>NC_080386.1:76747640-77056609 GCF_014773155.1 Arachis stenosperma | reverse complement strand
TTTATTTTTAGCTCTTGTAATAAGCTCCACTTTATTGTGTTGAACTCTTCCTTTCAAAATAAAAAAAAAAAAAAAAACCAAACGAAGACCTTAATTTATTGTGTTGTTGCTTTTTGTAGTTTATTGCAGGCTGTGGGAGATTTTTTGAAGGAACTGCAGAACAGATGTATGAGTCACTCTGTGTAACACTAGGTTCATTGCCAAAGCCAACCCTCGTTTACTGCGGCCATGAGGTAAAATAACACTAAAATCACCCCCCCCCCCCTCCTTTCCTTTACTCAGGGGCGGAGCCAGGTGGTAGGAAAGGGGGGCAATGGCCTCCCTAATTTTAATTTTTTACATATAAATTCTATGTAAATTTCAATTTAGCCTCCTTTAAAATTTTATTTTAGTCTTATTTTATTGTATAAATATTTTTGGCCCCCCTCTAATATTTTATCTAGCTCCGTCCCTGCCTTTACTAAAGATCATTTATTATAGAAAAATGTCACTCATCTTCTCCTAAATTAAGAGAACAAATTGATCCACCTAGCAGTTTCAACAATTAGTTTATGCACGACTTCTCCCTGCAAGAGTGGTAATCAGTTGAGATAGAGGGAATGGTTATTCATAGGATTTTGAGAAGTTAGGAAAATTACATCTGCCTGGAAAATTCTTCATGAATTTGGCAAAGTGAAACAAGTCCAAAAGGTTTGATTTAAATGTATACGAAGAATGCAGTTCAATTCCTGAATAAGTATACTATCGAGTTTTGAACTATAAAACTTGATTCCTAATTATGTCGGCTTATGTTTTGTGCACAGTACACAGTGAAGAATCTGCAATTTGCTCTGACAATTGAGCCAAACAACTCAAGGATACAAGAGAAGTTAGCATGGGCTCAGAAGCAGAATCAAGCTGGCCAACCTACAATTCCCTCGACCATTGAAGAAGAGATGGAGACCAACCCATTCATGAGGGTTGACTTACCCGAACTTCAGGTATATACCATATAGCATAATACAAGAGCACGGAATGAAATAGATGAACTTAGAGAATGCATATTCCTTGTTGTTCAAGAAAGTGAGAAATAAAACCTTAAATTATTTGCAGGAGAAGGTGGGTTGCAAGTCCCCTGTTGAAGCTTTGAGAGAGATACGCAAGCGTAAAGACAATTGGAAGGGCTAATAATATTATGTTACATTTGTCTTTCTCTGTAAGAATGTGTTTATAGACATTTACATTTACATAAGTTGTAACATTTGGCGTTGCTTAAAACCACCTTGAAGCTGAAATGAAAAATATCATTATCAGTAAATCAGATGCTTGTTGTGTTAGAGGCGTGGATTGTGATTTGCATAGTACAATGTTTTTGTTGGTTAGTCTAAACAAAAAGATGATGTATGTCATTCATGTTATCTACTTCTGAACTAGCGACACATGATTTTCTCCTTTCCTACATCTGCATGTAACTTTCAACCCCTAAATTTGATGTTATCAACCTGTAGGTTATACTTTTGGTGACTACCCGGAGGTTATATGAAGTTATGTTTTGTTTCTATCATGTGCTTGCCAGAGAAAATAACAGCCTACTTTATTTATTTACTTGATTTTATTATTATTATTGATTTTATTATTATTATTATTACTATAGCATAATGAAATGATTGCCTCGTTTTTTAGCGTGTGTAGATAACGAAGAGATTAGTGGCAGTGTGGCACAGAAAGGCAAAAAGACTTGTAGCAATCTCAAAGCGGTGATTTAGGGTGTGTTTGAAAACTCGTTGGAAGAGAAAAGACACGTTTAGACTTAAACCAACGTTTACAAGAAAACTACTTTTAGTTTCTGCGTTTTTTTAATGGATTTTTAGTCATGGATACTAACAATTTATTTATCTTTTATCAATTTTATCTTTTATGTATATTATTATATTATTTATAAAATTTTTGTTATTTCTATTATATGAGTTCTATTTTTTTATTTTTTATTTTTTTCAACTGTTTGTTTGATATTATACATTTTTATAATTGTGATTTTTGTGTATTATGTTTGTTATTATCTTTTTATAATATGATTTGTTGATTTTATTAGGTAAAGTAAATTAAACAAAAATTTAACTGTAAATAATAATAGTAAAAAATTATAGCATACTAAGTATTAAAAATACTAAAAATATACTATATAAAAAGATAATAGAGAGAAATAGTTAAATTAGTTTTTGGTTGGAAAGAAAGAAATAGAGAGAAATAGTTTTAATAGTTAAATTAGTCTTTAAAATTATATTTGGTTGAAAAGAAAGAAATAGAGAGAAAGGAAATAAAAAGGAAAGAAAAGAAATTAAGTAGATTTTTATTTTTTTTAGATGTGTTTGGATGGAAGAAAAATAAAGAAGAAAGAAATGTTATAAAAAAATAATTTTATTCTTATATTATAAAATATATTGAAAAAAGTGAAGGGAAAATATTAGAAGTATAGAGAGAAAATATCTCTTTTTTTTCTTTCTAATATTGGAGAGAAAAAAAATTGGTGGATTCTACCAGTTATTTCATCCCTTTCCTTCTTCTCTAATTTCTATTCTCAACCAAACAATAAAAATTAATTATTTTTCTTTTTATTTCCGTTTCTCTTTTTTTTTTCTTTTTTTTTTATTTTCTCTTCAAACAAACATAACATAAAAGATTTTATTAGTCAAATTAATTTTTTAAATATTATTAATTAATCATATTTTTCAGTTATTCCATTAAAAATTGAAAGCATATATAATATCTAACATGTCTAATTGGATGTCGATGAAATACGTATGTAAAAATCTATTAATTTAGTTGATCAAATATGTATATAAAAATTTATTAATTTAATCACTAGGTCATATTGAAAATAGAATTTATGTAATTGGGACAAAGAACTAAATTAATTTTTATAAATAGATTTGGTGAATATTTAATTAGACCTATCAAATATTATTTATATTGTTAATTAATGTTTTATATATCAATCATTAACGAAAATTGTTAATAGAATGACTGAAGGATAAATATGATTAATTTTAAATTTTTGATAGATCAATTTGATTGAAACAAATTTTTAAAAACAAATTAAAAATATTTTATTTTTTAGAGACTAATTTATTATTAATCTATTTAATTAATTAATGAGTAATAATGAGCCCTAAGTACATTGGATTTTGTTTTAATTTCTGGTGTTGTGAAATTTTATTGGATTTTGTTTTATAATTAGTTTATTATAAAAATATATTCAGTACTAAATGTTGCATGGTAAAATTTAACGAAGAAAAGTTATGTTTCGGGATACGAGTTAATATTTAAATTAGTCTATAAAATTGTATTTATATTTTAAATTTGTCCTAAAATTTTAACGGGTTCAATTTAGTTTCCGAAATTTATATTCGTGTCTCAAGTCAGTCTCTCGATTATTTTTTGTTAATGATGCGGTAATATAGCATGTTGACATAGATTATCAGTATCACATGTCAAAATATAATTTAACTACATGTAATAAGGTGTTAACATAGCAGTTTGTGACATGTCAACATAAATGGTGTTATGTGGTTGAAAATAATTTGTATGTGTCATAACATAATTTGTTCATGTATCATTAGTATGTTATCATTACAAATAATTCAATTTAGTCTCTGAATTTTATTAATTCAATTTAGTTCTTAAAATTAAAAGTCTTAAATCAAAGTGGTTTTTAGATCAATCATATTTTTGTTTTAAAACATACTAATCTTTTTTATATTTTTACATGTAACTTAAATAACATTCGCATCACACAATAAAAAAAATATTTTAAAGAACTTTCGATACAATTTATTTTATAGAAACAATAATAATAACTTATATATTAAAAAATGTTCTCTTCGTATAAATACTATTCTCTTTTTCTGTTGAATTGAATAAATTTTATCGTTACTCAAATATAAAATTATTGAATACGCATTCTAAAAGTGATATCATTTTAGTTAATATAATACATGATCACCAATTAAATCAAACTAAGTTTTAAAATATGTAATACGATGGAAGTTTACATTTCTTTAATTTGTTACGTTTATTTGTTTTTTACTGGATAAGGTCAATTATCATTTTTAAATTCCAATGATATATAGGGGGTTATATGAAACATGTGTGAATGTTTAAATTTGATGATAAATTTGAAAGAGAGAAAAAATAAAAAATAAAAGGAATTAATGTTTATATAAAAAATAAATTTAATCTCTCTTTTTATCTATTTTTCAAACAATTTGTTTTTAATAATTTTCATATACGTGGTTCTTTTTATTAATTAATTAGTGATAATAATCCTTAATAAGTTAAATAAATTTTAAATAAATTTTTATTGAGTTTTAATTTTTTACAAAATATGCAAATTTTAGAATAAAATAAAAATATGTATTTTAGTCAATCATATAATTTTTTTTGTTGAAATAACATAAGTATATACTGCCAAATTTATTAATATTGAATTATTATAACAAAAATTTGTATGATTAAAATTTAAAATTAAAAATATTTAAAAAAATTGTATTCAAACAATATATAAAAAATAGAAAAGATTAACATATGTAAAATTATTAAAAAAATTTAAATTTATAATAAAAAGTTGGTCTAGAGACTATTTTAATTCTTGTCTTCTAATTTCAGAGACTACTTGCATAGTTGTCAGAACCGAACCGATAATCGAACCGGTGAGATTATTGGGTCACTGGGTTACTGGTTCAACCGGTGGATCACTGGTCGAACCGGTTAACCCGGTATAATTAAATAATGAGTAAATTACCAATTATGCCCCCAAATTTGTAAAACGCTGACAATAATAACCTTAATATTTGTTAACGACAATTATACCCTTAAAAAATTTTTAAAACGCTACAAATATGCTCAACCGTGAAGAGAGTCCTTCTCCGTTAAACGGATCTTGGTGATGTGTCAAACGGAATTCCAACGTGGCATCCTCTTAAGCCCTTCCGTCCCGTTTCTCCTTTATCCTTAATTCATGAAACCCTAATTGCCTAATTCTTAGTAAATGACCAAGCTAACCTTAAATGAAACACTCCATTTAACTATGACTATTTAGGATGCGGAAAATTGAAGAGTTTCTTAGTGTTGGTCTATGTTTCTCTTCGTCTCGTGTGTCTTTGCATTCGTGTTTTGGAATTGTTAACAGCACATGCAATCTCACGTTTGGCATTGATAGTAGTTGAAGAAATCTCCATTGAACAACGAAAGTTTTGGTAAGCATTCATTGTTTTCGTTCTTCTTGTTATCAGTTTGTTGGGGTTTGCATATTGTTGGTGATGAACTGAAAAATTTTCTTGATGGTTGTCTTGATGTGTTGATTTATCTGATTGTTACTTATTTGATGTTTTTTGGTAGATGGCAACTCATATCATGTTTGTATATCACCATCGGGGTTGGTTAGAGAAGGATGCGGATGGTGTGGTGAGGTATAACGATGGTTTAGTGAGTGTCATCGATAGGGTGCATGTTGATACATGTAATATGTTCCTTGTTGAGGGTTTGTTTCTGGATTTAGGTTATACTAGGTATAATGAAGTGTATTGGTTGGAGCCAGGGATGGATTTAGCTAACGGGCTACAGGTGCTGAGAAGGGATGCCGATGTGGTTAAGTTGTGTGATGCTGCACTGAAAATTGAAAACAGGGTCCACTTGTATTTTGAGCATCTTGTTGACGCCGATCCAGAGTTAGTTGATGAAGTTGAGGGACCTTCTTCAGAAGACCAACAAAATTATGACCATGATCTCCCACAACATGAGGAACATGGAGGACTAGATGATATAGTAGTAGATAGAGCTATTTCAGAAGATCAGAAAACTCATATAGATGATCCTCCACAGTACGAGGAGCAACAACAACAGGAGGGTGAATCAGTGTTGAGTAAAGGGGGAATGATCAATCGGAGAAAGATGACGTAGCTACTGATAACGTACCCATTGAAACTGAAGCTGCAACTGTTGAGGGTGAGGAACCCAATTTAGGAGACAACCATGAGACACACATTGAAGGTGAAGAGGGGCAATCTCAGCATCAAGAAGCTGATGGCCGGGGAAGAAAGCGCAGGAAGAAACATGAAAGGCCCTAACCGTCTGGTAGAGCGCAACCTGATGCACAGAACAATGGTGACGAACATCCAGGTTATTATATGTATTGTATATTTTTGTAGCTTAAAACATGCAATTGTTCACAATTGTATTGTTAATGAATTGTAGAGCCTAGGATAAAAATTGCTTACTGTTGGGATTCTATTTTAATTGCCAAAAGTTGTTTGTTACTCACTTACCTAATCATATGAATGCATCACAAGGTCGAAGGTATCATCCAAGACCCTCTCCATCAGGTCAGAGGATCCTACCACCCAGGGAGGAGAATCAGGCTCCAAGGGTGGTTATTCCTAACCAAAACGACCCTGATGCTCAGCCAACTGAATATCAGTACCAGCCTGAGGAACTGCCAGGAGTATTGGGCTGATATAGAGGGTCTGCCATGTCTCCCTCCACCTTATAAAAGGCCAATAGGAAAGCCTACAAAAAAGAGAGCTCGACATGAATAAGAGAAATAGCCAGTACAAACTTAAGAGGAGTTATGGCAAAATAAGTTGTAAATATTGCAAAAAGGTAAAAAAAAAAACTCTTACTTTAGATATCACTATTGCTGTTGAGTTTGTCATATATTGATGATTGGAATGATGTTGTCTTCGTAGGTTGGGCACAACTCCAGAACCTGTCCTGATAAGAAGATTCATGTGGCAACTGAGAAAGATGCAAACGCACAGCAAGCACCTCAAGCAGGTCAGCCAGATGGAGGACATGTCCAGCCACATATGGACCTAGAGGACATGTCAGACTCAGAGCAGGAGAGGTTTTGGGAGGAGACCATGGATGCAGTTGAAGAGGAGCTCACACAGGGCCACCCACACTCTGAAGCTGATGAAGAAGTAGTACATATATCAATCAATACTGAATACAGTAACTTGACATATGGATCTTAGAGTTATTTTTTTAAGGACAATCTCAACATATCCGATTCAACAAGTTAGTGTACTGGAAGGAGAGCTACCAGATCTAGTAAAGGTGATACATCAACTCCTAAAACTCCCTCCAATATTGCTGTTGCCGCTGCTGCATCTACTAGTAGGGAAAGAATCAGGGTAAAGATGCCTATTATGAGGCCCCCACCAGCTCCAAGTCCAACAGCCACTCTAAGGCCGACAGCTCCAAGTCCAGCAGCCACTCCAAGGCCCAACCCACCATTTAAGCTCCCACAAATATGGCCCGTTGGACCTACTTCAATTGTTGTCCCTGGTTTAGGACTTGCAAATGCCACAAGGACTCCAGTGGTGTCAAATGAAACCATGAATAGAGCTAGTAAAGCAACCACTTCTAGGTTCTCTAAGTTCATGCCAAATCAGTCTGGTTGAAGGAGACTTAGATCTCTGATTAGTTCTTCTTTTGGGTTATAAGTTGAAGCTTAGTTGCAATACTTTTTCTACTTTTTGAGTTATATGTTGATATTAGCATTGATGGTTATAGGCCTTTGATGCACAATTTAAGTATTTTGGTGTCTAATATTAAGACTCATTAGCGAGTATTCAGTATTTTGGTTGGAACAATATGTGTTAATGGTAAATGTTATGCAGACCAAATACTTTGGTGTTATTCGTGTTCCTTTGGCAGTGTTTGATTTCTTGAACCCATCTCAAATTAGTTAACATATCCGAGTTGCCCTTTTTTACTTATTTGTTTTCACTGCATTCATGCTTTTGTCAGTATTCAATTGAGTGTAAGACACAGATCTAATTCATTAACAAGGAAGAAAAATAGCTACAACAATGTCAACATAAATTTCACAAAACATCCATTAATATAAACTGTCCTGCATGCATCCCTTCTCCTATCTAACCAAACAAATCACACTCATAATCAAACTCAGTACAATTCCACACAGAATGATGCATAGAAACAATTCAACTCTTTTCATATGCTCCCTCATAATCTTTCCATCTCTATGTATGGTCTCTACCTCAAGATTGGTAAATCTCCCTTTCAAGACTCCACATTCATTGTATACTAGTATTCCATTCTTCGACATTTCCTCCAGCCCAACAGATTCGTCGTTGGTTTCGTCCATCCACTGAAAATAACGACACCCAGTGTTCTTCATCTGCCCAGCACAAAAGCCATTCATCAAGCTCAATTCTCAATAGGGAATGGGGACAGATTCACCAGAAAATTCATACATACCTTCCATAGAGGATACCTGAAAAACTATCTCCCTGGGTTTCTCCTCGTCTTCGACTTCAACGCCACCACCTGAAGATGGCAGAAGCATGTCCCGTCATATGGCTTGCTCCCGTGTTCTTCGAGCCCTTCAGAGTTACTATTTTCCACTGACTGTGTACTTTGATTGTAATTGGACACGCCTCTGCTTCCACCATGCATGATAGCAGTTAGGGTTTATGTGTGTGGTGAATTGGAGAAAATGTTCTCTCTCATATCCATATAAAGGAGAAACGGGACGGAAGGGCTTAAGAGGATGCCACATTGGAATTCTGTCTGACACATCACCAAGCTCCGTTTAACGGAGAAGGGCTCTCTTCACGGTTGGGCAGATTTGTAGCGTTTTTAAAAATTTTTAAGGGTATAATTGTCGTTAACAAATATTAGGGTTATTATTGTCAGCGTTTTACAAATTCGGGGACATAATTGGTAATTTACTCTTAAATAATTTTGTAAAATTTAATTATTTTTTTATTATAAGTACTTTTATTTTATTTTTATAAAATAATTATCATTTTCAAATTTTAATACTTTATTAATTAATTTATATTTATTGTATTATTATATTATTATAAGTAAAAACTTACATACAGTTAATTTTCATGTGAAGTTGATATTTAAAAACAGTTAGATAATTTGACAAGTTTAACTAAATATCATCTAACGATTTTCAACTATCAACTTCATATGAAAACAATGACATGTGAGTCTTTACCTATTATTATATACTACAAGTATTTATTGAAAAAATAATATTAATAGATATCATATAATCATGAAAAGAAAAAACAAATTATGATTAATAATTTTTTTATCTTTTTAATATATATATATATATTAATAAAATTTATAGTTAAATAAAATATAATTGATTTAAAAATTAGTGACTTTAAAATTAAAATTAATTGAACATAAGTAAACAGAAAATTTCTATATGTATTATAATTTGGAGATATATTAGTAAGAAACAATGTAGCTTGGTGGTTAGACGGTCTTTCTTGCAACCCTGGCTTTTACACTTGGCACGCTGGAGCTTATGGAGAGCATGGTGGATTTGTAGAACTCAGATGCATCGTAGCTTCACCTTCAATTAGGATCGAACGGTTCGGTTTTCACCGAATTTGGCCGGTTTTAGCCGGTTCATTTTGGTTCTCTACCTTGAACGGTCCTAACCTCGGACTGGACCGGTGTAGGGTCCAGTTTATCGATTTTTTGGTCGAATCGGCCGGTCCGATCCGATTTTACAGCTATGAATCGAAGTTCTTTGAAAAATTTAAGAATCAAATGGAGTCGTTTATAATGATGATAAGTCAGTGACATGTAAATAAATAATATTATGACATATATTACCAAACTATATTTTATTATGTGGCACTATCGTCCATGTTGACATGCCACGTATTACTGATGGACACACTATTGTCTTATTATATCTGGATGAATAATATTCTCCCATATAGTATTAACGGTCTATGCCAGCATATCATGTTATCACACCATTGACAGAAAATAGTTAAAGAACTAAGTTGAGTCACAAATGTAAATTTTGGAGATTAAATTGAGTAAATTAAAACTTTATATACTAATTTAAAGCATGAGTACAATTTCAAAAATAAATTTAGGTATTAACTCTCGAGAATATATAACTTGCCTTCACTTATATATTTATACTATATTAGAGGTTTTTTTATTTAGAAAGAAGTTATTAATAATCTATGAAGCACATACATTTTGTTGAATTATTGTGTTCACGTATCAGACATATTTTGCATATGATATTCATCGACATTCTTTCGACATACGTGTTTGTTGTGTCCAATCCTGTCTTAGTAAAAAATAAAAAAAATTCTTCAAACACACCTAAATACATCATGTCTCAGCGTGTCCAACCTTATTCTTAACATGTATTGTTGAAATAAATTTAAAAATAATATATATTATTATTTATTAAAACAAACAATATTTTAAATACTTTATATAATTAAAATAAAATATTAAAAATAATTAAAAAATTAAGTTATATTTTAATATCAATAAAATATCAAATGTCATTACGATTTATCTAAAAAATACTTTATATTTTATATATGTGTGTATTCTCATATTTTATAAGATTTTAAAATTCGTGTGTGGGCGTTAGAGATTGTAACGGGCAAGGCGGGGGTGGGGGATACCTCTCTGCTCCCTGTCCCCATGCCAGATTTGCTCTCTGTCCCTGCCCCCGATGTCTGCCATGGGAGAATATTTTCCCTCATCTCTATTCTCCGTGGGACTCCATTTTCCACAGGAATCCCATTTTCCATCTCCTTATATTGATAATTTATATAAAATTTTTAATAAAAAATTAAAAGAATCACAAAAAATTATTACAAATATTATTACATCATACAAATAGAGTATTATCTAAGATTACAAGTCCAAAAATATAAAATAACATATCATAGTCATGGAGAGAAGGAACTGAACAGTGGGACGGCACAATGTTAATGTTATGGAGAGAAAAAAATATACTTTTTAAATTAGGGTTATGTTTTTCAATATATATGTATATATATAAAATGTGAAATGACTAAAAAATCTACATTAGAAATAAATTATTAAGGATATTTAAATAAATTTAATAATTAGGGGATTAGTAGGGACAGGCGCGGGGATCCCTACTCGAGTCCCCGTAGCTGCTTTGGGGAAATTTTGTCCCCATTTCTATCCCAACAGAAAAAACTCCAAACCATCTTTGGGTCTCCATTCGGGGCAGTCTTCGCGGGAATTTCCATGTTTTGAGGAGTTTCGCCATCTCTAGTCGATGTTGTAAGAATCGCCTTAACTGCTTTAATAAAATAATAATTTTTGATCGCCCGAAATAGGTTCAAAAATATAAAAATGTTCTTTTTAAAATATAAAGGTGAAAGTTGATTTCAATGAGTTTTTTTGAGTTGGAAAACGTATCTTTTGCGAAAATTTTTTGTAGAAATACGTACTGGAGTTTAAGCTGGCAGCACCGGCTCTAGTTTTCCTGGTACCACATATTTTGGAAAATTAAATTTATTATTTTGAAAGGACAAAAATAATTTAGAATAGAAAACCGGGCACTAATCTTAAAGGTTTTGGCCCAAAGTGGGCCAAATGAGCTAAAATTGCTAACGTGTTAGACCGGGCCCAAGGTCCAACATATATGTGTGTGTGTGTGTGTGTGTGTGTGTGTGTGTGTGTGTGTGTGTGTGTGTGTGTGTGTTTATTGATGAGCTTTAAGCTCATTTTGATGAGAGAGAGAGAGAGAGAGAGAGAGAGAGAGAGAGAGAGAGAGAGAGAGAGAGAGAGAGAGAGAGAGAGAGAGAGAGAGGTGATGGTGGGGGGTGAAACCCCATTGTCACTATTCATCATCACCTTTTGGGAGTCATAACATGGGCTACAAAGCTCCAATTGACAATACGTTTATGGTCACGCAAAGCTCTTGTTGAGTTCTTCGTTTCTCTCTAGGATTTGCTGGTAATAACTCACATCTCATGCTCCAGATTCCTACCCTAATATTTCTGCATTTTTGGGGTTTGGTTTTTGAATAGGTTTTGTGATTTTATTTGTTTAGGAGTGATCTAGCATTAGAATATTATTGGATTTTATCCCTAATCTCATTGGGTAAGGTAAGGTCTCACTAAATCCTTGTGTTTAGTTATTTTTGTGAACTCTAGGTTTGATGTTTGTATGTTATGTGGTGTTAGATTGAGTTTTGGTGTTTGTTAGAGTTGGTTTGAGGCTTTGGATCGAGCTTGGTGGCTTCACTTTGGTATTTGGTGCATTTTGGGAATCGGTCAAGGTATGGTTTCAGTTTCCTCTATGTAATATGTAATGTTTCTGGACACTTAGACTAGTAGACTATATGATAGGTTTGAAATTAATTGTTAATCATTGTGATGTATGATGATTTTGAGGATTGTGATGATGTTGGTGAATGATGATATTGAATAATGATAATTATGAGAATTTATGATGAGAGGTGATGAATGATGTTTATGATGATTAAATTGTGCAAATTGTTGATGATTGAGATCTTAAGTTGGGAATTATGGAATTGTGTTGATTTATGGTGGAAAGGTTGAATGAATTAGGTGTGGAACTAATGGAAGTACAATGGAAAGGGTAAGGTGTAGTGTGTGGCAGTGTTTTATGATGTTTGGGTATGTTTTGGTTTGGTTTAGTTGTGAATTTTGGAAGTTTGGGAACTTAGTTAATTTTTTTGTAAAAGCCAGTTTTTGGTGAATTTTGACGGATCATAATTTGAGCTTCACTTTTCGAAATTGGTTGAAATTTATCTTAAATTAAAATTCAATTAGATATTTTTAAATTGATATAAAATTTGATAAAAATAGATTTTTGTAGAGGAAGATATGAACATTTAAAGTTTGGTGTTTAAAACTGATTTCTGCAACTTTGCAAAATTTTCTAAGCCTGGGAATGCATGCATACGGGAACACCCCATACGCGAGAGTGCCATTCTGTTTGACACCTATGCGTATGCATACAAGTGTATGTGTACGCAAAATGGGCCAAAATGTATATATGCGTACGCATACATAATGCATGCGTACGCATACATAATGCATGCGTACGCATACACACTGTTTTGTTGAAAAATGGTTTTTCTTCACTTTTCAAGGATTCTCTAACTTTCCAAACTTCCTTATCCATGGTTTAAGATTGCTAACTAGTAATTAGACCTTAATAATATTAAAGATAAGTTAGATACTTAAATAGATGAATTTCTATATGAGTTTAGAAGACGGAGACTTAGGTTTCTGAAGTTGTTGTTGAGCGGGCAGAGTATTATATTGGTGATGATTCAGAGAACTTAAGAGGTGACGATGGTTGAAGAGATTTTTGAGAAGTTGAAAACCGGTGATGGTTATGATGAGTTGAGAACTTGAAAAAGAATGATAAAATTATTGGATTATATAAAAATGTGCCGGGGCCTATATTCCTGGAGTGGCAGATTTTTCTGCTGCATGAGTGTGTGGGGCTTATATCCCTGGCGTGGCAGATTTTTCTGCTACATGAGTAGTTGTTGTTGTTTCCTTCTCTATTGCATGAAGTGTGTGGGACCTATATCCCTGGCGTAGCAGTCTCCCTACTGCATGAGTGTGCAGGGCACTATATTTCTGGCATGGCAAAAAAGGCTACATTCGGGAGGATGTGTTTGATTGGTAATTATGGACCGACAAGTGATATCACGAGCCAATAGGACAGACATTCATCATATGCATCTTCTATATGCTTGATTGCTTTGATTACTTGAGTTATGCCTATTTGAATAACATGCCTAAATGCTAGCTGAATTACCTGTTGTATATGTATATTACTTGTGTTTTACTTGGTTGCATTAAATGTGTTTTACTGGCGTTAAGGAGGATCGGGAGGTGGTGGCGATGGGATTGCACAGAGGTTAGGTTGGTGGAGGCTGTGGGATACAACGGTGTGATTAGTGTTAGTTAGAAATTCCCTAAGTTTAGATAACACTGTTTATTGTTTATCGTTTAAGTATTTATTTTGTTAAGCTTGAATATCTGTATCAATGTGAAGTTCTAAGATTGCCTTTGGCGTCTAGGAACCTTACATCTTATATATTTGACACTGTTACCATAATGAGAACCTCCGGTTCTCATACCATATGTTGTTGTTATTTTCAGATGCAGGTCGCAAACCCACCACGGTGAGTTTGCGGATGTGGTGACAGAGCGGAGTATGATCTTCCTTATATTTTATTTCACTTTACTTTTGCTATAGTATTCTCTCATCTTTAGTATATTTAATTTTGTTGCCTTAAAGGCTTTATTTCTAAAAACTTTGAGAGACAAGTTGTATAAGCTGTTTTAATCTTCCAAAACGCTTTTATACTTCAGTTTGGCTAGCCGGCCTAAACTCCGCAGGTTGTGACTAGTCCTCTTTTTGTATACCATACTTATATATATACATATCTGGTCTACTTTAATTATTACCTTGTGTATTCTGGAGCCATCTACAAGGTTTTATATATATATTATGTCTTGTTCTGTTCGTGTCTACACGTTTAGTTATCTGGTGTGAACGCTCCGCGTTTTGTAATTCCACTTTATGCAACTTTGAGCTTTATTCCTTCATCGGGCTTTTAGTTATATAAATTCTTGGATATATATATATATATATATATATATATATATATATATATTATGTACTATAAGCTTTAGAATTGTCGTGTCACCTTGTTATCCTTTGCTTTACGGCTAGAGGTAAGACTTAGGGTAACAGAGTGTTACAGATGTATCCCCATATCATGTCATATCATGTGTCTGTATCAGTGTCCATGCATCATAGTTAATAACCATCATGTTCCCATATAATACTCCTGTTATAATTATTTTTTCTAAATTTAATGATAATTGTCATAAGATATTTTATAACACTGCAGGGATCTCGCATTTTGAAAAATTTTGCCATCTTTAATCGACGTATCTCTATATCATGTCATATCATGTGTTTGTGTCAATGTTTATGCATCATAGTTAACAGTCATCACGTTTTCATATAATACTTGTGTTATAATTACTTTTTTTAAAATTTAATGATAATTGTTGTAAGATATTTTATGACAAATTTTTAGCACCTTAATATTAATAGTCTTATATCCATGTTTAATTAACTCTCTTTGCATGACTATCAATATGCAAGTGTGGGTCGAAAATCCAAAAATTTTATCGGTTATTAAATTAGTATAATTGAAAATTTAAAAATTTTAATAAATTAAATTAAATATAATAAAAATAATATTTTTAATATAAAATATATTTTTAATAATAATTTAATTTTTAAAAATTAAATTTTTAATCACTTTTTAATAAATAATTAGATCAATTTAATTAATTTTTTTATAGATCGAACAAATGATTAATTCTTATTAATTTTCAGAATCCTTGTGACTAACAATTTTTTTAAAATAAATAAAATAAATATTTTATTTACAAAAATATACAATTTTTAGTATTTTTACGAAAATTTATTGTATGTCTTACCTCGTTTATAGTATAAACGAAATAAGATTACACGTATCTCGTTTACACTGTAAATGAGATAAGAGTGGAAATGACGTGACCATATCACATTTGTATACGTTGTGCGTAACGGACTTATCTCGTTTACAATGTAAACGAGATACATGTAATCTTATTTCGTTTACAATGTAAACGAGATAAAAGAAGATGCGGCTTATATATTTTTCGATTACAGTGTCTTTTGGATAGACATTTGCCCCATTTTCTCAAATTTTATCCAACTTCTACCCCATTTTTAATCATATTATCGAATTATTCGGCCATTATGACGCGTGTAGATGCACGTAATCTAGACATCAACTGATTGAATGCGACATGGCACATCGCTGGGGCAGTCAACTTCGAAGTCAGTCTTATTTTTTTTTTTTATGTTTATGTTAGAGCAAGTATGTGAAGCCACATTTAGGACACTTTTATAGAACTAGTATATAATATATGTTAGGTGGATAAATGCATTATTAATAAGAGTTAACTGGTAGGATATGATTTTAGGTTTTAGTGAAATTAATTTGTTAGGTAAATGTTAATTTAATTTTGTTTTTATTTAAACTAAGTTATTAAGTATATGTTTATGAATTTAGTTATTAATTATTTAAGTTAGTGTCTTTATTTAAATTAATATAATAACTCGATGTTTATTAATTTAGTGACTAATTATTTAAGTACATATTTTTATTTAAGTTAATTTATTAAAAATATTTTTATTACTTTAGTTATTAATTACTTCAGTAATTGTCATTATTTAAATTAATATATTTATTTGATGTTTATTAATTTAGTTAATAATTATTTAAGTAACTATTTTTATTTAAGTTAATTGATTAAGTAGATGTTTACTAATTTAGTTATTAATTTTTTAATTAAATATTTTTATTTAAATTAATTTATTAAATAAATATTTCTAGTTATTTGTCAAATTAATTTATTTATTAGTTAAATTATTTATGTTAAGTTTCTATATTTATTAATTTTGTTAACTTTGATAGAACTAGAGCTTTATAGATTTCTTATCCAGTTTTTTTTATTAGAGGTCTCGGCTGCTTTTCTCGAAGCGAGTGAGTCACACACTTTCATCACCGGGTGCCATTGTCTCCTGTTTGAGAGAGGCTAACTTCGGTGACACAGTGCCACTCAGGGATTTTATGTTTGACAACTCTCTGATGATCACAACATTTGTGGAGTGATGGCATCTTGAGACCTACATTTTTCACCTGCCATGAAGTGAGTGCACTATCACCTTGTAGGACATCGCGTACCACCTTGGGTTATGCATGCATGAAGAGCCAGTAGGTGGGTGTTTCCAAGATTTTCACACATATGGTATGGGACCGAGGTCTGGGAGTTGGTGGAGTAGCTATTTGGAGCTAGGCCTCTTGTAGTTCAGCAGCAATGTGTGCATAGGAAGGAGTCTTTCTCCCTCAAGTTGACATGGCTTCGGGAGTGACTTCGGCAGATGCTCGATGCCCATGATCTAGACACCCTCCGACAGTACATAAGGTGCTATATACTTCTGATGATTCGGAATTACTTGATGAGTGACAAGTCAAACAATCAGGTACATCTCTAGTGGCTGCCTTTGCTTGAGGACTTTTTACAGGTGCCGTACTCTGTCTTGGGGTTCGGCGGTGCTTGCATGGACGTACTATTTCCTATGCAGTTGAAGAACGGAAGATTGATGGCTTAGAAATTATGGTAAACTCTCGTTGCAAGTATAGTTACTAAACCAAGCAATCAACCTTTCTTGCAAACGTTTTGGTTGTCACAAGTAACAAACCCCCAAATAAATTGATAACCGAAGTATTCAAACCTCGAGTCGTCTTTTCAAGGAACTACAGGGAAGTATGTTCTTATTATTGGTTATGGAGATTGTAAATTTAGGGTTTCAAGAATGAGGAACAAGTAATTTAATGACGAGTAAATTAAATGGCAATTAAAATAAATAAATAACTGTAAAATAGACTTTTGGGAAGGTATGAGAAATTGGAAGTCCAGTCTTAGTTATCCTTATCAATGATGATGAAAATTGAATCTTAATTCCACTTTGTTAACCCTTACTAAGGCAAAGGAAGGTCAAGGGATTAATTAGTCTAATCTTCGGATCCTATTTATTTCCAGAGAAAAGATTGGGATTATTAAAGAACAATTCAATTAGCAAAGATAACAATTATCAAGCATGTTTGAGTTTGATAACTCCTGAGTTACTGATTTCTTAACCAAGACCAAAAAGGGAAAAAGTAAATCTACTGGAATAAAAATGCCTTCAGATGGGAAGCAACAGTAACATAAATAAAAGAAAGCAACAATAAACTGAAATACCTCAAATACCATTAATTCGAAAGAGTAATCTGTAACATAGAAGAATTCATAAACTAAATTGAGAAAGCAAGTAATGAAAAAGGAATATTGAACCTGATAAAAAGATAATCCTTAAAGCAAATAAAATCATAAATCTAAATCCTAATCCTAAAGAGAGAGGAGAGAACCTCTCTCCAACTAAACCTAAATCATGAAAAGTGACTAAAATTGGAGACTCCCCTTGAATGGATGCATTCCCCCACTTCATAACCTTTGGTCTATGCCTTCTGGACTTGGATTTGGGCCAAAAAGGGCTTCAGAAATTGCTGGGAGCGTTTTCTGTAATTTCTGGTGCGTAGCCTCTGTCACGCGTCCGCGTGGGTCACGCGGTCGCGTCATTTGGAGTTTTCCTTGTCACGCGGTCACGTCGGTCATGCGTCCGCGTCATATGCGATTCGCTCAAGGCGCGCGGTCGCGTCAGTCACGCGTTCGTGTCGCGCTCTCTTTGCACTGGCATGCGGTCGCGTCGCCCATGCGATCGCGTGGATGCTAGTTTCTTCAGAAACTCCATTTTGTGCTTTCCTTCCATTTTTGTATGTTTTCTTTCCATCCTTTAAGTCATTCCTACCTTAGAAGATTTGAAACTACTCAACACACAAATCACGGCATCGAATGATAATAAAGGGTAATTAAAATAATTAATTTTAAAGCATAGGAAACATGTTTTTCACATACATCACATAATAAGGAAGGAAAAGTAAAACCATGCAATTAATATGAATAAGTGGGTGAAGGATTGAATAAATCACTCAAACTAAGCACAAAATATATCATAAAATATGGGTTTATCAACCTCCCCACACTTAAACAATAGCATGTCCTCATGCTATATCCAAGGTAAAAAGTAAGGTTAAAGTAGTGGAATGCCATGCAATGCAATCTAATCTAAATGCAACTACCTAAATGAATCATGCAATTCTAATTTGTTATTCACTTGTATATAAAGCTTACATATAGTTAAATTAATTCACATTCTCAAGGAATATATATATATATATAGCCAAGCCTTAGATAGTGATAAAGTGCCTTTACAATTGAGATGGGAGAGAAAAACATTTTATAAACTTGCAAGACAATTAATAATTTAAGCAGAGATATATGTTAATGAGCTATTGAACCCTCACTGGATTTTGTGTTACTCTCTAGTCACTCAGTGTTTTTTGGGTTAATCACTCTATTCTTCTTTTTATCCTTACTTTCTATAACTTTGTTCTTCATCTAACCAATCAATAATTATAGAATATAGACATACCAAAAATCATGAGGTCTTTAATTAAGGTTGTAATGGGGCCAAGGTAAAGGTAAGGGTATATGTATAAGGCTAAGTGAACTAATAAGTGAATCCTTAATTAGTCTAAGATCTCACCTAACATACATACTTTCTAAAGCAAAGCTTCTTTACCTGTTTTCCCATATTTTTTTTTTCACTTTTGATGTTACATGTTCATGTTTCAATGTTTATTATTTTTATCCCATGTGCATTGCTTTATTTCACATTAGGGAATTTTTATGTCCCCTTTTATTCAACTACTGAAAAATAACACTTTTTTTAATGCACATGGTAATTCAATTATTTTGATTTCACATGAGCATGCTTCCCAAAATTTTTATTTTGAATTATCTCATTCTTTTCAACTTTTCTACCTTTTGTTTCTATCATCCATGTTCCCAACAGGTTTTCCCACACTTAAACAATACACAATTTCTATCTTAAGCTAACCAAGGATTCAACTTGAAATTTTTATTTTGTTTTTCTGCTTAAGGCTAGTAATGTGGCTGTTAGAATAAAAGGGGATTTAAAGGCTCAAGGGGACTAACAAGGGTGATGTAAAAGGTAGGCTAATTTTGGGACAAGTGGGTTAGAATCAAACAATGGCCTCAATCACTTTCTTGGCATGTATCTATATTCTATAATCGGACATATAGATTAAAACAAAGTAAAGAACACCAGAATAAATAAGAAGGGCGGAACACACAGGAATAAAAATTATGGTTTGAATGTAACCATACAATTAAGCTCAAAACTCATAGGCTGTGTGTTCTCTAGCTCAAAAATCATTTATCAGTTATGTATGTCATGCAGGTTTAGTTAAAAATTCCCATTATTCTCAATGTAAAACTTAAGGTGGCTTTAAAGTTCCATTGTTTCTCCTTGATGAAATGTTGTTAACTAACTAACATGTAATGCTATATATACAAGGTGTGTGGATTGTTTCTATTATGTTCAAGTCTCTAGTTTACTTCCTTTTTATATTTTTCAATTTAAACTAAGTTGTCTTATGCTAAAAAGGGTAAACTATACTAATTAATCCACAATTTCTATAACTAATAAGTTAGAATTGCAACTAAAACTAAATGGCTAAAATATGAACTAAAGTGCAACATAGAATAAATACATAAAAATAGCAATATATATATAAGTACTGAAAAAAATAAAAATAAAAATAAAAATACAGAAAAGTAGCAAAATAAATAAAAAGAGTATATAGTGGTTCACCAAAAAAAAGAACGCCAGAGATGGCGACCTCCCCACACTTAAAATGAAGCATCGTCCCTGATGCTCAGTCAAGCAGGGTGTGAAGGGGTGTCATCACTGGGAGGCTGGGTAGCTGGAGTCTCTATGGTGATGGTCTGACGATCTAGCTGCTGTAGAGGAGGGGCTGTCTGAATAGGGATCTCAAGGTCTGCAGGGGTCTCCTGCTGGTGTGCTGCCTGCTGGGTGCCTGCCTGCTCTGCCTCCTGCTGTGGATGAGTCACAACCTTGGGCGCATCTGCCTCCTCCTCAGATGCCTCGGATGGTGTATTAGGCTCGGAGGGGATGTCACCAGATCGTATCATCAGCTTCAAGTGCTCATATCGTCGCTTGTTGCGACGCTCCATCTGGTCAAGCCGTCGAAACTGGCGGTGCACTAGATGATAGATGGGCTCTGGGGCAGGTGGGGGTGCAGTGGTGGTAGCAGGGGTAGCTGTAGAGGAAGAGGGGCTGGCAGATGGTGTGGCAGTCTCAGCAGTAGCAGTGAGGAAAGGAGGTCTGTAGCCCAAAGCCAGAAAGTTCCTGCTGTGAGGGATAATCTTCTTGCATTCTGCAGCAGGTGGCTTCTCATCAGCATCCTCCCAAGGCACGTCAGCTCGACGGCCTAGCTGTGTAACCAAATTGGGAAAGGGAAGAGTGCCTCGGACGTGGACCCTGGCCATATAGTACCGGATAAAGCGTGGCAGGTACATGTCCTTACCCTCAATCACATACCATAGGAAGGTGATCATAGCGGGTGGTATCTCAGTCTCGTGAGTACTCGGCATAATGAAGTTGCTAAGTATCTGATGCCATAGCCGAGCCTCATCATTCAAGTAAATCCGCTTGATTCCCTTTGGCATGGTAGTGTTCTGACCCATAATCCAAGGAACGGTTGGGTCAAGGGCTATCCTGGCCTTGACTGCATCCCAATCAATTCTCATGAAGTGCATGTCTTCCTCAGCTTTCTGATAACCATCTGTCTGATCAGTTTTAGGCAGAAATTTCAAAACATCTTTTATGGCTTCTTCAGTGACCAGAATCTGCTTTCCCCTAAGGTTCACTGCATCTAGGATAGTTTTGAAGTAATTGCAGTAGAATTCCCATACCCAAGATGCATTGACCTTAGTCAGGTTTCTCTCCAGGAAAAACCAGCCTCGTTGTTTGATCTGATCAGAGATGTATTGCTGGAGTTCTTCTGGAATCTTCAGAGTCCTCTCCAGGTATAGGTTCCTGGAGGTTGCAAACACTGGATACTTCAGCTCACAGTATCGGTTTGCAAACTTTACTGGATCATTAGCAAGGAGCAGCTGGTCGGCCTTCTTTTGCGGGGTGAAGTGTTTCTCCCGCCAGGAGGTATCATGCATGAGATCTATGATAGACATAGAAGATTCTCCTCTTTTACATTTGCCAGTAGTTGCCTTTGCTTTTCCCTTTCTCTGGGAGGCAGACATCCTGAAAAATAGAAAACCAGGATATAATAGAAACAGGAAAACAAATAGGCAAATAGTCAAAAGAAACACAAAGTGGCAAAGGAGAAATAGAATGAGGAAAATGAGTTAAGTAAATGTGCATTAAGGATTATATAGGAGTTAAATGTTCGAAAGGAAGAATTGACAATCCAAAATGTAATAGAAATCTTGTTAATTAGGAAAAATTATCAGTATCCCATGGTTAGAAGGTTAAAAGAAAGTGAAAAACCAGAAGAGATGTTTTAAAATGTTAGTTTGGTTAGAATTGAAAAAGAGTTTAGGAAGTTAAAATTAGTGAGTTAGTGAAAAATGGGTTAAGGTAAGTGGCATAAGGATAAGTTTCTAAGTAACAAGCATTCATAATTAGAAGCTACAGGTAACTCATAACCAAACAAGGAAAACAGGTTGATGTTGATTCAGATAGATATAGAAATAGCAAAATTGGAATCAAAAATCAAAAATGCAATTTATGAACCAGGAGATCAAAGAGAATAAGAATGCGTGCCCTGACATTCATGAATTGGTTTAGGGGAATCTAAGGAAAGCACAGTTGAAAATGCCAAAACCAAGACAAGAATGGAAACATTTTACAGAAATTTGGGCAGCATTCCGGCTAAAATTGGATTGTCCCGAAAAATAAACAGCAACAAAACAGTTCATATGAATGAAAATTAAAACATAGCTGCAATCACATATAAGGAGTATGAACATGAAAAGGCAATGTAAAAAGCAGCATGAAACAAGAAAGTACAGCATATGAACAATAGCAACATCACAGAAACATCAGAATTGCGAAAATCATAAAGCAAGAAACACGAACAGCGCAATTATCAGGCCTAAATCCACTAACCACATCCTAGGCTACCTTACAACCTAAAATCCACTACAACATGCATATCTAACTAACCTAATGATGAACATAAACAGAAAAATATGAAATTAACTATGAATGATAGAAGGGTGGCGTTCGTCGGAACCTGGTAGGCGAATTAAGGAGAGTGGGGGCAGAGAGGTGACTGGGGGATAGTGGTGGTGGCGTCTGGCGCGGCGGCGCTGGCTGCTGTTTGGGGGCAGGGAGGGAAAGGTAGGGGTAATGTGGGTATGGGGGGGATAGGGAAAGGAAGGGGGTTGCGGCGGGGTAGCGGCCGTTCGGTGATGGTGGCTGGGTGGTGGTGGTGTGATCAGAGAAGAAGAGAGGGAGGAGAGGGGTTTGGGGGGGGGGCGCGAATGGTAGGGTTCGTGTGACTGGGGGGTTATAAATTTGAATTCACGCGATCGCGTGGGGCACGCGGTCGCGTGGCTGGAGTGAAATGGGGTCGACGCGATCGCGTGAGTGGCGCGATCGCATGGAATAGCTAAAAGAGTGAATGACGCGGTCGTCTGGGGCATGCGATCGCGTCGATGGAAATTGTGCTAAACGCACGAATCCAACGTCATTTCAGCGCAACTCTCTGTCTCCTTTTGGGATTTTGTGTAATCCATGCGACGCGATCGCGTCGCTCACGCTGTCGCGTGGGATTGCTGTTGTGCAAATGACGCGATCGCATGGTGCATGCGATCGCGTGGGCATTTTGTGCAAAACGCACAATGGCCGCATGACTCCAGCCCAACTTTCTGGGTGTTGGATTCTTACGCCGATTTCCCGATATTACGCGGACGCGTGGGTGGTGTTTTATCGCAACTGACGCGATCGCATGAGTGATGCGGTCGCGTCGCACACCCCCTTTTTTTTATGCAGGTATGCAATTATGCAGTATGCAATGCGAATGAAGAATATTCAGGTTCAATTGAAAAAGAAATAAAATAAATAACATGAAATAAAACTGAAAAAAAAAACGACCATACCATGATGGGTTGTCTCCCACCTAGCACTTTTAGTTAAAGTCCTTAAGTTGGACATTGGTTGAGCTTCTTGTTATGGCGGTTTATGCTTAAACTCGTCCATAAATCTCCACCAATGCTTAGAATGCCAATAGCCTCCGGGGTCCCAAACTAGGTGCTGAAAGCCTTCAAGCAAGTTAAAACAAGTGACAAGGCCCCAAGAGTGTTAATTGCCAGAATGAATTCCGGGGTCCCAAACCTTGCTTTTGCACCCGTCTTCTTGTTGAGCAATATTGTTCCATCCAGGTGGCAAGCAGTCTGAATTCTCACTGAAGCAGCCAAACAACTTCCTAGACCCATTCAGTTGAGCTCTACACCAACCTTTGCGTTTAAACTTAAAGCTTCCAACCATAATGAACCTTGCAGGACAATTCTTACCACTAACCATCTTCCTCTTACTCTTTATGCCACAAAGAGCTCTAAGTTGACCATTGATGAGCAGATAATTTATACGCTTTTTGGTATTATTTTTAGGTAGTTTTTAGTAAGTTCAAGCTACTTTTAGGGATGTTTTCATTAGTTTTTTTGTTAAATTCACATTTCTGGACTTTACTATGAGTTTGTGTGTTTTTCTGTAATTTCAGGTAATTTCTGGCTGAAATTGAGGGACTTGAGCAAAACTCTGAAAAAGGCTGACAAAAGGACTGCTGATGCTGTTGGAATCTGACCTCCCTGTACTCAAAATAGATTTTTTAGAGCTACAGAACTCCAAATGGCACGTTCTCAACGGCTTTGGAAAGTAGACATCCAGAGCTTTCCAGCAATATATAATAGTCCATACTTTATTCGGAAATTGATGACGTAACTTGGCGTTGAACGCCAAGTACATGCTGCTGTCTGGAGTTAAACGCCAGAAACACGTCATGATCCGGAGTTGAACGCCCAAAACACGTTATAACTTGGAGTTCAACTCCAATAAAAGCCTCAGCTCGTGGATAGATCAAGCTCAGCCCAAGCATACACCAAGTGGGCCCCGGAAGTGGATTTATGCATCAATTACTTACTCATGTAAACCCTAGTAGCTAGTCTAGTATAAATAGGATGATTTACTATTGTATTAGACATCTTTTGACAGTTTAATCTTTTGACTGTTTAGCCTTTGATTATTCGGTCTCTTGATCACTCAGGGGGCTGGCCATTCGGCCATGCCTGAACCTTTCACTTATGTATTTTCAACGGTGGAGTTTCTGCACACCATAGATTAAGGGTGTGGAGCTCTGCTGTACCTCAAGTTTCAATACAATTATTATTACTCTCTATTCAATTCTCTTTTATTCTTATTCCAAGATATACGTTGCACAATACTTTGATGAATGTGATGATCCGTGACACTCATCATCATTCTCACCTATGAACGCGCGTGACTGACAACCACTTCCGTTCTACCTTAGGCCGGGCGCATATCTCTTAGATTCCCCAACAGAATCTTCGTGGTATAAGTTAGATAGATGGCGGCATTCATGAGGATCCGGAAAGTCTAAACCTTGTCTATGGTATTCCGAGTAGGATTCTGGGATTGAATGACTGTGACGAGCTTCAAACTCCTGAAGGCTGGGCGTGATGACAAACGCAAAAGAATCAAGGGATTCTATTCCAACCTGATTGAGAGCCAACAGATGATTAGCCGTGCTGTGACAGAGCATAGGACCATTTTCACTGAGAGGATGGGATGTAGCCATTGACAACGGTGATGCCCTACATACAGCTTGCCATGGAGAGGAGTAAGAAGGACTGGATGAAAGCAATGAGAAAGTAGAGATTCAAGAGGAGCACAGCATCTCCATACGCCTATCTGAAATTCCCACTATTAATTTACATAAGTATTTCTATCCCTTTTATGTTCCTTTTATTATTACTTTTCGAAACCCAAAACCATTTAATCTGCCTAACTGAGATTTACAAGGTGACCATAGCTTGCTTCATACCAACAATCTCTGTGGGATTGACCCTTACTCACGTAAGGTATTACTTGGATGACCCAGTACACTTGCTGGTTAAGTTGAACGGAGTTGTGTCCACACATAGCCAATAGCCATTAAATAAATCTCATGCAAATATAAAGAGGATCACAATTTCGTCCACCAAGTTTTTGGCGCCGTTGCCGGGGATTGTTCGAGTATGGACAACTAACGTTTTATCTTGTTGCTCAGATTAGGTAATTTTCTTTTCAAAAATCTTTTTCAAAATTTTTCTTTTATTTTTCGTTTTTTCTAAACTTTATTTTCGAAAAAAATTAATAAAAATCCAAAAAAATTTTGAAAATCATAAAAACCAAAAATATTTTGTGTTTCTTGTTTGAGTCTTGAGTCAAATTTTAAGTTTGGTGTCAATTGCATGCTTTAAAAATTTTTCTTGCATTTTTCGAAAATTCCATGCATTCATAGTGTTCTTCATGATCTTCAAGTTGTTCTTGATAAGTCTTCTTGTTTGATCTTGATGTTTTCTTGTTTTGTGTTGTTTGTTGTTTTTCATATGCATTTTTCGTTTGTTAGAGTCCATGCATTAAAGATTTCTAAGTTTGGTGTCTTGCATGTCTTCTTTGCATCAAAAATTTTTCAAAAATATGTTCTTGATGTTCATCATGATCTTCAAAGTGTTCTTGGTATTCATCTTGACATTCATAGTGTTCTTGCATGCATCATGTGTTTGATCCAAAATTTTCATGCATTGAGTATTTTTGTTGTTTTTCTCTCTCATAATTAAAAATTCAAAAATAAAAAAAATTTATCTTTCCCTTATTTCCCTCCAAATTTTCGAAATTTTGGGTTGACTTGGTAAAAAATTTTTAAAAATTAGTTGTTTCTTACAAGTCAAGTCAAAATTTCAATTTTAAAAATCTTATCTTTTTAAAATTTTTTTCTAAAATCATATCTTTTTCATTTTTTTATTTTTCAAAAATTTCAAAAATCTTTTTCAAAATATTTTCAAAATCTTCTTCTTATCTTTATATCAAATTTTCGAAAATATGCTAACAATTAATGTGATTGATTCAAAAATTTGAAGTTTGTTACTTTCTTGTTAAGAAAGGTTCAATCTTTAAATTCTAGAATCTTATCTTGTAGTTTCTTGTTAGTTAAGTCATTTTAAAAAATTAAATCTTTTTCAAAATATCTTTTTATTAAAATTTTTATCTTATCTTTTTATCTTATCCTTCTCAAAATTTTATCTTTTTCAAAATTTGATTTCAAAATATCTTATCTAACTTCTTATCTTCTAATCTTTTCAAATTTGATTTTAATATCTTTCTCAACTAACTATTTGACTTTTTGTTTGTTTCTTATCTTTTTCAAAACCACCTAACTACTTTTTCCTCTCTAATTTTCGAAAATATCTCACCTCTTTTTCAAAAATTCTTTTTGTTCTAAATTTTAATTTTAATTATATCTTATATTTAATTTTCAAAAATTACTAACACTTCTCTTCACCTCTCTTCATCTAAAAATCCGAACCATTCTTCTTCACTCTTTCCCCCCTTTCTTTTTCTACTAACATAAAGGAATCTCTATACTGTGACATAGAGGATTCCTCTTCTTTTCTTGTTTTCTTCTCTTTCATATGAGCAGGAACAGGGAAAAAGGCACTCTTGTTGAAATTGATCTAGAACCTGAAAGGACTCTGAAAAGAAAACTAAGAGAAACTAAATTACAACAATCCAGAAACAACCTTTCAGAAATTTTCGAACAAGAGAAGGAGATGGCAGCCAAAAATAATAATAATGCAAGGAGAATGCTTGGTGACTTCACAAAGCCAACGTCCAAATTTGATGGAAGAAGCATCTCCATTCCTGCCATTGGAGCCAACAACTTTGAGCTGAAACCTCAGCTAGTTGCCTTAATGCAACAAAACTGCAAGTTTTATGGACTTCCATCTGAAGATCCTTACCAGTTTTTAACTGAGTTCTTGCAGATCTGTGAGACTGTAAAGACGAATAGAGTTGATCCTGAAGTCTACAGACTCATGCTTTTCCCTTTTGCTGTAAGAGACAGAGCTAGAATATGGTTGGATTCACAACCCAAGGATAGCCTGGACTCCTGGGATAAGCTGGTCACTGCCTTCTTGGATAAATTCTTTCCTCCTCAAAAGCTGAGCAAGCTGAAAGTGGATGTTCAAACCTTCAAACAAAAAGATGGTGAATCCCTCTATGAAGCTTGGGAAAGATACAAGCAGCTGACCAAAAGATGTCCATCTGACATGTTTTCAGAATGGACCATATTAGATATATTCTATTATGGTCTATCTGAATTTTCGAAAATGTCATTGGACCATCCTGCAGGTGGATCTATTCACCTAAAGAAAACGCCTGAAGAGGCTCAAGAACTCATTGATATGGTTGCAAACAACCAATTCATGTACACTTCTGAGAGGAATTCCGTGAATAATGGGATACCTCAGAAGAAAGGAGTTCTTGAAATTGATGCTCTGAATGCTATATTGGCTCAGAACAAAGTGTTGACTCAACGGGTCAACATGATCTCTCAAAATCTGAATGGATGGCAACATGCATCCAACAGTACTAAAGAGGCAGCTTCTGAAGAAGCTTATGATCCTGAGAACCCTGCCATGGCAGAGGTTAATTACATGGGTGAACCCTATGGAAACACCTATAACTCATCATGGAGAAATCACCCAAATTTCTCATGGAAGGATCAACAAAAGCCTCAACAAGGCTTTAACAATGGTGGACACAATAGGCTGAGCAATAGCAAGCCTTTTCCATCATCTTCTCAGCAACAGATAGAGAATTCTGAACAAAACACTTCTAATTTAGCCAATCTAGTCTCTGATCTGTCAAGGGCCACTTTCAGTTTCATGAGTGAAACAAGATCCTCCATTAGAAATCTGGAGGCACAAGTGGGCCAGCTGAGTAAGAAAGTCATTGAAACTCCTCCCAGTATTCTCCCAAGCAATACAGAAGAGAATCTAAAAGGAGAGTGCAAGGCCATTGATATAATCAATATGGCCGAATGCACAAGGGAGGAGGAGGACAAAAATCCCAGTGAGGAAGACCTCCTGGGACGTCCCTCAAGCAAGAAGGAGTTTCCTATTAAGGATCCAAAGGAATCTAAGGCTCATATAGAGACCATAGAGATTCCATTAAATCTCCTTCTACCATTCATGAGCTCTGAAGACTATTCTTCCTCTGAAAAGGATGAAGATGTAACTGGAGAGCAAGTTGCTCAATATTTAGGAGCTATCATGAAGCTGAATGCCAAGTTGTTTGGTAATGAGACTTGGGAAAGTGAACCTCCCTTGCTCATTAGTGAACTGGATACCTGGATTCAGCAAACTCTACCTCAAAAGAAACAAGATCCTGGCAAGTTTTTGATACCTTGTACCATAGGCACCATGACCTTTGCAAAAGCTCTGTGTGATCCGGGGTCAGGGATAAATCTTATGCCACTCTCTGTAATGGAGAAACTGGGGATCATTGAGGTACAACCTGCCTTGTTCTCATTACAATTGGCAGATAAGTCATTGAGACAAGCTTATGGAATAGTAGAGGACGTGTTAGTAAAGGTTGAAGGCCTTTACATCCCTGCTGATTTCATAATCTTAGACATTAGGAAGGAAGAGGATGATTGCATCATCCTTGGAAGACCTTTCCTAGCCACAGCAGGAGCTGTGATAGATGTCAACAGAGGTGAATTAGTCCTTCAATTGAATGGGGACTACCTTGTGTTTAAGGCACATGGCCATCCCTCTGTGACAAAAGAGAGTAAGCATGAAGAGCTTCTCTCAGTTCAGAGTCAAGAAGAGCCCACACAGTCAAACTCTAAGTCTGGTGTTGTGAGGCCACAACCAAACTCTAAGTTTGGTGTTAAGACCCCATATCCAAACTCTAAGTTTGGTGTTGGGACTATACAACATTGACCTGATCACCTTTGTGGCTCCATGAGAGCCACTGTCAAGCTATTGATATTAAAGAAGCGCTTGTTGGGAGGCAACCCAATTTTATTTATCTAATTTTATTTTATTCTATTTTATTGTTATTTTGTGTTTTATTAGGTACATGATCATGAGGAGTCACGAAAAAATCATAAAAATTAAAAACAGAATCAAAAACAGCAGAAGAAAAAAATCACACCCTAGAGGAAGCACAGGCTGGCGTTCAACGCCAGTAAGATGCATCTGGCTGGCGTTCAACGCCAGAACAGAGCATCATTTTGGCGCTGAACGCTAGAAACAAGCAACATCCTGGCGCTGAACGCCAGGAATGTGCCTAGAGAAGAAAAGCTGGCGCTGAACGCCAGTAACAAGCATGAAACTGGCGTTCAATGCCAAAAACATGCTTTACATGGGCGTTGAACGCCCAGAATGTGCACCACACGGCGTTTAAACGCCAGAATGGTGTGCAAAGGCAATTTACATGCCTATTTGGTACAGGGATGAAATTCCTTGACACCTCAGGATCTGTGGACCCCACAGGATCCCCACCTAACATATTCCCACCTTACCTCCTAATCCTATTTTTGTGATTACTCTTCCCCATGTCACACTTCCCAACACTCTTCACCAATCACCTCAATTCCTCTTCCCAATCACCCCCTTCACCACTCACATCCATCCACTCTTCCCCATAAACCCCACCTACCTTCAAAATTCAAAAATATTTTCCCACCCAATCCCACCCTATATGGCCGAAACTTCCCTCTCCCCTCTCCCTATATATACCCTTCCATTCTACTTTATTTTCACACAACACAACCCCCTCCTCCATACCTTGACCGAACCTACACTTCCCCCACTCCTCCATATTCTCTTCTTCTTCTTCTTCTCTTCTTTCTTCTATTGCTCGAGGGCAAGCAATATTTTAAGTTTGGTGTGGTAAAAGCATAAGCTTTTTTGTTTTTCCATTACCATCAATGGCACCTAAGGCCGGAGTATCCTCTAGAAAAGGAAAAGGGAAGACAAAAGCTTCCACCTCCGAGTCATGGGAGATGGAAAGATTCATCTCCAAGAGCCATCAAGACCACTTCTATGATGTTGTGGCAAAGAATAAGGTGATCCCTGAGGTCCCTTTCAAGCTCAAGAAAAATGAGTATCCGGAGATCCGACATGAAATCCGAAGAAGAGGTTGGGAAGTCCTAACCAACCCCATTCAACAAGTCGGAATCTTAATGGTTCAAGAGTTCTATGCCAATGCATGGATCACTAGGAACCATGATCAAAGTATGAACCCGAGTCCAAAGAATTATCTCACAATGGTTCGGGGGAAATACTTAGATTTTAGTCTGGAGAATGTGAGATTGGCGTTCCACTTGCCCATGATGCAAGGAGATGAACGCCCCTACACTAGAAGGGTCAACTTTAATCAAAGGTTGGACCAAGTCCTTATGGACATATGTGTGGAAGGAGCTCAATGGAAGAGAGACTCCAAAGGCAAGCCAGTCCAACTAAGAAGACTGGACCTCAAGCCTGTGGCTAGAGGATGGTTGGAGTTCATTTAACGCTCCATCATTTCCACTAGCAACCGATCTGAAGTTACTGTGGATCGGGCCATCATGATTCATAGCATCATGATTGGAGAGGAAGTAGAAGTTCATGAGGTCATCTCCAATGAAATCTACAAAATAGCTAACAAGCCCTCCAACACGGCAAGGCTAGCTTTTCCTCACCTTATTTGCCATCTATGTTACTCAGCTGGAGTTATCATAGAAGGAGACACCCTCATTGAAGAGGATAAGCCCATCACCAAGAAGAGGATGGAGCAAGCAAGAGAGACCCTTCACGGTTCTCAAGAGATCCCTGAGATGCCTCAAGGGATGCACTTTCCTCCCAACAACTATTGGGAACAACTCAACACCTCCTTAGAAGATTTGAACCACAATGTTGAACAATTAAGGGTGGAACATCATGAGCACTCCATCATTCTCCAAGAAATAAGAGAAGATCAAAGAGCAATGAGGGAGGAGCAACAAAGGCAAGGAAGGGACATAGAAGAGCTTAAGGACATTGTTGGTCCTTCAAGAAGAAGACGCCACTAAGGTGGATTCATTCCTTGTTCTTATTTCTTTCTGCTTTACGGTTTTTATGTTGTATGCTTATCTATGTTTTGTGTCTCTACTTCATGATCAGTAGTATGTAGTAACCATGTCTTAAAGCTATGAATAAATTCCATTAATCCTTCACCTCTCTTAAATGAAATATGTTTTAATTCAAAAGAACAAGAAGTACATGAATTTCGAATTTATCCTTGAATTTAATTTAATTATATTGATGTGGTGACAATACTTTTTGTTTTCTGAATGAATGATTGAACAGTGCATATTTTTTATCTTGTTGTTTATGAATGTTAAAACTGTTGGCTCTTGAAAGAATGATGAACAAAGAGAAATGTTATTGATGATCTGAAAAATCATGAAATTGATTCTTGAAGCAAGAAAAAGCAGTGAAAAAGAAAGCTTGCGAAAAAAAAGAGGCGAAAAAAAAATAAAAAAAAAGGCAAGCAGAAAAAGCCAATAGCCCTTAAAACCAAAAGGCAAGGGTAAAAAGGATCCAAGGCTTTGAGCATCAATGGATAGGAGGGCCCAAGGAAATAAAATCCAGGCCTAAGCGGCTAAACCAAGCTGTCCCTAACCATGTGCTTGTGTCATGAAGGTCCAAGTGAAAAGCTTGAGACCAAGTGGTTAAAGTCGTGATCCAAAGCAAAAAGAGTGTGCTTAAGAGCTCTGGACACCTCTAACTGGGGACTCTAGCAAAGCTGAGTCACAATCTGAAAAGGTTCACCCAGTCATGTGTCTGTGGCATTTATGTGTCTGGTGGTAATACTGGAAAACAAAGTGCTTAGGGCCACGGCCAAGACTCATAAGTAGCTGTGTTCAAGAATCAACATGCTTAACTAGGAAAGTCAATAACACTATCCGAAAGTCTAAGTTCCTAGAGAAGCCAATCATTCTAAACTTCAAAGGAAAAAGTGAGATGCCAAAACTGTTCAGAAGCAAAAAGCTACAAAGTCCCGCTCATCTAATTATAATTAATATTCATTGATATTCTGGGATTTATAGTATATTCTCTTCTTTTTATCCTAATTGATTTTCAGTTGCTTGGGGACAAGCAACAATTTAAGTTTGGTGTTGTGATGAGCGGATAATTTATACGCTTTTTGGCATTGTTTTTAGGTAGTTTTTAGTAAGTTCAAGCTACTTTTAGGGATGTTTTCATTAGTTTTTATGTTAAATTCACATTTCTGGACTTTACTATGAGTTTGTGTGTTTTTCTGTAATTTCAGGTAATTTCTGGCTGAAATTGAGGGACTTGAGCAAAACTCTGAAAAAGGCTGACAAAAGGACTGCTGATGCTGTTGGAATCTGACCTCCCTGCACTCAAAATGGATTTTTTGGAGCTACAGAACTCCAAATGGCGCACTCTCAACGGTGTTGGAAAGTAGACATCCAGAGCTTTCCAGCAATATATAATAGTCCATACTTTATTCGGAAATTAACAACGTAACTTGGCGTTGAACGCCAAGTACATGCTGCTGTCTGGAGTTAAACGCCAGAAACACGTCATGATCCGGAGTTGAACGCCCAAAACATGTTATAACTTGGAATTCAACTCCAATAAAAGCCTCAGCTCGTGGATAGATCAAGCTCAGCCCAAGCATACACCAAGTGGGCCCCGGAAGTGGATTTATGCATCAATTACTTACTCATGTAAACCCTAGTAGCTAGTCTAGTATAAATAGGATGATTTACTATTGTATTAGACATCTTTTGACAGTTTAATCTTTTGACTATTTAGCCTTTGATTATTCGGTCTCTTGATCACTCAGGGGCTGGCCATTCGGCCATGCCTAAACCTTTCACTTATGTATTTTCAACGGTGGAGTTTCTGCACACCATAGATTAAGGGTATGGAGCTCTGCTGTACCTCAAGTTTCAATACAATTATTATTACTCTCTATTCAATTCTCTTTTATTCTTATTCCAAGATATACGTTGCACAATACTTTGATGAATGTGATGATCCGTGACACTCATCATCATTCTCACCTATGAACACGCGTGACTGACAACCACTTCCGTTCTACCTTAGGCCGGGCGCATATGTCTTAGATTCCCCAACAGAATCTTCGTGGTATAAGTTAGATAGATGGCGGCATTCATGAGGATCCGGAAAGTCTAAACCTTGTCTATGGTATTCCGAGTAGGATTCTGGGATTGAATGACTGTGACGAGCTTCAAACTCCTGAAGGCTGGGCGTGATGACAAACGCAAAAGAATCAAGGGATTCTATTCCAACCTGATTGAGAACCGACAAATGATTAGCCGTGCTGTGACATAGCATAGGACCATTTTCACTGAGAGGATGGGATGTAGCCATTGACAACGGTGATGCCTTACATACAGCTTGCCATGGAGAGGAGTAAGAAGGACTGGATGAAAGCAATGAGAAAGTAGAGATTCAAGAGGAGCACAGCATCTCCATACGCCTATCTGAAATTCCCACTATTAATTTACATAAGTATTTCTATCCCTTTTATGTTCCTTTTATTATTAATTTTCGAAACCCAAAACCATTTAATCTGCCTAACTGAGATTTACAAGGTGACCATAGCTTGCTTCATACCAACAATCTCTGTGGGATTGACCCTTACTCACGTAAGGTATTACTTGGATGACCCAGTACACTTGCTGGTTAAGTTGAACGGAGTTGTGTCCACACATAGCCAATAGCCATTAAATAAATCTCATGCAAATATAAAGAGGATCACAATTTCGTCCACCAACCATCCATCTCTAGTAGCCCATATTCAAGTGGAATTAGAAAGCTAAGGGATATGAATTTTACCCACTTGAATGTTGTGAAGGATGATGGCGACTTAGGGGGAGGTGTTTTTAATGAACGTGCAAGCTCCACTCCCTTGTGCTCTTCTTTGACATCTTCCACCTCTTTGCAAACTTTTTCATTTTCAACCTCTTCCTCTTGGTAGCTTTCTTCCAATTTAATCTCTTCTTCATTGCTCACCAAGGGCATGGGAGGTTGTGCCTTTTCTTTTTGAATCTCCATCTCTTGATCAACCTCTTCCAAGTCTTCAACCATGACATGCCCTGGAGGTTGTACACCCTCCTCAACATTAAATTCGAACTCCTTGGAAGGAGGCCTTATGAATGGACTTTCCAATGGAGGTTCAGCATCTCCTAAGTCTTCAACCACTTCTTCTTCTTTAATAATTCTGGCTTCCTCCACTTGTTCCAGTACAAATTCATGCTCTTTATTGTCCACCGGAGTTTCTAATGTCTCCTTCATGCTACGTTCTTCATTAGATTATCAACATGAAGCCATGGGGGTTCCTTGAGTGTCCGAAAATCAGGAAGCCAATTGATTTATTGCTTGATTCAATTGATGAAGGGTTGCCTGAGACGATCCGTTGATTCTTGTTTCACTTGGGTATCATAAGTAAGACCATAGTGCTCTTGGATTGATGGATATGGAGATGGTGTATATTGAGGTGGTGGTTCTTGGGAGTAATTGGGGTGGAATTGTGGTGGTTCTATATATGGTTCATACGGTGAATAGGGTGGTTGGTACGGTGGATTTGGTTGGGGTCGTATGGAGGTGAATGGAAGAAAGGGGCTTGTGAGTATGGTGGTCTAAAGTCATATTGAGGAGAGGGTTCATAAGCATATGGTGGTGGTTGTTGACAATCAAAAGAGTGCTCACCATAGCCATTGCCTTGATATGCATCACAGAATGATTGTTGAGAGTCCATTGGAGGTAGTTGTTGCCATGAGGGTTGATCAAATCCTTGTGGCTCCTCCTATCTTTGATTATTCCAACCTTGATGCATGTTTTCACTGTAGTCTCCTATTCCTGCAACATAATTGTAACCAGACTCATAGCCAAAGGAGCGAGTTCATAGTAGTGAGAGAAAATAAAAACAAAAACTAACAAAACGAAAGTATTTTGAAAAAGATATAATTTTTGAAATTTTTTTTTTTGAAAAATATTTACAATAACCAATAATAAGGCACACGTTTGCAATTCCCTGGCAACGGCGCCATTTTGAAGAACGGAAGATTGATGGTTTAGAAATTATGGTAAACTCTCGTTGCAAGTATGGTTACTAAACCAAGCAATCAACCTTTCTTGCAAAGGTTTTAGTTGTCACAAGTAACAAACCCCTAAATAAATTGATAACCGAAGTATTCAAACCTCGGGTCGTCTTCTCAAGGAACTGTAGGGAAGTATGTTCTTATTATTGGTTATGGAGATTGTAAATTTGGGGTTTCAAGAATGAGGAACAAGTAATTTAATGACGAGTAAATTAAATGGCAATTAAAATAAATAAATAACTGTAAAATAGACTTTTGGGAAGGTATGAGAAATTGGAAGTCCAGTCTTAGTTATCTTTATCAATGATGATGAAAATTGAATCTTAATTCCACTTTGTTAACCCTTACTAAGGCAAAGGAAAGCCAAGGGATTAATTAGTCTGATCTTCAGATCCTATTTATTTCCGGAGAAAAGATTGGAATTATTGAAGAACAATTCAATTAGCAAAGATAACAATTATCAAGCATGTTTGAGTTTGATAACTCCTGAGTTACTGATTTCTTAACCAAGACCAAAAAGGGGAAAAGTAAATCTACTGGAATAAAAATGCCTTCAGATGGGAAGCAACAGTAACATAAATAAAAGAAAGCAACAATAAACTGAAATACCTCAAATAACGTTAATTTGAAAGAGTAATCTGTAACATAGAAGAATTCATAAACTAAATTGAGAAAGCAAGTAATGAAAAAGAAATATTGAACCTGATAAAAAGATAATCCTTGAAACAAATAAAATCCTAAATCTAAATCCTAATCCTAAAGAGAGAGGAGAGAACCTCTCTCCAACTAAACCTAAATCATGGAAAGTGACTAAAATTGGAGACTCCCCTTGAATGGATGCATTCCCCCACTTCATAACTTCTGGTCTATGCCTTCTGGACTTGGATTTGGGCCAAAAAGGGCTTCAGAAATTGCTGGGAGCATTTTCTGTAATTTTTGGTGCGTGGCCTCTGTCACGCGTCCGCGTGGGTCACGCGGTCGCGTCATTTGGAGTTTTCCTTGTCACGCGGTCACGTCGGTCATGCGTCCGCGTCATATGCGATTCGCTCAAGGCGCGCGGTCGCGTCAGTCACGCGTTCGCGTTGCACTCTCTTTGCACTGGCATGCGGTCGCGTCGCCCATGCGATCGCGTGGATGCTAGTTTCTTCAGAAACTCCATTTTGTGCTTTCCTTCCATTTTTGTATGTTTTCTTTCCATCCTTTAAGTCATTCCTACCTTAGAAGATTTGAAACTACTCAACACACAAATCACGGCATCGAATGATAATAAAGGGTAATTAAATAATTAATTTTAAAGCATAGGAAATATGTTTTTCACATACATCACATAATAAGAAAGGAAAAGTAAAACCATGCAATTAATATGAATAAGTGGGTGAAGGATTGAATAAATCACTCAAACTAAGCACAAAATATATCATAAAATATGGGTTTATCAACATCCCCACACTTAAACAATAGCATGTCCTCATGCTATATCCAAGGTAAAAAGTAAGGTTAAAGTAGTGGAATGCCATGCAATGCAATCTAATCTAAATGCAACTACCTAAATGAATCATGCAATTCTAATTTGTTATTCACTTGTATATAAAGCTTACATATAGTTAAATTAATTCACATTCTCAAGGAATATATATATATATATATATATATATATATATATATATATATATATATATATATATATATATATATATATAGCCAAGCCTTAGATAGTGATAAAGTGCCTTTACAATTGAGATGGGAGAGAAAAATATTTTATAAACTTGCAAGACAATTAATAATTTAAACTGAGATATATGTTAATGAGCTATTGAACCCTCACTGGATTTTGTATTACTCTCTAGTCACTCAGTGTTTTTTGGGTTAATCACTCTATTCTTCTTTTTATCCTTACTTTCTATAACTTTGTTCTTCATCTAACCAATCAACAATTATAGAATATAGACATACCAAAAATCATGAGGTCTTTAATTAAGGTTGTAATGGGGCCAAGGTAAAGGTAAGGGTATATGTATAAGGCTAAGTGAACTAATAAGTGAATCCTTAATTAGTCTAAGATCTCACCTAACATACATACTTTCTAAAGCAAAGCTTCTTTACCTGTTTTCCCATATTTTTTTTCACTTTTGATGTTACATGTTCATGTTTCAATGTTTATTATTTTTATCCCATGTGCATTGCTTTATTTCACATTGGGGAATTTTTATGTCCCCTTTTATTCAACTACTGAAAAATAACACTTTTTTTAATGCACATGTGATGAGCGGATATTTTATACGCTTTTTAGGGGTAATTTCATGTAGATTTTAGCTTGTTTTAATTAGTTTTTAGTTAAATATTATTAGTTTTTAGGCAAAAATTATATTTCTGGACTTTACTATGAGTTTGTGTGTTTTTCTGTGATTTCAGGTATTTTCTAACTGAAATTGAGGGAGCTGAGCAAAAATCTGAGTTAGGCTGAAAAAGGACTGCTGATGCTGTTGGATCCTGACCTCCCTGCACTCGAAATGGATTTTCTGGAGCTACAGAAGTCCAATTGGCGCGCTCTCAACGGCGTTGGAAAGTAGACATCCAGGGCTTTCCAGCAATATATAATAGTCCATACTTTGCGCAAAGATAGATGACGTAACTTGGCTTTGAACGCCAAGTACATGCTGCTATCTGGAGTTAAACGCTAGAAACACGTCATGATCCGGAGTTGAACGCCCAAAACACGTTATAACTTGGAGTTCAACTCCAAGAAAAGCCTCAGCTCGTGGATAGCTTTAGTCTCAGCCCCAGCACACACCAAGTGGGCCCCAGAAGTGGATTTCTGCACCAATTATCTTAGTTTACTCATTTTCTGTAAACCTAGGTTACTAGTAGTTTACTATTTAGACAACTTTTAGAGACTTATTTTGTACCTCATGACATTTTCAGATCTGAATTACATACTTTTTGACGGCATGAGTCTCTAAACTCCATTGTTGGGGGTGAGGAGCTCTGCAGCATCTCGATGAATTAATGCAATTGTTTCTATTTCACTCAAACGTGTGTATGGTCCGATCTAAGATGTTTATTCGCGCTTAATTATGAAGGAGGTGATGATCCGTGACACTCATCACCCCCTTCAATCCATGAACGTGTGCCTGACAAACACCTCCGTTCTACATCAGATTGAATGAGCTTCTCTTAGGTTCCTTAATCGGAATCTCCGCGGTATAAGCTAGAATTGATGGCGAACACTCTTGAGAATCTGAAAAGTCTAAACCTTGTCTGTGGTATTCCGAGTAGGATTCAAGGATTGAATGGCTGTGACGCGCTTCAAACTCGCGATTGCTGGGCGTGATGACAAACGCAAAAGGATCAATGGATCCTATTCCAACATGATCGAGAACCAACAGCTGATTAGCCGTGTTGTGACAGAGCATCTGGACCGTTTTCACTGAGAGGATGGGAGGTAGCCACTGACAATGGTGACACCCTACATACAGCTTGCCGTAGACGTGCTTTACAAACAATTGAGTTGAATATTACATTGCAGAAATTCAGAGGACAAAGCATCTCCAAAACCCCAACATATTTCTCATTACTGCACAACAAGTAACGATTTTATTCTCTTTTATTTTTCTAATAATTCCAAACACTTTTACTTCTTACAATTAAATCCAAATAACCTTATTGGCTTCCTGACTAAGATTAATAAAATAAATATAGCTTGCTTCAAACCAATAATCTCCGTGGGATCGACCCTTACTCACGTAAGGTATTACTTGGACGACCCAGTGCACTTGCTGGTTAGTTGTGCGAATTGTCAAAGAGTTAGATTGCATTTCGTGCACCAACATGGTAATTCAATTATTTTGATTTCACATGAGCATGCTTCCCAAAATTTTTATTTTGAATTATCTCATTCTTTTCAACTTTTCTACCTTTTGTTTCTATCATCCATGTTCCCAACAGGTTTTCCCACACTTAAACAATACACAATTTCTATCTTAAGCTAACCAAGGATTCAACTTGGAATTTTTATTTTGTTTTTCTGCTTAAGGCTAGTAATGTGGTTGTTAGAATAAAAGGGGATTTAAAGGCTCAAGGGGACTAACAAGGGTGATGTAAAAGGTAGGCTAATTTTGGGACAAGTGGGTTAGAATCAAACAATGGCCTCAATCACTTTCTTGGCATGTATCTATATTCTATAATCGGACATATAGATTAAAACAAAGTAAAGAACACCAGAATAAATAAGAAGGGCGGAACACACAGGAATAAAAATTATGGTTTAAATGTAACCATACAATTAAGCTCAAAACTCACAGGCTGTGTGTTCTCTAGCTCAAAAATTATTTATCAGTTATGTATGTCATGCAGGTTTAGTTAAAAATTCCCATTATTCTCAATGTAAAACTTAAGGTGGCTTTAAAGTTCCATTGTTTCTCCTTGATGAAATGTTGTTAACTAACTAACATGTAATGCTATATATACAAGGTGTGTGGATTGTTTCTATTATGTTCAAGTCTCTAGTTTACTTCCTTTTTATATTTTTCAATTTAAACTAAGATGTCTTATGCTAAAAAGGATAAACTATACTAATTAATCCACAATTTCTATAACTAATAAGTTAGAATTGCAACTAAAACTAAATGGCTAAAATATGAACTAAAGTGCAACATAGAATAAATACATAAAAATAGCAATATATATAAGTACTGAAAAAAATAAAAATAAAAATAAATAAAAATAAAAATACAGAAAAGTAGCAAAATAAATAAAAAGAGTATATAGTGGTTCACCAAAAAAAAGAACACCAGAGATGGTGACCTCCCCACACTTAAAATAAAGCATCGTCCCTAATGCTCAGTCAAGCAGGGTGTGAAGGGGTGTCATCACTGGGAGGCTGGGTAGCTGGAGTCTCTGTGGTGATGGTCTGAGGATCTGGCTACTGTAGAGGAGGGGCTGTCTGAATAGGGATCTCAGGGTCTGCAGCCTGGATCTGATGCGGGGTCTCCTGCTGGTGTGCTGCCTGCTGGTGTGCTGCCTGCTGGGTGCCTGCCTGCTCTGCCTCCTGCTGTGGATGAGTCGCAACCTTGGGCGCATCTGCCTCCTCCTCAGATGCCTCAGATGGTGTATTAGGCTCGGAGGGGATGTCACCAGATCGTATCATCAGCTTCAGGTGCTCATAGTGTCGCTTGTTACGACGCTCCATCTGGTCAAGCCGTCGAAACAGGCGGTGCACTAGATGATAGATGGGCTCTGGGGCAGGTGGGGGTGTGATGAGCGGATAATTTGTATGCTTTTTGGCATTATTTTTAGTATGTTTCTAGTATCTTTTAGTTAGTTTTTAGTATATTTTATTAGTTTTTAATTAAAATTCACTTTTCTGGACTTCACTATGAGTTTGTGTGTTTTTCTGTGATTTCAGGTATTTTCTGACTGAAATTGAAGGTTCTGAGCAAAAATCTGATCCAGAGACTGAAAAGGACTGCAGATGCTGTTGGATTCTGACCTCCCTGCACTCGAAGTGGATTTTCTGGAGCTACAGAAGCCCAATTGGCGCGCTCTCAATGGCATTGGAAAGTAGACATCCTGGGCTTTCCAGCAATATATAATAGTTCATACTTTGCTCAAGATTTGATGGCCCAAACCGGCGCTCAAAGTCACCTACAGAAATTCCAGCGTTAAACGCCGGAACTGGCATAAAATTTGGAGTTAAACGCCCAAACTGGCATGGAAGCTGGCGTTTAACTCCAGAAAAGGTCTCTACACGAAATTCCTTCATTGCTCAGCCCAAGCACACACCAAGTGGGCCCGGAAGTGGATTTTTCTGTCATTTACTCAATTCTGTAAACCTTAGGACACTAGTTTACTACTTATAGGATCTTTTGACATTGTATCCGTACCTTATGACCTCATAACATTTTGTACACGTTTCTTTCCACAGTATGAGCCTCTAAACCCCATGGTTGGGGGTGAGGAGCTCTGCTGTGTCTTGATGGATTAATGCAATTACTACTGTTTCTTATTCAATCATGCTTGCTTCCATTCTAAGATAACACTTGTTCTTAATCCGGATGAATGTGATGATCCGTGACAATCATCATCATTCTCAACTATGAACACGTGCCTGACAACCACCTCTGTTCTATCTTAGATTGAGTAGTTATCTCTTGGGTTCTTTAATCGGAATCTTCGTGGTATAGGCAGGACCTGATGGCAGCGTTCAAGAGAATCCGGAAGGCCTAAACCTTGTCTGTGGTATTCTGAGTAGGATTCAATGATTGAATGACTGTGACGTGCTTCAAACCTGTAACCTACTGGGCGTTAGTGACAGACGCAAAAGAGTGATTCTATTCCGGTAGGGGAGGGAACCAAACCGGTGATTGGCAGCACTGTGACAGAGTGTGTGCATTAGCTTTCACTGCGCGGATGGGAGGTAGCTGCTGACAACAGTGAGACCCTACACGAGCTTGCCATGGAAGGAGACATGCGTGTTTGATGAAGAAGATAGTAGGAAAGCAGAGATTCGGAAGATGGAGCATCTCCAAACCTCAACCCATTCTCCATTACTGCAGTACAAGTAACCATTACATGTTCTTTTGCTTCTTACAATCAATCCTGATAATTTCTGATATCCTGACTAAGATTTACAAGATAACCATAGCTTGCTTCAAGCAGACAATCTCCGTGGGATCGACCCTTGCTCACGCAAGGTATTACTTGGACGACCCAGTGCACTTGCTGGTTAGTTGTGCGGGATTGCAAAAGTGTTATTGCAATTTCGTGCACCAAGTTTTTGGCGCCGTTGCCGGGGATTGTTCGAGTTTGGACAACTGACGGTTTATTTTGTTGCTTAGATTAGGACTGTTTTATTTTTGTTGGTTTAGAGTCTTTTAGTTGAGTCTAGTTTCATATTCTAAGTTTGGTGTCAATTGCATGCTTTTGTTTTTCTTTTAATTTTCGATTTTTGCATGTTCTTAGTCCCTTTTTGATTCATAAAAGTTCTAAGTTTGGTGTCCTCTTTGTGTTTTTCTCTTAAAATTTTCGAAAAAAATTAGTGTTTGATTTCTAAAAATTTTAAGTTTGGTGTCTTTTTGCTGTTTTTCTCTTTCCTCTTTTTAAAAATCAAATCTTTTTCATAAAAATTTTTCAATCATATCTTCTTAATTGCTGTTTTCAAAATTTTTTTTCACTAATTGATTCAGTTCTCAATTTGCTTTGATCTTATTTTATTTTTAATTTTTGAATTTTATTTTATTTTCCTTTTATTTTGTTTTATTATATTTTATTTTTTTCGGTTATTTCAAAAAAAAATAAAAATAAACAAAATTTATCTCTTTGCAATCATTCTCATTTCCCTGTTGTCCATCATGGACTTAAGTGGAATTGATCAGTCCAGAAGGACCCTGGGGTCATATGCTAACCCCATTACAGCTGCATATGGGAGTAGCATCTGCACGCCCCCCATCAAAGCAAGCAGCTTTGAGCTAAATCCTCAACTCATTATCATAGTGCAGCAAAATTGCCAGTATTCCGGTCTTCCACAGGAAGAACCTACTGAGTTTCTGGCACAGTTCTTACAAATTGCTGACACAGTACATGATAAAGAGGTAGATCAGGATGTCTACAGACTATTACTGTTCCCATTTGCTGTAAAAGACCAAGCCAAAAGGTGGTTGAATAACCAACCTACAGCAAGCATAAAGACATGGAAACAGTTAACAGACAAATTCCTGAATCATTTTTACCCTCCAAAGAGGATGACACAGCTAAGGCTGGACATCCAAGGCTTTAAACAAAAGGATCATGAATCCCTTTATAATGCCTGGGAGAGGTATAGAGGTATGCTAAGAAAATGTCCCTCTGAAATGTTTTCAGAGTGGGTACAATTAGACATTTTCTACTATGGGCTTACAGAAAAAGCTCAGATGTCTTTAGACCACTCAGCTGGTGGATCTATACACATGAGGAAGACAATTGAAGAAGCTCAAGAGCTTATAGACACTGTTGCTAGAAACCAATATCTGTACTCTAGCAATGAGTTCTCTCCAGAAGAGGAAGTCATGACAGTAGTCACTGACTCTAATCCTCAAGAACAGGTAATGGAGCTTAATCAACAACTACTCCTGATGACAGAACAGTTAGCAGAATTTAAAGAGATGCTCAATGAAACTAAAGTTGCTAATAAAAGCATAGAACTACAGTTGAATCAAGCAAAACAGCAAATATCTAAACAGATAACAGAAGAGTGTCAAGCAGTTCAATTGAGGAGTGGAAAGACCTTGAATAACACTGTTCAAAAGAGCAAAAAGCCAAATAAGGAACAAATGACAGAGGACAACCAAACCACTGTTCAAAATCCCTCTGAGGACAGTAAGAGCCCAGAGAGGAATATTGGCGTTCAAACGCCAGAAAGGGAAGGAAAGTTGGCGTTAAACGCCCATTCCTTGCCCAATTCTGGCGTTCAAACGCCAGAAAGGGAAGGAAAGCTGGCGTTAAACGCCCATTCCTTGCCCAGTTCTGGCGTTCAAACGCCAGAAAAGGAAGGGAAGTTGGCGTTTAACGCCCAAACTTCACCCATTCCTGGCGTTCAAACGCCAAGGGAGGATCAGACACCTGAGAGTGCTGACAGTAATCCCTCTAACAAGGCTTCTTCAACCACTTCTGTAAGGAATAAACCTGCAGCATCTAAGGTTGAAGAATATCAAGCCAAGATGCCTTATCCTCAGAAACTCCGCAAAGCGGAACAGGATAAACAATTTGCCCGCTTTGCAGACTATTTAAGGACTCTTGAAATAAAGATTCCTTTTGCAGAGGCACTTGAGCAAATACCTTCTTATGCTAAGTTCATGAAAGAGATCTTAAGTCATAAGAAGGATTGGAGAGAAACTGAAAAAGTGTTTCTCACTGAAGAATGCAGTGCAGTCATTCTAAAAAGCTTACCAGAAAAGCTTCAAGATCCTGGAAGCTTTCTGATACCATGCACATTGTAAGGCACTTACACCAAGACAGCCTTATGTGATCTGGGAGCAAGTATCAATTTAATACCTACATCCACTATCAGAAAGCTTGGGTTGATTGGAGAAGTCAAACCAACCAGGATATGCCTCCAACTTGCTGATGGCTCCATTAAACACCCATCAGGCATAATAGAGGACATGATTGTCAAGGTTGGGCCATTTGCCTTTCCAACTGACTTTGTGGTGCTGGAAATGGAGGAGCACAAAAGTGCAACTCTCATTCTAGGAAGACCTTTCCTAGCAACTGGACGAACTCTCATTGATGTACAAAAAGGGGAAGTAACCTTGAGAGTCAATGAGGATGAGTTCAAGTTGAATGCTGTAAAAGCAATGCAGCATCCAGACACACCAGAGGACTGCATGGGCGCTGACATTATTGACTCTCTGGTAGAAGAGATCAATATGGCTGAAAGCCTAGAATCAGAGCTTGAGGACATCTTCAAAGATGCTCAAACTGATCAGGAAGAGCCAGAGGAGGCAAAGGAATTTTCGAAAATTCCTCAGGAGGAGGATAAGCCTCCTAAGCCTGAACTCAAACCATTACCACCATCCCTGAAATATGCATTTCTGGGAGAGGGTGAAACTTTTCCAGTAATTATAAGCTCTGCCTTAAATTCACAGGAAGAGGAAGCACTGATTCAAGTGCTAAGGACACACAAGACAGCTCTTGGGTGGTCCATAAGTGATCTCAAGGGCATTAGCCCAGCCAGATGCATGCACAAGATCCTATTGGAGGATAATGCCAAACCAGTGGTTCAACCACAGAGGAGGCTAAATCCTGCCATGAAGGAAGTGGTGCAGAAAGAGGTCACTAAATTACTAGAGGCTGGGATTATTTATCCTATTTCTGATAGCCCCTGGGTGAGCCCTGTCCAAGTTGTTCCCAAGAAGGGAGGCATGACAGTGGTTCATAATGAAAAAAATGAACTGGTTCCTACAAGAACAGTCACAGGGTGGCGCATGTGTATTGACTACAGAAGACTCAATACAGCCACCAGAAAGGATCATTTTCCTTTACCATTCATAGACCAAATGCTAGAAAGACTAGCTGGCCATGACTATTACTGCTTTTTGGATGGCTACTCAGGCTACAACCAAATTGCAGTAGATCCTCAAGACCAAGAGAAAACAGCATTCACATGCCCTTCTGGCGTGTTTGCCTATAGGAGAATGCCTTTCGGTCTGTGCAATGCACCTGCAACCTTTCAGAGGTGCATGCTCTCTATCTTCTCAGATATGGTAGAGAAATTTCTGGAAGTCTTCATGGATGACTTCTCAGTGTATGGAGACTCATTCAGCTCCTGTCTTAACCACCTATCACTTGTCCTGAAAAGATGCCAAGAGACTAACCTGGTTTTAAACTGGGAGAAATGTCACTTTATGGTGACTGAAGGAATTGTCCTTGGGCACAAAATTTCAAGCAGGGGAATAGAGGTGGATAAAGCAATCAGAAGCTTTCTGGGGCATGCAGGATTCTACAGAAGGTTTATTAAGGACTTTTCAAAAATTGCTAAACCTCTGAGTAACCTGTTAGCTGCTGACACACCATTTGTGTTTGACACACAGTGTTTGCAGGCATTTGAGACCCTGAAAGCTAAATTGGTCACAGCACCAGTCATCTCTGCACCAGATTGGGCACTACCATTTGAATTAATGTGTGATGCCAGTGATCATGCCATTGGTGCAGTGTTGGGACAGAGGCATAACAAACTTCTGCATGTCATTTATTATTCTAGCCGTGTTCTAAATGATGCACAGAAGAATTACACAACCACAGAAAAAGAATTACTTGCAGTGGTCTATGCCATTGACAAGTTTAGATCCTACCTAGTGGGATCAAAGGTGATTGTGTACACTGACCATGCTGCTCTTAAATACTTACTCACAAAGCAGGATTCAAAACCCAGGCTTATAAGATGGGTGTTGCTTCTGCAAGAGTTTGATATAGAAATAAGAGACAGAAAAGGGACAGAGAACCAAGTAGCTGATCATCTGTCCAGAATAGAACCAGTAGCTGGGGCGTCCCTCCCTTCTACTGAGATCTCTGAGACTTTCCCAGATGAGCAACTCTTTGCCATTCAGGAAGCTCCATGGTTTGCAGATATTGCAAACTATAAAGCTGTGAGGTTCATACCCAAAGAGTACAGTTATGTGCAGAGAAAGAAACTAATTTCAGATGCCAAGTACTACCTTTGGGATGAACCATATCTCTTTAAGAGATGTGCTGACGGAGTGATCCGCAGGTGTGTACCCAGAGAGGAAGCACGAAGGATCCTATGGCACTGCCATGGATCACAGTATGGAGGACATTTTGGAAGTGAGCGAACAGCCACTAAAGTTCTCCAGTGCGGCTTCTACTGGCCTACTCTCTATAAAGATTCCCGAGAGTTTGTGCGTAACTGTGACAGTTGCCAAAGAGCTGGTAACCTGCCTCATGGATATGCCATGCCTCAACAAGGGATATTAGAGATAGAGCTGTTTGATGTATGGGGAATTGACTTCATGGGGCCATTCCCACCATCATACTCAAACACCTACATTCTGGTGGCAGTGGACTATGTATCTAAGTGGGTAGAAGCAATTGCTACACCCACTAATAATACTAAGACCGTACTGAAATTCCTCCAGAAGAACATTTTCAGCAGATTTGGCGTTCCCAGAGTGCTAATCAGTGATGGGGGCACTCATTTCTGCAATAAACAGCTGCACCTTGCTATGGTTAGATATGGAATTAGCCACAAGGTGGCAACTCCGTATCATCCACAGACAAATGGGCAAGCAGAAGTCTCTAACAGAGAGCTAAAAAGAATCCTAGAACGGACTGTAATGTCCCGAAGAAAGGATTGGGCAAAGAGCTTGGATGATGCTCTGTGGGCATACAGAACAGCATTCAAGACTCCTATAGGGACCTCCCCATACCAACTGGTGTATGGGAAGACCTGTCATTTGCCAGTGGAACTGGAACATAAAGCCTACTGGGCAACCAGATTCCTAAACATGGATGCACAGTTAGCTGGTGAAAAAAGATTGCTCCAGCTAAATGAGCTAGAGGAGTTCAGACTCAATGCCTTTGAAAATGCTAAGATCTATAAGGAAAAGGCAAAGAAGTGGCATGACAAGAGATTGTCAACCAGAGTCTTTGAGCCAGGACAAAAAGTTCTGCTCTTCAACTCTAGGCTCAGACTGTTTCCAGGAAAACTCAAATCCCGTTGGAGGGGTCCATATGTGATTACAGGAGTGTCACCATATGGATATGTTGAGCTTCAGGATATTGATTCTGACAGGAAGTTCATTGTTAATGGACAGAGAATCAAGCATTATCTTGAAGGAAATTTTGAGCAGGAATGCTCAAAACTGAGGCTTGAGTGATTCTCAGCAGAAGTCCAGCTAAAGATAGTAAAGAAGCGCTTACTGGGAGGCAACCCAGTCATTAGGAAGGTGTATGATTAGTTCTTACAGAGGCAAGTATCAAAAATGAAGGAATTCACAGAGTTACAGAAGGATTCAGCTCAAAAAGCAGAGAAAATGAGCTTACTGGCGAAAAAACGCCAGTAAGGGGCATTTTGGGCGTTAAACGCCAGAATGGGTACCATTCTGGGCGTTTAACGCCAGGAATGGTGCCATTTTGGGCGTTAAACGCCAGAATGGGCACCATTCTGGGCGTTTAACGCCAGGTGTGCAGCATCCTGGGCGTTTTAGAAAAACGCCCAGTGAGGAAGAATTTCTGGCGTTTAACGCCAGCCAGGGTACCTGGCTGGGCGTTAAACGCCCAAATGGGGCAACAAATGGGCGTTAAACGCCAGAATGGGTGCCATTCTGGGCGTTTAACGCCAGCTTGGTGGGGGGACCACAATTTTGTTTTCAAATCAGATTTTTTCAAACTTTCCTTTTCTCACCCATACTTTTCTACAAAATCACACTTCAATCATTCATCATTCACTTTCAAATCTTCAAAAATCAAAACCATTCTTCAAATCTATTTCAAAATAATCTCAAATCTTCTTCAAAAACTCACCCTTTTCTCAAATATTTTTCATATCTTTTCAAATTTCCTTTCAAATCTCTCTTTTGTTTTCGAAATTCTCCTCCCCCCACTCTATAAATGAACGTTCCTCACCCCTCCTTCCTCACACCATTCGAATTTTCTCCCCCTCTCTCTCTCTTATCTTCTTTCTTTTCTTTTTGCTTGAGGACAAGCAAAACCTCTAAGTTTGGTGTGCTTTTCCGTGATCACTAAGCCAAGATTCATCAATATCATGGCTCCCAAGGGAAAACAAACCAACTCAAGAGGAAAGAAAGAGACTAATCCAAAGAATCTTTGGAATGAAGAGAAGTTCTTAACCAAAGAACATGAAGACCATTATCACAAATAATGGGTCTGAGGTCAGTGATCCCGGAAGTTAAATTTGATCTGAAAGAAGATGAATATCCGGAGATCCAAGAGCAAATTCGAAACAGAGGTTGGGAAGTTCTGACCAATCCTGAGACAAAGGTTGGAAGGAACATGGTTCAGGAATTCTATTCAAATCTGTGGCTAACAGATAAGCAAAGAATGACTGGAACCGCTTACCATACCCACAGAACCATGGTCAGAGGGAAAGTTATGTACTTCCATCTGGACAAAATAAGAGAAATCTTCAAACTACCTCAACTACAAGATGATCCTGATTCCTTCAATAGGAGGATGGTGAGAGTAGATAAAGGGTTGGATCAAGTTCTAGAGGACATATGCCTCCCTGGAACTAAGTGGATAACCAATTCAAAGGGTGTCCCAAACCAACTCAAGAGGGGAGACCTCAAGCCAATTGCAAGAGGTTGGCTAGACTTTATTGGGCGTTCCATATTGCCCACTAGCAACCGTTCTGAGGTCACCATCAAGAGAGCAGTGATGATTCATTGCATTATGCTTGGAAAAGAGGTGGAGGTCCATCATGTGATTGCTTGTGAGATCTACACAATTGCAAATAGGAATTCCACTGTAACCAAATTGGCTTACCCAAGCTTGATTTCCTTGCTCTGTAAAGAGGCTGGGGTGAAGATAGAAGAAGATGAATTCATACCCATTGAGCATCCAATCACCAAGAAGACAATGGAAGGAACAAGAGAAGCAGGGGCGTGAACTCCAAGAGTTGAAACGCCAAAAGTTCTCCTCTCAAGCTGAGGGAGCATCCACTTCTCAAAATCAAGGTTGTTGAGTCCTAACTCTGTGAAAACCTCTATCATTAGGAGCCTATTTTTTTGGTTTTTCTTGTCTTATTTTCTATTTCTATTTTTTGTTTCATCTTATATCTATATTTGAGTCTTGTTCTTAATTAATAAAATTAATAAAGTTTATGCCTTAAAGCTATGAATGTCCTATGAATCCATCACCTCTCTTAAAAGAAAAATGCTTTAATCACAAAAGAACAAGAAGTACAGGATTTCAAAATTTATCTCTGAAACTAGTTGAATTAGTTTGATGTGGTGACAATACTTTTTGTTTTCTGAATGAATGCTTGAACAGTGCATATGTCTTTTGAATTTGTTGTTTTAAGAATGTTAAAATTGTTGGCTCTTGAAAGAATGAGGAGAAAGAAGAACTGTTATTGAGGATCTGAAAAATCATCAAATTGATTCTTGAAGCAAGAAAAGCAATGAATACAAAAAAAAAAAATTTTCGAAAAAAAAAAAAGAGAAAAGAAAAAAGAGAAGGAAATAAAGTTGTGATCCAAGGCAACAAGAGTGTGCTTAAGAACCCTGGACACCTCTAGTTGGGGACTTTAGCAAAGCTGAGTCACAATCTAAAAAGGTTCACCCAATTATGTGTCTGTGGCATGTATGTATCCGGTGGTAATATTGGAAGACAGAGTGCTTTGGGCCACAGCCAAGACTCATACACTGGCTATGTTCAAGAATCATTATACTTAACTAGGAGAATGAATAACACTATCTGAGTTCTGAGTTCTCATAGATGCCAATCATTCTGAACTTCAAAGGATAGAGTGAGATGCCAAAACTGTTCGGAGGCAAAAAGCTACTAGTCCCGCTCATCTAATTGGAGCTGTGTTTCTTTGATATTTTGGAGTCTATAGTATATTCTCTTCTTTTTATCCTATTTTGATTTTCAGTTGCTTGGGGACAAGCAACAATTTAAGTTTGGTGTTGTGATGAGCGGATAATTTGTATGCTTTTTGGCATTATTTTTAGTATGTTTCTAGTATCTTTTAGTTAGTTTTTAGTATATTTTTATTAGTTTTTAATTAAAATTCACTTTTCTGGACTTCACTATGAGTTTGTGTGTTTTTCTGTGATTTCAGGTATTTTCTGACTGAAATTGAAGGTTCTGAGCAAAAATCTGATCCAGAGACTGAAAAGGACTGCAGATGCTGTTGGATTCTGACCTCCCTGCACTCGAAGTGGATTTTCTGGAGCTACAGAAGCCCAATTGACGCGCTCTCAACGGCATTGGAAAGTAGACATCCTGGGCTTTCCAGCAATATATAATAGTCCATACTTTGCCCAAGATTTGATGGCCCAAACCGGCGCTCAAAGTCACCTACAGAAATTCCAGCGTTAAACGCCGGAACTGGCATAAAATTTGGAGTTAAACGCCCAAACTGGCATGGAAGCTGGCGTTTAACTCTAGAAAAGGTCTCTACACGAAATTCCTTCATTGCTCAGCCCAAGCACACACCAAGTGGGCCCGGAAGTGGATTTTTCTGTCATTTACTCAATTCTGTAAACCTTAGGACACTAGTTTACTACTTATAGGATCTTTTGACATTGTATCCGTACCTTATGACCTCATAACATTTTGTACACGTTTCTTTCCACAGTATGAGCCTCTAAACCCCATGGTTGGGGGTGAGGAGCTCTGCTGTGTCTTGATGGATTAATGCAATTACTACTGTTTCTTATTCAATCATGCTTGCTTCCATTCTAAGATAACACTTGTTCTTAATCCGGATGAATGTGATGATCCGTGACAATCATCATCATTCTCAACTATGAACACGTGCCTGACAACCACCTCTGTTCTATCTTAGATTGAGTAGTTATCTCTTGGGTTCTTTAATCGGAATCTTCGTGGTATAGGCAGGACCTGATGGCAGCGTTCAAGAGAATCCGGAAGGCCTAAACCTTGTCTGTGGTATTCTGAGTAGGATTCAATGATTGAATGACTGTGACGTGCTTCAAACCTGTAACCTACTGGGCGTTAGTGACAGACGCAAAAGAGTGATTCTATTCCGGTAGGGGAGGGAACCAAACCGGTGATTGGCAGCACTGTGACAGAGTGTGTGCATTAGCTTTCACTGCGCGGATGGGAGGTAGCTGCTGACAACAGTGAGACCCTACACGAGCTTGCCATGGAAGGAGACATGCGTGTTTGATGAAGAAGATAGTAGGAAAGCAGAGATTCGGAAGATGGAGCATCTCCAAACCTCAACCCATTCTCCATTACTGCAGTACAAGTAACCATTACATGTTCTTTTGCTTCTTACAATCAATCCTGATAATTTCTGATATCCTGACTAAGATTTACAAGATAACCATAGCTTGCTTCAAGCAGACAATCTCCGTGGGATCGACCCTTGCTCACGCAAGGTATTACTTGGACGACCCAGTGCACTTGCTGGTTAGTTGTGCGGGATTGCAAAAGTGTTATTGTAATTTCGTGCACCAGGGTGCAGTGGTGGTAGCAGGGGTAGCTGTAGAGGAAGAGGGGCTGGCAGATGGTGTGGCAGTCTCAGCAGTAGCAGTGAGGAAAGGAGGTCTGTAGCCCAAATCCAGAAAGTTCCTGCTGTGAGGGATAATCTTCTTGCATTCTGCAGCAGGTGGCTTCTCATCAGCATCCTCCCAAGGCACGCCAGCTCGACGGCCTAGCTGTGTAACCAAATTGGGAAAGGGAAGAGTGCCTTGGACGTGGACTCTGGCCATATAGTACTGGATAAAGCGTGGCAGGTACAGGTCCTTACCCTCCATCACATACCATAGGAGGGTGATCATAGCGGCTGGTATCTCAGTCTCGTGAGTACTCAGCATAATGAAGTTGCTAAGTATCTGATGCCATAGCCGAGCCTCATCATTCAAGTAAATCCGCTTGATTCCCTTTGGCATGGTAGTGTTCTGACCCATAATCCAAGGAACGGTTGGGTCAAGGGCTATCCTAGCCTTGACTGCATCCCAATCAATTCTCATGAAGCGCATGTCTTCCTCAGCTTTCTGATAACCATCTGTCTGATCAGTTTTAAGCAGAAGTTTCAAAACATCTTCTATGGCTTCTTCAGTGACCAGAATCTGCTTTCCCCTAAGGTTCACTGCATCTAGGATAGTTTTGAAGTAATTGCAGTAGAATTCCCGTACCCAAGATGCATTGACCTTAGTCAGGTTTCTCTCCAGGAAGAACCAGCCTCGTTGTTTAATCTGATCAGAGGTGTATTGCTGGAGTTCCTCTGGGATCTTCAGAGTCCTCTCCAGGTATAGGTTCCTGGAGGTTGCAAACACTGGATACTTCAGCTCACAGTATCGGTTTGCAAACTTTACTGGATCATTAGCAAGGAGCAGCTGGTCGGCCTTCTCTTGCGGGGTGAAGTGTTTCTCCCGCCAGGAGGCATCATGCATGAGATCTATGATAGACATAGAAGATTCTCCTCTTTTACGTTTGCCAGTAATTGCCTTTGCTTTTCCCTTTCTCTGGGAGGCAGACGTCTTGAAAAATAGAAAACCAGGATATAATAGAAATAGGAAAACAAATAGGCAAATAGTCAAAAGAAACACAAAGTGGCAAAGGAGAAATAGAATGAGGAAAATGAGTTAACTAAATGTGCATTAAGGATTGTATAGGAGTTAAATGTTCGAAAGGAAGAATTGACAATCCAAAATGTAATAGAAGTCATGTTAATTAGGAAAAATTATCAGTATGCCATGGTTAGAAGGTTAAAAGAAAGTGAAAAACCAGAAGAGATGTTTTAAAAGGTTAGTTTGGTTAGAATTGAAAAAGAGTTTAGGAAGTTAAAATTAGTGAGTTAGTGAAAAATGGGTTAAGGTAAGTGGCATAAGGATAAGTTTCTAAGTAACAAGCATTCATAATTAGAAGTTACAGGTAACTCATAACCAAACAAGGAAAACAGGTTGATGTTGATTCAGATAGATATAAAAATAGCAAAAATTGGAATCAAACATCAAAAATTCAAAAATGCAATTTATGAACTAGGAGATCAAAGAGAATAAGAATGCGTGCCCTGGCATTCATGAATTGGTTTGGGGGAATCTAAGGAAAGCACAGTTGAAAATGCCAAAACCAAGACAAGAATGGAAACATTTTACAGAAATTTGGGCAGCATTCCGGCTAAAATTGGATTGTCCCGGAAAATAAACAGCAACAAAATAGTTCATATGAATGAAATTAAAACATAGCTGCAATCACATATAAGGAGTATGAACATGAAAAGGCAATGTAAAAAGCAGCATGAAATAAGAAAGTACAGCATATGAACAATAGCAACATCACAGAAACATCATAATAGCGAAAATCATAAAGCAAGAAACACGAACAGCGCAATTATCAGGCCTAAATCCACTAACCACATCATAGGCTACCTAACAACCTAAAATCCACTACAACATGCATATCTAACTAACCTAATGATGAACATAAACAGAAAAATATGAAATTAACTATGAATGATAGAAGGGGCGTTCGTCGGAACCTGGTAGGCGAATTAAGGAGAGTGGGGGCAGAAAGGTAACTGGGGGATAGTGGTGGTGGCGTCTGGCGCGGTGGCGGTGGCTGCTGTTTGGTGGCAGGGAGTGAAAGGTAGGGGTAATGGGGGTATGGGGGGATAGGGAAAGGAAGGGGGTGGCGGCAGGGTAGCGGCCGTTCGGTGATGGTGGCTGGGTGGTGGTGGTGTGATCAGAGAAGAAGAGAGGGAGGAGAGGGGTTTGGGGGGGCGCGAATGGTAGGGTTTGCGTGACTGAGGGGGTTATAAATTTGAATCCACACGATCGCGTGGGGCACGCGGTCACGTGGCTGGAATGAAATGGGGTCGACGCGATCGCGTGAGTGGCGCGATTGCATGGAATAGCTAAAAGAGTGAATGACGCGATCGTCTGGGGCATGCGATCGCGTCGATGGAATTTGTGCTAAACGCACAAATCCAACGTCATTTCAATGCAACTCTCTGTCTCCTTTTGGGATTTTGTGTAATCCATGCGACGCGCTCGCGTCGCTCACGCTGTCGCGTGGGATTGCTGTTGTGCAAATGACGCGATCGCATGGTGCATGAGATCGCGTGGGCATTTTGTGCAAAACGCACAATGGCCGCATGACTCCAGCCCAACTTTCTGGGTGTTGGATTCTTACGCCGATTTCCCGATCACGCGTCCGCGTAATTGACGCGGACGCGTGGGTGGTGTTTTATCGCAACTGACACGATCGCATGAGTGATGCGGTCGCGTCGCACACCCCCTTTTTTTATGCAGGTATGCAATTATGCAGTATGCAATGCGAATGAAGAATATTCAGGTTCAATTGAAAAAGAAATAAAAATAAATAACATGAAATAAAACTGAAAAAAAAAATGACCATACCATGATGGGTTGTCTCCCACCTAGCACTTTTAGTTAAAGTCCTTAAGTTGGACATTGGTTGAGCTTCCTGTTATGGCGGTTTATGCTTAAACTCGTCCATAAATCTCCACCAATTCTTAGAATGCCAATAGCCTCCGGGGTCCCAAACTAGGTGCAGAAAGCCTTCAAGCAAGTTAAAGCAAGTGACAAGGCCCCAAGAGTGTTGATTGCCAGAATGAATTCCGGGGTCCCAAACCTTGCTTTTGCACCCGTCTTCTTGTTGAGCAATATTGTTCCATCCGGGTGGCAAGCAGTCTAAATTCTCACTGAAGCAGCCAAACAACTTCCTAGACCCATTCAGTTGAGCTCTACACCAACCTTTGCGTTTAAACTTAAAGCTTCCAACCATAATGAACCTTGCAGGACAATTCTTACCACTAACCATCTTCCTCTTACTCTTTATGCCACAAAGAGCTCTAAGTTGACCATCCATCTCCAGTAGCCCATATTCAAGTGGAATTAGAAAGCTAAGGGATATGAATTTTACCCACTTGAATGTTGTGAAGGATGATGGCGACTTAGGGGGAGGTGTTTTTAATGAACGTGCAAGCTCCACTCCCTTGTGCTCTTCTTTGACATCTTCCACCTCTTTGCAAGCTTCTTCAATTTCAACCTCTTCCTCTTGGTTGCTTTCTTCCAATTTAATCTCTTCTTCATTTCTCACCAAGGGCATGGGAGGTTGTGCCTCTTCTTTTTGAATCTCCATCTCTTGATCAACCTCTTCCAAGTCTTCAACCATGACATGCCTTGGAGGTTGTACACCCTCCTCAACATTAAATTCGAACTCCTTGGAAGGAGGCCTTATGAATGGACTTTCCAATGGAGGTTCAGCATCTCCTAAGTCTTCAACCACTTCTTCTTCTTCAATAATTCTGGTTTCCTCCACTTGTTCCAGTATAAATTCATGCTCTTTATTGTCCACCGGAGTTTCTAATGTCTCCTTCATGCGACGTTCTTCATTAGATTATCCACATGAAGCCATGGGGGTTCCTTGAGTGTCTGAACGTTAGGAAGCCAATTGATTTATTGCTTGATTCAATTGATGAAGGGTTGCCTGAGACGATCCGTTGATTCTTGTTTCGCTTGGGTATCAAAAGTAAGACCATAGTGCTCTTGGATTGATGGATATGGAGATGGTGTATATTGAGGTGGTGGTTCTTGGGAGTAATTGGGGTGAAATTGTGGTGGTTCTATATATGGTTCATACGGTGCATAGGGTGGTTGGTATGGTGGATTTGGGTTGGGGTTGTATGAACGTAAATGGAAGAAAAGGGCTTGTGAGTATGGTGGTCTAAAGTCATATTGAGGAGAGGGTTCATAAGCATATGGTGGTGGTTGTTGACAGTCAAAAGAGTGCTCACCATAGCCATTGCCTTGATATGCATCACAGAATGATTGTTGATAGTCCATTGGAGGTAGTTGTTGCCATGAGGGTTGATCAAATCCTTGTGGCTCCTCCTATCTTTGATTGTTCCAACCTTGATGCATGTTTTCACTGTAGTCTCCTCTTCCTGCAACATAATTGTAACCAGACTCATAGCCAAAGAGGTGAGAGTTCATAGTAGTGAGAGAAAATAAAAACAAAAACTAACAAAAAGAAAGTATTTTGGAAAAGATATAATTTTTGAAATTTTTTTTTGAAAAATATTTACAATAACCAATAATAAGGCACACGTTTGCAATTCCCCGACAACGGCGCCATTTTGAAGAACGGAAAATTGATGGTTTAGAAATTATGGTAAACTCTCGTTGCAAGTATGGTTACTAAAACAAGCAATCAACCTTTCTTGCAAACGTTTTGGTTGTCACAAGTAACAAACCCCTAAATAAATTGATAACCGAAGTATTCAAACCTCGGGTCATCTTCTCAAGGAACTGCAGGGAAGTATGTTCTTATTATTGGTTATGGAGATTGTAAATTTGGGGTTTCAAGAATGAGGAACAAGTAATTTAATGACGAGTAAATTAAATGGCAATTAAAATAAATAAATAACTGTAAAATAGACTTTTGGAAAGGTATGAGAAATTGGAAGTCCAGTCTTAGTTATCTTTATCAATGATGATGAAAATTGAATCTTAATTCCACTTTGTTAACCCTTACTAAGGCAAAGGAAAGTCAAGGGATTAATTAGTCTGATCTTCAGATCCTATTTATTTCCGGAGAAAAATTTGGGATTATTGAAGAACAATTCAATTAGCAAAGATAATAATTATCAAGCATGTTTGAGTTTGATAACTCCTGAGTTACTGATTTCTTAACCAAGACCAAAAAGGGAAAAAGTAAATCTACTGGAATAAAAATGCCTTCAGATGGAAGCAACAGTAACATAAATAAAAGAAAGCAACAATAAACTGAAATACCTCAAATAACATTAATTCGAAAGAGTAATATGTAACATAGAAGAATTCATAAACTAAATTGAGAAAGCAAGTCATGAAAAAGGAATATTGAACCTGATAAAAAGATAATCCTTGAAACAAATAAAATCCTAAATCTAAATTCTAATCCTAAAGAGAGAGGAGAGAACCTCTCTCCAACTAAACCTAAATCATGGAAAGTGACTAAAATTGGAGACTCCCCTTGAATGGATGCATTCCCCCACTTCATAACCTCTGGTCTATGCCTTCTGAACTTGGATTTGGGCCAAAAAGGGCTTCAGAAATTGCTGGGAGCGTTTTCTGTAATTTCTGGTGCGTGGCCTCTGTCACGCGTCCGCGTGGGTCATGTGGTCGCGTCATTTGGAGTTTTCCTTGTCATGCGGTCGCGTCGGTCATGCGTCCGCGTCATATGCAATTCGCTCAAGGCGCGCGGTCGCGTCAGTCATGCGTTCGTGTCGCGCTCTCTTCGCACTGGCATGCGGTCGCGTCGCCCATGCGATCGCGTGGATGCTAGTTTCTTCAGAAACTCCGTTTTATGCTTTCCTTTCATTTTTGTATGTTTCCTTTCCATCCTTTAAGTCATTCCTACCTTAGATGATCTAAAACTACTCAACACACAAATCACGGCATCGAATGATAATAAAATTAAAATAATTAATTTTAAAGCATAGGAAACATGTTTTTCACATACATCACATAATAAGGAATGAAAAGTAAAACCATGCAATTAATATGAATAAGTGGGTGAAGGATTGAATAAATCACTCAAACTAAGCACAAAATATATCATAAAATATGGGTTTATCAGCAGTGCAAATGTCCACATGTTGATAGGTATGGCACAGTAGAGTAGGGACTAGCACGAGCAGAGAGTCCTCCGATAGCGTCGGGACTTGGATTAGTTACAGTTAGATGAGGTAAGTGAGATTCTTTTATTCAGTTACAGTTTCATGAATTACTTATGCTGTTTTAGTACGTATTAATGATGATTATTTTACAACATTTGATGTAGTTCCTGTGGATGCCGTACAACAACCTTGCACTCTGCCTGTTATGGTTGAAGGATGAGGCAGAGTGGAAAACATGGATGTCTATTATTTTTAAGGATGGCAACGGGTCCCCATAGGGGCGGGGACATGCCCTCCACCCCCGATCCCTGTCCCCGCCTCCGATCCCCGTCCCCGCCCCATCCCCATGACGGGTAACGGGGACCCCGTATCCGCCGGGAACCTAGGTCTCCGCGGATTTTGTAAAAATTAATAAAAATTAAAAAAATAAAAGAAAATTAGAGAAAATCAAAGATAATCCTTAATTGTCATTACAAACATAATATCCATAGTCTTTAAAGACTTAAATAGCAATAACAACAAACGTAAACATCCAAACATATTCATAAACAATCAAATATTACATAAACAACCAACCATATTCATAAACAACCAAATAAAGTTCATGATATCATAAAAACATAATTCTGCCATCTCAATCTTCCTTTCTTCCCGTAATGGTAGTAATGGTAGATTCTAACTTGTTTGAATCCTACAGCGACAAGAAAATCATTTAAATTTAAAATCATATAATAACTCAATAAATCAATAATATAAAAACATAATGTGTAATATGTAATTTAATAGTTTACTTACGTCAACATCTCCTTCAATGTTATGAATTGTGTAGCACTTAATTCCTGTTAGTTGTGGTGCCAAGTTCATTCCAAAGCCAATCTTGATTACACATTAGAGCCTCTAATGTGTCCAGATGCAACCTACTACGATGTGGCATAACAAATCAACCACCCGTATTAAATGAAGATTTAGAGGCAACGGTGGAGATAGGAATCACCAAAAAAATCCCTAGCAATAGCTTGTAAAGTAGGAAACTTCGCTCCATATAACTTCCACCAATTTAAGATATCAAAATCATGTTCAGTTTGTGGTATCGGTCTCTCTTCAAGATAATAATCCAACTCACTCACTAGAACATTTAGGGTCTATGGTCACGGTTTTTTTGGTCATGGTAAAAAACCGTAACCATAGAGGGCATAGACCCTCTATGGTCACGATTTTTTACCGTGACAAAAAAAAAAGCTATAGTTACGGTTTTTAGAAAAAGGGTGACCATAGAGTACCTATGGTCACGGTTTTTAAAAAAAGGGTGGCCTAAAAGGGTCTATGGTCACGGTTTTGGGGGGTGATCTAAAGGGGTCTATGGTCACGGTTTTTTACAATGACCAAAAAGGATCTATGGTCACGATTTTTCAAAAAAAGGTGACCTAAAAGGGTCATGATCACGGTTTTGGGAGGTGGCCAAAAGTGGTCTATGGTCACGGTTTTGGGGTGGCCTAAAAGGGTCTATGGTCACGGTTTTGGGGGTGGCCTAAAAGGGTCTATGGTCACGGTTTTAGGGGTGACCTAAAAGGGTCTATGATCACGATTTTTTATAGTGACCAAAAAGGGTCTGTGGTCGCGGTTTTTCAAAAAAAAAAGTGACCTAAAAAGGTCTATGGTCACGGTTTTGGGGGTGGCCTAAATTGGTCTATGGTCACGGTTTTAGGGGGTGGCCTAAAAGGTCTATGGTCACATTTTGGGGGGTGACCTAAAGGGGTCTATGGTCACGGTTTTTTACAGTGACCAAAAAGGGTCTATGGTCACGGTTTTTCAAAAAAGGATGACCTAAAAGGGTCTATGGTCACGGTTTTAGGAGGTGACCTAAAGTGGTCTATGGTCATAGTTTTGAGAGGTGGCCTAAAAGGGTCTATGGTCACATTTTGGGGGGTGACCTAAAGGGGTCCATGGTCATAGTTTTTTATAGTGACAAAAAAGGTTCTATAGTCACGGTTTTTCAAAAAAGGGTGACTTAAAAGGGTCTATGGTCACAGTTTTGGGGGGTGACTGGTGGACGAAATTGTGATCACATCAATGTAGTACTCTTTGTTATTGTATGGAATCATTATTATGGCTCCTGGCTATGTGTGGACACAACTCCGTTCAATTTAACCAGCAAGTGTACTGGGTCATCCAAGTAATACCTTACGTGAGTAAGGGTCGATCCCACAGAGATTGTTGGTATGAAGCAAGCTATGGTCACCTTGTAAATCTCAGTTAGGCAGATTAAATGGTTATGGGTTTCGAAAATTAATAATAAATAGAAAATAAAAAGGGATAGAAATACTTATGTAAATCAATAGTGGGAATTTCAGATAGGCGTGTGGAGATGCTAGAATCCTTTCGAATCTCTACTTTCGTACTACTTTCATCCAATCCTTCTTACTCCTTTCCATGGCAAGCTGTATGTAGGGCATCACCATCATCAATGGCTACTTTTAATCCTCTCGGGAAAATGGTCCTATGCGCTGTCACTGCACGGCTAATCGTCTAGAGGCATCACCCTTGTTGATAGCTACATCCCATCCTCTCAGTGAAAATGGTCCAAATGCTCTGTCACAGCACGGCTAATCATCTGTCGGTTCTCAATCAGGTTGGAGTAGAATCCCTTGATTCTTTTGCGTTTGTCATCACGCCCAGCCTTCAGGAGTTTGAAACTCGTCACAGTCATTCAATACCGGAATCCTACTCGGAATACCACAGACATGGTTAGACTTTCCGGATTCCCGGGATCCTACTCGGAATACCACAGACAAGGTTAGACTTTTCGGATCCCCATGAATGCCGCCATCTATCTAGCTTATACCACAAAGATTCTGTTGGGGAATCTAAGAGATATGCGCCCGGCCTAAGGTAGAACGAAAGTGGTTGTCAGTCACGCGCGTTCATAGGTGAGAATGATGATGAGTGTCACGGATCATCACATTCATCAAAGTGTTGTGCAACGTATATCTTGGAATAAGAATAAAAGAGAATTGAATAGAAAGTAATGGTAATTGTATTGAAACTTGAGGTACAGCAGAGCTCCACACCCTTAATCTATGGTCTGCAGAAACTCCACCGTTGAAAATACATAAGTGAAAGGTTCAGGCATGGCCGAATGGCCAGCCCCCTGAATGATCAAAAGACTAAACAGTCAAAAGATTAAACTGTCAAAAGATCATACCTCTAATACAATAGTAACTTATCCTATTTATACTAGACTAGCTACTAGGGTTTACATGAGTAAGTAATTGCTGCATAAATCCACTTTCGGGGCCCACTTGGTGTATGCTTGGGCTGAGCTTGATCTATCTACGAGCTGAGGCTTTTCTTGGAGTTGAACGCCAAGTTATAACGTGTTTTGGGCGTTCAACTCCGGATCATGACGTGTTTCTGGCGTTTAACTCCAGACAGCAGCATGTACTTGGCGTTCAACGCCAAGTTAAGTCGTCAATTTCCGAATAAAGTATGCACTATTATATATTGCTGAAAAGCTCTGGATGTCTACTTTCCAACGCCGTTAAGAGCGCGCCATTTGGAGTTCTGTAGCTCCAGAAAATCCATTTTGAGTGCAGGGAGGTCAGATTCCAACAGCATTAGCAGTCCTTTTGTCAGCCTTTTTCAGAGTTTTGCTCAGGTCCCTCAATTTCAGCCAGAAATTATCTGAAATTACAGAAAAACACATAAACTCATAGTAAAGTCCAGAAATGTGAATTTAACATAAAAACTAATGAAAACATCCCTAAAAGTAGCTTGAACTTACTAAAAACTACCTAAAAACAATGCCAAAAAGCGTATAAATTATCCGCTCATCACAACACCAAACTTAAATTGTTGCTTGTCCCCAAGAAACTGAAAATCAAATAGGATAAAAAGAAGAAAATATACTATAAATTCCAAAATATCAATGAATATTAATTCTAATTAGATGAGCGGGACTTGTAGCTTTTTGCTTCTGAACAGTTTTGGCATCTCACTTTTTACTTTTGAGTCTTGGCCGTGGCCCTAAGCATTTTGTTTTCCAGTATTACCACCGGATACATAAATGCCACAGACACATGACTGGGTGAACCTTTTCAGATTGTGACTCAGCTTTGCTAGAGTCCCCAGTTAGTGGTGTCCAGAGCTCTTAAGCACACTCTTTTGCTTTGGATCCTTTTTACCCTTGCCTTTTGGTTTTAAGGGCTATTGGCTTTTTCTGCTTGCTTTTTCTTTTTCTTTCTATATTTTTCGCCACTTTTTTTCTTTCTATTTTTTTCGCAAGCTTTTGTTTTTCACTGCTTTTTCTTGCTTCAAGAATCAATTTCATGATTTTTCAGATTATCAATAACATTTTTCTTTGTTCATCATTCTTTCAAGAGCCAACAGTTTTAACATTCATAAACAACAAGATCAAAATTATGCACTGTTCAAGCATTTATTTAGAAAACAAAAAGTATTGTCACCACATCAATATAATTAACTTAAATTCAAGGATAAATTTGAAATTCATGTAATTCTTGTTCTTTTGAATTAAAAACATTTTTCTTTTAAGAGAGGTGAAGGATTAATGGATTTTATTCATAGCTTTAAGACATAGTTACTAAACACTAATGATCATGAAGTAGAGACACAAAACATAAATGAACACAACATAAAAACCGAAAAGCAGAAAGAAATAAGAACAAGGAATGAATCCACCTTAGTGAGGATGGCGCCTTCTTGAAGGACCAATGGTGCTTTTTGAGCTCCTTTATGTCTCTTCCTTGCTTTTGTTGCATGATTCCTAGTAATTTTGGTGTTCCTATCCTTAGTTGCTCCCAATAATTGTGTGGAGGGCAATTTATCCCCTGAGGTATCTCAGGGATCTCTTGATTTGCAGTCAAATATTCTACCACTGAGCTATAAACCCTTTACATGAGTCTTTCCATCTCCCATGACTCAGAGGTGGAAGCTTTTGTCTTCCCCTTTTTTTTTCTCTTCTTCTCTTTTTTTTTTTTTGGATGTCTGTGGCCTTAGGTGCCATTAATGGTTATGGAAAAGCAAAAAGCTATGCTTTTACCACACCAAACTTAGAAAATTGCTCGCCCTCGAGCAAGAGAAGAAAGAAAAGATGAAGAATAAGAAGAAGATATGGAGGAGATTTAGGGATGTGTGTATTCGGCTATATGGGTGGGAAAGAGAATTTGAATTTTAAAGGTAGGTGGGGTGTATGGGGAAGAGTGGATAGATGTAGGTGGTGAATGAAAAACAGAAGGGATGACCATGAATGGAGAGAGAGGGTGAGGTAGGTGGGGATCCTGTGGGGTTAACAGATCCTGAGATGATCCTGTGGGGTCCACAGATCCTGAGGTGTCAAGGATTTACATCCCTGCACCAATTAGGCATGTAAAATGCCTTTGCACACCATTCTGGCGTTTAAACGCCGAGATGATGCATACTCTGGGCGTTCAACGCCCACATGTAACATGTTTCTGGCGTTGAACGCCAGTTTCATGTTTGTTACTGGCGTTCAGCGCCAGATTTTCCTCTAGGCACATTCCTGGCGTTCAAACGCCAGAATGTTGCTTGTTTCTGGCATTCAGCGCCAGATTCATGCTCTGTTCTGGCGTTGAACGCCAGCTAGATGCTCCTTACTGGCGTTGAACGCCAGTCTGTGCTTCCTCCAGGGTGTGATTTTCCATCTGCTGTTTTTGATTCTGTTTTTAATTTTTATATTTTTTTCGTGACTCCACATGATCATGTACCTAATAAAACACAAAATAATAATAGAATAAAATAAAATAAAAATTAGATAAATAAAATTGGGTTGCCTCCCAACAAGCGCTTCTTTAATGTCAATAGCTTGACAGTGGGCTCTCATGGAGCCACAAGGTGATCAGGTCAATGTTGTATAGTCCCAACACCAAACTTAGAGTTTGGATATAGGGTCTTAACACCAAACTTAGAGTTTGGTTGTGGCCTCCCAACACCAAACTTAGAGTTTGACTGTGGGGGCTCTTCTTGACTCTGAATTGAGAGAAGCTCTTCATGCTTACTCTCTTTTGTCACAGAGGGATGGCCATGTGCCTTAAACACAAGGTAGTCCCTATTCAATTGAAGGACTAATTCACCTCTATTGACATCTATCACAGCTCCTGCTGTAGCTAGGAAAGGTCTTCCAAGGATGATGCACTCATCCTCTTCCTTCCTAGTGTCTAAGATTATGAAATCAGCAGGGATGTAAAGGCCTTCAACCTTTACTAACACATTCTCCACTATTCCATAAGCTTGTCTCAATGACTTATCTGCCAATTGTAATGAGAACAAGGCAGGTTGTACCTCAATGATCCCCAGCTGCTCCATTACAGAGAGTGGCATAAGATTTATCCCTGACCCCAGATCACATAGAGCTTTTTCAAAGGTCATGGTGCATATGGTACAAGGTATTAAAAACTTGCCAGGATCTTGTCTCTTTTGAGGTAAAATTTGCTGAATCCAGGTATCCAGTTCACTAATGAGAAAAGGAGGTTCACTTTCCCAAGTCTCATTACCAAACAACTTGGCATTCAGCTTCATAATAGCTCCTAAATATTGAGCAACTTGCTCTCCAGTCACATCTTCATCCTCTTCAGAGGAAGAATAGTCTTCAGAGCTCATGAATGGCTGAAGGAGATTTAATGGAATCTCTATGGTCTCTATATGAGCCTCAGATTCCTTTGGATCCTTAATAGGAAACTCCTTCTTGCTTGAGGGATGTCCCAGGAGGTCTTCCTCACTAGGATTTTCGTCCTCCTCCTCCCTTGTGCATTCGGCCATATTGATTACATCAATGGCCTTGCACTCTCCTTTTGGATTTTCTTCTGTATTGCTTGGGAGAATACTGGGAGGAGTTTCAATGACTTTCTTACTCAGCTGGCCCACTTGTGCCTCCAGATTTCTAATGGAGGATCTTGTTTCACTCATGAAACTGAAAGTGGCCTTTGACAGATCAGAGACTAGATTGGCTAAATTAGAAGTGTTTTGTTCAGAATTCTCTGTCTGTTGCTGAGAAGATGATGGAAAAGGCTTGCCATTGCTCAGCCTGTTGCGTCCACCATTGTTAAAGCCTTGTTGAAGCTTTTGTTGATCCTTCCATGAGAAATTTAGATGATTTCTCCATGATGAGTTATAGGTGTTTCCATAAAGTTCACCCATGTAATTAACCTCTGCCATGGCAGGGTTCTCAAGATCATAAACTTCTTCAGAAGCTACCTCTTTAGTACTGTTGGATGCATGTTGCCATCCATTCAGATTTTGAGAGATCATGTTGACCTGTTGAGTCAACACTTTGTTCTGAGCCAATATGGCATTCAGAGCATCAATTTCAAGAACTCCTTTCTTCTGAGGTATCCCATTATTCACGGAATTCCTCTCAGATGTGTACATGAATTGGTTATTTGCAACTATATCAATGAGTTCTTGAGCTTCTGCAGGTGTTTTCTTTAGGTGGATTGATCCACCTGCAGAATGGTCCAATGACATTTTTGAAAATTCAGATAGGCCATAATAGAATATATCTAATATGGTCCATTCTGAAAACATGTCAGACGGACATCTTTTGGTCAACTGCTTGTATCTTTCCCAAGCTTCATAGAGGGATTCACCATCTTTTTGTTTGAAGGTCTGAACATCCACTCTAAGCTTGCTCAGCTTTTGAGGAGGAAAGAATTTATCCAAGAAGGCTGTGACCAGCTTATCCCAGGAGTCCAGGCTATCCTTGGGTTGTGAATCCAACCATATTCTAGCTCTGTCTCTTACAGCAAAAGGGAAAAGCATGAGTCTGTAGACTTCAGGATCAACTCCATTCGTCTTTACAGTCTCACAGATCTGCAAGAACTCAGTTAAAAACTGATAAGGATCTTCAGATGGAAGTCCATAAAACTTGCAGTTTTGTTGCATTAAAGCAACTAGTTGAGGCTTCAGCACAAAGTTGTTGGCTCCAATGGCAGGAATGGAGATGCTTCTTCCATCAAATTTGGACGTTGGCTTTGTGAAGTCACCAAGCATTCTCCTTGCATTATTATTATTTTCGGCTGCCATCTCCTTCTCTTGTTCGAAAATTTCTAAAAGGTTGTTTCTGGATTGTTGTAATTTAGTTTCTCTTAGTTTCCTTTTCAGAGTCCTTTCAGGTTCAGGATCAATTTCAACAAGAGTGCCTTTTTCCCTGTTCCTGCTCATATGAAAGAGAAGAAAACAAGAAAAGAAGAGGAATCCTCTATGTCACAGTATAGAGATTCCTTTATGTTAGTAGAAAAAGAAAGGGGAGAAGAATGTAGAAGAGTGGGTTCGGATATTTAGATGGAGAGAGGTGAAGAGAAGTGTTAGTAATTAAATAATTAAATAGAATAAGAAAAGGGAGGGAGAATTTCAAAAATAATTTTGAAAAAGGGATTAGTATTTTCGAAAATTAGAGATAAAATGTAATTAAAATTAAAACATGAAACAATTAGTTAATTAAAAAAGAATTTTTGAAAAAGGGGTGAGATATTTTCAAAAATTAGAGAGGAAAGAGTAGTTAGGTGGTTTTGAAAAAGATAAGAAACAAACAAAAAATTAATTAGTTAGTTGAAAAAGATTTTAAAATCAAATTTGAAAAGATAAGAAGATAAGATAAGATAAGATATTTTTGAAATCAAATTTTGAAAAAGATAAGATAAAAAGATAAGATTTTTAAGAAAAAGATATTTTGAAAAAGATTTAATTTTAAAATTAAAATTAATTACTTAACTAACAAGAAACTAAAAGATAGGATTCTAGATTTTAAAGATTGAACCTTTCTTAACAAGAAAGTAACAAACTTCAAATTTTTGAATCAATCACATTAATTGTTAGCTAATTTTCGAAAATTTGATATAAAGATAAGAAAAAAGATTTTGAAATTATTTTGAAAAAGATTTTTGAAATTTTCGAAAAATAGAAAAGAAATGAAAAAGATATGATTTTTGAAAAGGATTTTGAAAAGATAAGATTGAAAATTTGACTTGACTTGTAAGAAACAACTAATTTTGAAAATCTTTGACTAAGTCAACTCAAATTTTTGAAAATTATGAGAAAAATAAGGAAAAGATATTTTTTTTATTTTTGAATTTTTAATGAGGAGAGAGAAAAACACAAACATGACCCAAAACATAAAAATTTTGGATCAAAACACAAGATGCATGCAAGAACACTATGAATGTCAAGATGAACACCAAGAACACTTTGAAGATCATGATGAACATCAAGAATATATTTTTGAAAAATTTTTGATGCAAAGAAAACATGCAAGACACCAACTTAGAATTCTTTAATGCATGGACTCTAACAAACAAAAAGTGCATATGAAAAACAACAAACAACACAAAGCAAGAAAATATCAAGATCAAACAAAAAGACTTGTCAAGAACAACTTGAAGATCATGAAGAACACTATGAATGCATGGAATTTTCGAAAAATGCAAGAAAAATTTTTAAAGCATGCAATTGACACCAAACTTAAAAATTGACTCAAGACTCAAACAAGAAACACAAAATATTTTTTATTTTTATGCTTTTATGATTTTTTTTGGATTTTTATTAATTTTTTTCGAAAATAAAGTTTGGAAAAACGAAAAAGAAAAGAAAAATTTTGAAAAAGATTTTTGAAAAGAAAATTACCTAATCTGAGCAACAAGATGAACCGTCAGTTGTCCATACTCAAACAATCCCCGGCAACGGCGCCAAAAACTTGGTGGACGAAATTGTGATCACATCAATGTAGTACTCTTTGTTATTGTATGGAATCATTATTATGGCTCTTGGCTATGTGTGGACACAACTCCGTTCAACTTAACCAGCAAGTGTACTGGGTCATCCAAGTAATACCTTACGTGAGTAAGGGTCGATCCCACAGAGATTGTTGGTATGAAGCAAGCTATGGTCACCTTGTAAATCTCAGTTAGGCAGATTAAATGGTTATGGGTTTCGAAAATTAATAATAAATAGAAAATAAAAAGGGATAGAAATACTTATGTAAATCAATAGTGGGAATTTCAGATAGGCGTGTGGAGATGCTAGAATCATTTCGAATATCTACTTTCGTACTACTTTCATCCAATCCTTCTTACTCCTTTCCATGGCAAGCTGTATGTAGGGCATCACCATCATCAATGGCTACTTTTAATCCTCTCGGGAAAATGGTCCTATGCGCTGTCACTGCACGGCTAATCGTCTGGAGGCATCACCCTTGTTGATAGCTACATCCCATCCTCTCAGTGAAAATGGTCCAAATGCTCTGTCACAGCACGGCTAATCATCTGTCGATTCTCAATCAGGTTGGAGTAGAATCCCTTGATTCTTTTGCGTTTGTCATCATGCCCAGCCTTCAGGAGTTTGAAGCTCGTCACAGTCATTCAATACCGGAATCCTACTCGGAATTCCACAGACAAGGTTAGACTTTCCGGATTCCCGGGATCCTACTCGGAATACCACAGACAAGGTTAGACTTTCCGGATCCCCATGAATGCCGCCATCTATCTAGCTTATACCACGAAGATTCTGTTGGGGAATCTAAGAGATATGCGCCCGGCCTAAGGTAGAACGGAAGTGGTTGTCAGTCACGCGCGTTCATAGGTGAGAATAATGATGAGTGTCACGGATCATCACATTCATCAAAGTGTTGTGCAACGTATATCTTGGAATAAGAATAAAAGAGAATTGAATAGAAAGTAATGGTAATTGTATTGAAACTTGAGGTACAGCAGAGCTCCACACCCTTAATCTATGGTGTGCAGAAACTCCACCGTTGAAAATACATAAGTGAAAGGTTCAGGCATGGCCGAATGGCCAGCCCCCTTAATGATCAAAAGACTAAACAGTCAAAAGATTAAACTGTCAAAAGATCAGACCTCTAATACAATACTAACTTATCCTATTTATACTACAATAGCTACTAGGGTTTACATGAGTAAGTAATTGCTGCATAAATCCACTTCCGGGGCCCACTTGGTGTATGCTTGGGCTGAGCTTCATCTATCCATGAGCTGAGGCTTTTCTTGGAGTTGAACGCCAAGTTATAACGTGTTTTGGGCGTTCAACTCCGGATCATGACGTGTTTCTGGCGTTTAACTCCAGACAACAGCATGTACTTGGCGTTCAACGCCAAGTTACGTCGTCAATTTCCGAATAAAGTATGGACTATTATATATTGCTGAAAAGCTCTGGATGTCTACTTTCCAACGCCGTTAAGAGCGCGCCATTTGGAGTTCTGTAGCTCTGGTGCACGAAATTGTGATCAATACTTTTCACAACTCAAATAATCCACGGTAATGAATCCAAAAACTTGGCGTTCAATACCATGGCATAAACATAATTTCACAACTTCGCACAACTAACCAGCAAGTGCACTGGGTCGTCCAAGTAATAAACCTTACACGAGTAAGGGTCGATCCCACGGAGATTGTTGGTATGAATCAAGCTATGGTCACCTTGTAAATCTTAGTCAGGCAGACTCAAATGGTTATGGATGATATATGAATAAAAGATAAAGATAGAGATACTTATGTAATTCATTGGTGAGAACTTCAGATAAGCGAATGGAGATGCTTTGTCCCTTCCGTCTCTCTGCTTTCCTACTGTCTTCATCCAACCCTTCTTACTCCTTTCCATGGCAAGCTGTATGTTGGGCATCACCGTTGTCAATGGCTACAGTCCCGTCCTCTCAGTGGAAATGTTCAACGCACCCTGTCACGGCACGGCTATCCAGCTGTCGGTTCTCGATCATGTCGGAATAGAATCCAGTGATTCTTTTGCGTCTGTCACTAATGCCCCACAATCGCGAGTTTGAAGCTCGTCACAGTCATTCAATCATTGAATCCTACTCAGAATACCACAGACAAGGTTTAGACCTTCCGGATTCTCTTGAATGCAGTCATCAATTCTAGCTTATACCACGAAGATTCCGGTTAAAGAACCCAAGAGATATCCACCCAATCTAAGGTAGAACGGAGGTGATTGACGGTCACACGTTCATAGGTGAGAATGATGATGAGTGTCACGGATCATCACATTCATCAAGTTGAAGAACAAGTGATATCTTGGAACAAGAACAAGCTGAATTGAATAGAAGAACAATAGTAATTGCATTAATACGCGAGGTACAGCAAAGCTCCACACCTTAATTTATGGTGTGTAGAAACTCCACCGTTGAAAATACACAAGAACAAGGTCTAGGCATGGCCGTGAGGCCAGCCTCCCAAAGAGGGTTCAATCATAAAAACATGATCAAAAGATGATCTAGAGATCTAAAGTGATCAAAAGATGAAAATACAATAGCAAAAGGTCCTATTTATAGGGAACTAGTAGCTTAAGAATTACAAAGATGAGTAAATGACATAAAAATCCACTTCCGGGCCCACTTGGTGTGTGTTTGGGCTGAGCATTGAAGCATTTTTGTGTAGAGACTCTTCTTGGAGTTAAACGCCAGCTTTTGTGCCAGTTTGGGCGTTTAACTCCCACTTTGGTGCCAGTTCCGGAGTTTAACGCTGGGAATTCTGAAGGTGACTTTGAACGCCAGTTTGGGCCATCAAATCTTGGGAAAAGTATGGACTATCATATATTCCTGGAAAGCCCAGGATGTCTACTTTCTAACGCCGTTAAAAGCGCGCCAATTGGGTTTCTGTAACTCCAGAAAATCCCCTTCGAGTGCAGGGAGGTCAGAATCCAACAGCATCTGCAGTCCTTTTCAGTCTCTGAATCAGATTTTTGCTCAGGTCCCTCAATTTCAGCCAGAAAATACCTGAAATCATAGAAAAACACACAAACTCATAGTAAAGTCCAGAAAAGTGAATTTTAACTAAAAACTAATAAAAATATACTAAAAACTAACTAAATCCTACTAGAAACATACTAAAAACAATGCCAAAAAACGTACAAATTATCCGCTCATCACAACACCAAACTTAAATTGTTGCTTGTCCCCAAGCAACTGAAAATCAAATAAGATAAAGAGAAGAGAATATGCAATGAATTCCAAAAACATCTATGAAGATCAGTATTAATTAGATGAGCGGGGCTTTTAGCTTTTTGCCTCTGAACAGTTTTGGCATCTCACTCTATCCTTTGAAATTCAGAATGATTGGCTTCTTTAGGAACTCAGAATCCAGATAGTGTTATTGATTCTCCTAGTTAAGTATGATGATTCTTGAACACAGCTACTTTATGAGTCTTGGCCGTGGCCCAAAGCACTCTGTCTTCCAGTATTACCACCGGATACATACATGCCACAGACACATAATTGGGTGAACCTTTTTAGATTGTGACTCAGCTTTGCTAGAGTCCCCAATTAGAGGTGTCCAGGGTTCTTAAGCACACTCTTTTTGCCTTGGATCACAACTTTATTTCTTTCTTTTTCTTTCTTTTTCTCTTTCTCCCCTTTTTTTCATTTTTTTCTCTTTTTTTCTTTTTTTTCTTTTTTGTATTCACTACTTTTTCTTGCTTCAATAACCATTTTTATGATTTTTCAGATCCTCAGTAACATGTCTCCTTTTTCATCATTCTTTCAAGAGCCAACAATTTTAACATTCATGAACAACAAATTCAAAAGACATATGCACTGTTCAAGCATACATTCAGAAAACAAAAGTATTGCCACCACATCAAAATAATTAATCTGTTATAAATTTCAAAATTCATGCAATTCTTCTCTTTTTCAATTAAGAACATTGTTTATTTAAGAGAGGTGATGGATTCATAGGACATTCATAACTTTGAGGCATAGACACTAAGACACTAATGATCATAAGACACAAACATGGATAAACATAAGCATGAAAATTCGAAAAACAAGAAAATAAAGAACAAGGAGATTAAAGAACGGGTCCACCTTAGTGATGGCGGCTTGTTCTTCCACTTGAAGATCTTATGGAGTGCTTGAGCTCCTCAATGTCTCTTCCTTGTCTTTGTTGCTCCTCTCTCATGATTCTTTGATCTTCTTTAATTTCATGGAGGAGGATAGAATGTTCTTTGGTGCTCCACCCTTAGTTGTCCCATGTTGGAACTCAATTCTCCTAGGGAGGTGTTGATTTGCTCCCAATAGTTTTGTGGAGGGAAGTGCATCCCTTGAGGCATCTCAGGGATTTCATGATGAGTGGGATCTCTTGTTTGCTTCATCCTTCAACACAGATATCCATGAGGACTTGGTCCAACCTTTGATTAAAGTTGACCCTTTTTTTGAGTTTAAAAGGGACCTCGGGGATCACCTTCTTCAAGGCCACAACTTCATAGAAGTGGTCTTGATGCACCCTTGAGATGAATCTCTCCATCTCCCATGACTCGGAGGTGGAAGCTTTTGCCTTCCCTTTCCTCTTTCTAGAGGTTTCTCCGGCCTTGGATGCCATAAATGGTTATGGAAAAACAAAAAGCAATGCTTTTACCACACCAAACTTAAAAGGTTTGCTCGTCCTCGAGCAAAAGAAGAAAGAAGAGAGTAGAAGAAGAAGAAATAGAGGAGATGGAGATGGCTTATGGTTCGGCTAAAGGGGGAGAAGTAGTGTTTAGGTTGTGTAAAAATGAGGGGGTGAAGATAGGTTTGGGAGGGAAAGTGGTTTGAATTTTGAATGGTAAGGTAGGTGGGGTTTAATGAAGGATGGATGTGAGTGGTGAAGAGAAAGATGGGATTTGATAGGTGAAGGGTTTTTGGGGAAGAGGTGTTGAGGTGATTGGTGAATGGGTGAAGAAGAAGAGAGAGGGTGGTGGGGTAGGTGGGGATCCTGTGGGGTCCACAGATCCTGAGGTGTCAAGGAAAATTCAACCCTGCACCAAATGGCGTGCAAAAAAATGCACGCTTTGCCAATTCTGGCGTTAAACGCCGGGCTGGTGCCCATTTCTGGCGTTTAACGCCAGCTTCTTGCCCTTTCCTGGCGTTTAACGCCAGTCTGGTGCCCCTTTCTGGCGTTAAACGCCCAGAATAGTGCCAGACTGGGCGTTAAACGCCCATTTGCTACCCTTACTGGCGTTTAAACGCCAGCAAGTTCTCCTCTAGGGTGTGCTATTTTTCTTTCTATTTTTCATTCTGTTTTTGCTTTTTCAATTGATTTTGTGACTTCCCATGATCATCAACCTATAGAAAACATAAAATAACAAAGGGAAATAGATTAAACATAACATTGGGTTGCCTCCCAACAAGCGCTTCTTTAATGTCAGTAGCTTGACAGAGGGCTCTCATGGAGCCTCACAGACACTCAGAGCAATGTTGGAACCTCCCAACACCAAACTTAGAGTTTGAATGTGGGGGTTCAACACTAAACTTAGAGTTTGGTTGTGGCCTCCCAACACCAAACTTAGAGTTTGACTGTGGGGGCTCTGTTTGACTCTGATTTGAGAGAAGCTCTTGATGCTTCCTCTCCATGGTGACAGAGGGATATCCTTGAGCCTTAAACACAAAGGATTCTTCATTCACTTGAATGATCAATTCACCTCTATCAACATCAATCACAGCCTTTGCTGTGGCTAGGAAGGGTCTGCCAAGGATGATGGATTCATCCATGCACTTCCCAGTCTCTAGGACTATGAAATCAGCAGGGATGTAATGGTCTTCAATCTTCACCAAAACATCCTCTACAAGTCCATAAGCTTGTTTTCTTGAGTTGTCTGCCATCTCTAGCGAGATTCTTGCAGCTTGTACCTCAAAGATCCCTAGCTTCTCCATTACAGAGAGAGGCATGAGGTTTACACTTGACCCTAAGTCACACAGAGCCTTTTTGAAGGTCATGGTGCCTATGGTACAAGGTATTGAAAACTTCCCAGGATCTTGTCTCTTTTGAGGTAATTTCTGCCTAGACAAGTCATCCAGTTCTTTGGTGAGCAAAGGGGGTTCATCCTCCCAAGTCTCATTACCAAATAACTTGTTATTTAGCTTCATGATTGCTCCAAGGTATTTAGCAACTTGCTCTTCAGAGGAAGAATACTCATCAGAGCTCATGAATGGCAGAAGTAAATCCAATGGAATCTCTATGGTCTCATTTTGAGCCTCAGATTCCCATGGTTCCTCATTAGGGAACTCATTGGAGGCTAGTGGACGTCCATTGAGGTCTTCCTCAGTGGCGTTCACTGCCTCTTCCTCCTCTCCAAATTCGGCCATGTTGATGACCTTGCACTCTCCTTTTGGATTTTCTTCTGTATTGCTTGGAAGAGTACTAGGAGGGAGTTCAGTAATTTTCTTGCTCAGCTGTCCCACTTGTGCCTCCAAATTTCTAATGGAGGACCTTGTTTCAGTCATGAAACTTTGAGTGATTTTGATTAGATCAGAGACCATGGTTGCTAAGTCAGAGTGGCTCTGCTTAGAATTCTCTGTCTGTTGCTGAGAAGGTGATGGAAAAGGCTTGCCATTGCTGAACCTGTTTCTTCCACCATTATTGTTGTTGAAACCTTGTTGAGGTCTCTGTTGATCCTTCTATGAGAAATTTGAATGATTTCTCCATGAAGAATTATAGGTGTTTCCATAGGGTTCTCCCATGTAATTCACCTCTTCCATTGAAGGGTTCTCAGGATCATAAGCTTCTTCTTCAGATGAAGCATCCTTTGTACTGCCTGGTGCATTTTGCATTCCAAACAGATTTTGAGAAATCAAATTGACTTGCTGAGTCAGTATTTTGTTCTGAGCCAATATGGCATTCAGAGTATCAATCTCAAGAACTCCTTTCTTCTGATTTGTCCCATTGTTCACAGGATTCCTTTCAGAAGTGTACATGAATTGGTTATTTGCAACCATTTCAATTAGTTCTTGAGCTTCTGTAGGCGTCTTCTTCAGATGAAGAGATCCTCCAGCAGAGCTATCCAATGACATCTTGGATAGTTCAGAGAGACCATCATAGAAAATACCTATGATGCTCCATGAAAGTCCATGGAACTTGCAATTCTGTTGCATTAGAGAAACTAATTGAGGCTTAAGCTCAAAGTTGTTTGCTCCAATGGCAGGGATAGAGATGCTTCTCCCATAGAAGTCTGGAGTAGGTGCAGTAAAGTCACCCAGCACCTTCCTTGCATTGTTGGCATTGTTGTTTTCGGCTGCCATGAGTTCTTCTTCTTTGAAGATTTCTATTAAGTCCTCTACAGAGAATTGTGCTTTAGCTTCTCTTAGCTTTCGCTTCAAGGTCCTTTCAGGTTCAGGGTCAGCCTCAACAAGAATGTTTTTGTCTTTGCTCCTGCTCATATGAAAAAGAAAAGAACAAGAAAATATGGAATCCTCTATGTCACAGTATAGAGATTCCTTGAGGTGTCAGAGGAACAGAAAAATAGAAGGAAGAGGTAGAAGAATTCGAACTTAGTGAGATAGAGTTCGAATTGTGCATTGAGGAGGAGTGGTACTCCATAAATAGAATGATGTGAGAAGAGGGGAAGGGATTTTTTCGAAAATTAATTAAAAAGATTTTAAAATCATTTTGAAAAAGATTTTGAAGAAGATATGATTTGAAAAACAATTTAAAAAGATTTGATTTTGAAAAATTAATGACTTGGCTAACAAGGAAAGATATGATTCAAACATTAAACCTTTCTCAACAGAAAAGGCAACATACTTGAAATGTTCAATCAAATCATTAATTGATAGCAAGTATTTTTGAAAATGGAAAGAAATTGATTTTGAAAAAGATTTGATTGAAAAGATATGATTTGAAAAAGATTTGATTTTGAAAAACTTTGAAAACTTGAAAAAAATTTGCATTAAAAACAGAATCTTCCCTCTTGTGCCATCCTGGCGTTAAACACCCCGAATGGTGTCCATTCTGGCGTTTAACGCCCAAAATGCTACCTTTTTGGGCGTTAAACGCCCAGCCAGGTATCCTGGCTGGCGTTTAAACGCCAGTTTTTCCTTCTTCGCTGGGCGTTTTGAACGCCCAGCTTTTTCTGTACAATTCCTCTGCTGCATGTACTGAATCTTCAATTCCCTGTGTTATTAACTTGAAAATGGAGCTAAGATCAAATAAACAATGCATGCAAGACACCAAACTTAAAATTAGATACTAGGCTCAACAAGAAACATAAAATATTTTTTTGGTTTTTATGATTTTGTAATTTTTTTTGGATTTTTCGAAAATTAAGTGAAAAAGAAAATAAAGGTATCAAAATTCTTAATGAGAATCCCAGGAATCATTGCAATGCTAGTCTAAGACTTCGGTCCAGGAATTAGACATGGCTTCACAGCCAGCCAAGCTTTCAAAGAAAGCTTCGGTCCAAAACACTAGACATGGCCAATGGCCAGCCAAGCCTTAGCAGATCATTGCTCCAATAGCAAGATTGATAGAAATCAACAAGCTCTTGTGATGATAAGTTGAAACCTCGGTCCAATAAGATTAGACATGGCTTCACAGCCAGCTAGACTTCAACGGATCATCATGAAACTCTAGAACTCATTCTTAAGAACTCTGAAAAAAAAATACCTAATCTAAGCAACAAGATGAATCGTCAGTTGTCCATACTCGAAACAATCCCCGGCAACGGCGCCAAAAACTTGGTGCACGAAATTGTGATCAATACATTTCACAACTCAAATAATCCACGGTAATAAATCCAAAAACTTGGCGTTCAATACCATGGCATAAACATAATTTCACAACTTCGCACAACTAACCAGCAAGTGCACTGGGTCATCCAAGTAATAAACCTTACGCGAGTAAGGGTCGATCCCACGGAGATTGTTGGTATGAATCAAGCTATGGTCACCTTGTAAATCTTAGTCAGGCAGACTCAAATGGTTATGGATGATATATGAATAAAAGATAAAGATAGAGATACTTATGTAATTCATTGGTGAGAACTTCAGATAAGCGAATGGAGATGCTTTGTCCCTTCCGTCTCTCTGCTTTCCTACTGTCTTCATCCAACCCTTCTTACTCCTTTCCATGGCAAGCTGTATGTTGGGCATCACCGTTGTCAATGGCTACAGTCCCGTCCTCTCAGTGGAAATGTTCAACGCACCCTGTCACGGCACGGCTATCCAGCTGTCGGTTCTCGATCATGTCGGAATAGAATCCAGTGATTCTTTTGCGTCTGTCACTAATGCCCCACAATCGCGAGTTTGAAGCTCGTCACAGTCATTCAATCATTGAATCCTACTCAGAATACCACAGACAAGGTTTAGACCTTCCGGATTCTCTTGAATGCAGTCATCAATTCTAGCTTATACCACGAAGATTCCGGTTAAAGAACCCAAGAGATATCCACCCAATCTAAGGTAGAACGGAGGTGATTGACGGTCACACGTTCATAGGTGAGAATGATGATGAGTGTCACGGATCATCACATTCATCAAGTTGAAGAACAAGTGATATCTTGGAACAAGAACAAGCTGAATTGAATAGAAGAACAATAGTAATTGCATTAATACGCGAGGTACAGCAAAGCTCCACACCTTAATTTATGGTGTGTAGAAACTCCACCGTTGAAAATACACAAGAACAAGGTCTAGGCATGGCCGTGAGGCCAGCCTCCCAAAGAGGGTTCAATCATAAAAACATGATCAAAAGATGATCTAGAGATCTAAAGTGATCAAAAGATGAAAATACAATAGCAAAAGGTCCTATTTATAGGGAACTAGTAGCTTAAGAATTACAAAGATGAGTAAATGACATAAAAATCCACTTCCGGGCCCACTTGGTGTGTGTTTGGGCTGAGCATTGAAGCATTTTCGTGTAGAGACTCTTCTTGGAGTTAAACGCCAGCTTTTGTGCCAGTTTGGGCGTTTAACTCCCACTTTGGTGCTAGTTCCGGCGTTTAACACTGGGAATTCTGAAGGTGACTTTGAACGCCGATTTGGGCCATCAAATCTTGAAAAAAGTATGAACTATCATATATTGCTGGAAAGCCCAGGATGTCTACTTTCCAACGCCGTTGAGAGCGCGCCAATTGGGCTTCTACAGCTCCAGGAAATCCACTTCGAGTGCAGGGAGGTCAGAATCCAACAGCATCTGCAGTCCTTTTCAGTCTCTGAATCAGATTTTTGCTCAGGTCCCTCAATTTCAGCCAGAAAATACCTGAAATCACAGAAAAACACACAAACTCATAGTAAAGTCTAGAAAAGTGAATTTTAACTAAAAACTAATAAAAATATACTAAAAACTAACTAAATCCTACTAGAAACATACTAAAAATAATGCCAAAAAGCATACAAATTATCCGCTCATCAAGCTCCATAAAATTCATTTTGAGTGCAGGGAGGTCAGATTCTAACAGCATCAGCAGTCCTTTTGTCAGCCTTTTTCAGAGTTTTGCTCAGGTCCCTCAATTTCAGCTAGAAATTACCTGAAATTACAGAAAAACACACAAACTCATAGTAAAGTCCAGAAATGTGAATTTAACATAAAAACTAATGAAAACATCCCTAAAAGTAGCTTGAACTTACTAAAAACTACCTAAAAACAATGCCAAAAAGCATATAAATTATCCGCTCATCAGTGACTTAAAGGGGTCTTTGGTCACGATTTTAGGGGGTGGCCTAAAAGAGTCTATGGTCATGATTTTTGGAAAGAATGACCTAAAAGGATCTATGGTCACGATTTTTTTAAAAAGGGTGACCATAGAGTACCCTGTCCAAAACGGCGTCGTTCTCCCACCACCCCTTTTCTAAAATCACATTTTAAATTTTTTTTAAATCCCTAACCCCAGAAGTCCAGAACGACGTCGTCTCAACCCCCCCTAAAATCCCCCATCCCCCACCGCAAATTTCCCCTTTCCCTCGTAAGTTCCACTCTTCGCTGTCTCTCCCTCTCTAAACCCTCACTATCGGACGCAACCTTTTTCTCTCACTCTTCATCACTCCTCGCTTGCTCTGTCTCTCTCCTTCTCCGTTTCGCTGTAATCGCAGCCTCACTCTGTGATCTGGCACTCTCTCAACCCCCACTCTCCCAAACCCTCACTCATCGTTGCCTCTCCCTCTCTCAACCCCTCACTGTAGCATTCCTCACCTCAATCACATTCAGCTACCTGGAAAAAAAGGTTAAGCTCTTTTCACGGTTTTTCAATTGTTTCAGCATTTTTTTATGTTAATGATAACTGTGTGGTTTTCTTTTGTTTGAATTCATGCGTGGATTCACGGTTTCATTATTCTTTAAGGTTCATTTGTTAGTAGATAGTAGTTGTCTGTTGTTAACTTGTTATGGATAGGTGAGATTGTGGATGGTCCTTTTGCTTCGGATTAAATTTTTTTGTTTTGTATTTTTTTCGTTTTTTTCCTTTTGTTTTGTCCTTTTTTGTTTTTTCAGGAGCCCTCAAAGCTCTTCGTGTCATTACTCACCCAGTTACTAATTCCATTGAGTATTCCAAGTAAGTTTGTTTTCTTGCTTTACTTTTCTTTTCAATTTAATTAGTTTAGTTTTTTCAATTGTTTGTGCTCTTTTTTTGGACACTATGAGTTTTGGCCTTTAACACAATTTTAATTTTTTGTAGATTTCTGGTTGCCTTTGAAGATTATGGCTGCTACTGCAAATGCGAGAACTATTCGTATTGTCATTGTTGTTTTTGATGGAGCCAGTAGCTTTATTGCTTAACTAGATTGATATTAATTTATCTAGTTGTGTTTTTATTGTTATTAAACTTGATTGAAATTGAAAATTATAAAGTAACATGAGAATATATCTCTCTGAACTAAACATTTCTCAATTTCCCTTTTGAATCATTTAATTGATAATTACAGAAAAATGAATAAAAGTTGTTTAAATATCATTCCGCATTTCAGAAATACTCCTTGTGAAAGTTGAAACGTGTAGTTGTGTTGTGGCTCATCTCAAGTGATAGCTTCTTTAACTCCTTTGCTAACACTGGCATCCTGCAGTAAAACACTCCTGCAAGTATTATGAGTAGATAATTAGCATTGTCTAATATTCTGATGTAACAGAAATTGGTACATGTTTTGGGCAACATATTAAAATCGAGTCACTTGTTTTCTAATCCCTCTACAATGCACCTGCCTTCTATTGGTTCAAGTTACATGTTTGTTATTGAGAAGCATTTACTGTTTATAAATATCTAATTATTATTTTTTACTGAAAATTATGAAGTAAAGTTGCTGATAACATTTTTAATATAGGAAAAGTTATTACATAACTAGTTAATAATATTTCTTGCAAATAGCTACTATTAGTTTCAATGTACAAATCTTAGTGCGTACTTGTAAGTCATGTATGTGCAGATCATAAATTAAAATTAGTTTAGGCATTAGTGAAAGCAGAAGTCGTCTTCAAAGTGTTGTTATGTGATGTTTGGATCAAAATCCAAATAATAAAGAGACATCCTCAAGTATTTATACAATATTACTTGTGTCTATAATATATAATATATGTTGTTATTTTAAAACTTTAGACTTTAAAGTTAACCGATATTATAGCATGCATAGAAGGAATATAATATACAAAAGGAGAAAGCCGTTAAAGATAGAGACAATGCAATATCTAGTATAGATAGATTAATAGGTCAATTATCAGCCTCTGCAAGCTAGCTATGGATTGATATTTTAGCTTGCCAACAAGGCTCAAATTTTATATTAGTATGTACTCAGGTGTCCATAAATGTATCAAGATCAGGGGCTTAAAAGTAGAACTAAATAGACAAACTTTTATTATTACATGTTTTAATTAATTTTATTTTTTTATTTTAATATTGGTCCTATTATATTATTATCTATATACCTTTGTATGTATCAATTGGACTTTGTTGTTTACATAAAGAAGGACACGTATGTATAAGTTTTGGCTAAGATTTTTTTTTTATGTGGCTCATTAAAATCCTAGCAAATACTCCTTGTTGTTTAGTGGTTGAAATTTTAAAGTTAATTGACTTATTAAACTTTGTTGCATATGTACTGCATTATCAAAAGCATTTTTGCTCTATTTTAACATGTTTATTTCTTTTGCTAGCAGGAAGACATGATGTGAAGAAAATATGTTCCATACAAATATGACACGGGATGGGTCTTACGCTTTAGTTATCTAAATGTAATTTTTTGATGTGTTCTGTACATTTTGAAAAGAGACTTTACTCGGTATTACATGTAATTGGATAAATTATACTCTATTTTGATTTGTGTTGTTTAGACTAAAAATTAAACATATCTAGTTTATAATGAAACTTTTATGATTTACATTTCTCGTTCTTATATTTATTATGCGATTATCATCATTTTGGGATGTGATTATGCTTTAAAAAAAATTAAAGCTCATAAAACAGAATAGGATATGGTCACCATTTTAAAATAGGGTGACCAAAGATAACCTATGATCACGGCCAAAACCGTGACCATAGATAAGGCTATGGTCACGGTTTTGAGGTGGGGTGACCATAGAAGCTATGATCAGGACCAAAACCGTGACCATAGATAAGGCTATGGTCACGATTTTCAAGAGGAGGTGACCATAGAGGCTATATGGTCACGGCCAAAACCGTGACCATAGATATGGCTATGGTCACGGTTTTGAGGAGGGGTGACTATAGAAGCTATGGTCACGGTTTTGAGGAGGGGTGACCATAAAGGCTATGGTTACGGTTTTAAGGAGGGGTGACCATAGGCTCTATGGTCACGGCCAAAATCGTGAGCATAGATAAGGCTATGGTCACAATTTTGAGGAGGGGTGACCATAGACGCTATGGTCACAGTTTTAAGAAATGGTGACCATAGAGGCTATGGTCACAGCCAAAACCGTGACCATAGATATGGCTATGCTCACGGTTTTTATGCGTGACCATAGATTGCCCTATGGTCACAGTTAAAAACCATGGCCTAAAGTGTCAGAATCTAAAAATTGTAACCGTGACCATAGAGACCGTGACCATAGGTAAAAAACCGTGACCATAGACCTATGACCACGGCGGAACAGGCTACGGTAAAAAAACCGTGACCATAGGTCCAAAACCGTGACCATAGATCTATGGTCACCCTTTTCACTAGCTATGGTCACGGTTTATTACTATGACCATAGGCCTTTTTGTAGTGACTCTTTGTATCAATAAATGCGGATTCCTCACTTACATGTGCAGCAAAATCAGCTTGCTAATCTTCATGACTAAACTTCCTCCCCTTTGAGCTTGAAGGAATTGATGGTGGTGGCGGCATATCTAATTGAGCAGCTTGGTCTCTCTCTCTTCCCTTTGTTGCATATTTTAAAACTAAATCTTGTACTACCCTTTTCACTTGAACAATTACAACACATGCCTCTGTCTCACCATAAATTTTATGAAAAAAGAAATTCAATAAATACATCTTCTACCTAGGATCCAAAAGAGTCCCAATAGCCATAACTGTATTAATCACACCCCAATACTTTTCAAACTTAGTTATCATACTAGTAGCCATCATTTCAATTATCTCATTTTCACAATTTTTTCACTCCATCAAAGGTAACTTAATCACACAAACCTTAGGAAAATAAAGATTTGATGTAGGATAAGTTGTTCCAGAAAATAATTCAATCACATAAAAAAATACACTCAATCTTTGAAAATCTCATCTGCCATATCCCAATCCTTTTCACTAGACAAAAATTTATATTGACTCTCACGTATTGACAATCTTTCAAATACATCTCTATACATAATTGCAACTTCAAGCATAAAAAATGTTGAATTCCACCTAGTTTTACAATCAAGACAAAGATTTTTTGTGTAGGGTATTTTAAGTTGCGCACATGTTTCCTTAAATTTTTCTTCTCTTTTAGGTGTTACAGTCCAATAATGAACACTATCCCTCACCCTTTCAATAGCATGTGAAATAAGTTGTAACCCATCCTTGACAATCAAATTTAATATATGCGCATAACATCGCATGTGAAATAATTTACCACCCAAGATAAAGTTTCTATGTGACATTTTAGTCAAAATATTCTCAATCATAACATTATTAGTACTACAATTATGAACATTCAAAGTGGATACCTTCATATCAAGATTCTAATCCATCAAAGAATCCATAAGAACCTCTGAAAGTACCTCAGCCATGTGGGGAGCCAGCACATATATAAACCTGTAATGATAATTTAGTACAATTGTAAATAAGACAGCTTTGCAATTATACACAAGAACATATCGCAATTATATAAACAAGACAGCTTTGCAGTTATATAAACATTCGGAAGAACCTATAAGGATAATATTATTACCTCACAAGACGGCTATGTAATTTCCAAGAATCATCAATGTAATGAGCCGTGATAGCTATATAACCTTTGTTTTGGTTGTTTGCTGTCCACATATCAGTCGTAATTGCAACTCGACTTTATTACGCTCAAGGACATTCATTGTCTTCAATATCTCATCATTGTAGAGCTTCAAGATGTCACTCTTTAAAGTGTTGCGAGTAATCACCTTGAAGAGAGGTTGCAAAGCATTGAAAAATCGTCGAAACCCAATGTGGTCTACAATAGATAGCGGATACTCATGAAGACAAACCATAACTGATAACTCTTTCCTTGCATTTTCTTGGTCGAAGGTATGTGCACCAACCACAACTGTTTCCCCACTAGTTGTTGGAGTTGTCTTCATCATACATTGTCTTATATCTCTAGTGGTGCGGAGCTTGCAACTTTTGAAGTGATCACTTAAGTGCGAAATGCCTTGTTTTGGGTCACCAAGTAGCTTCGATTTGCAATAATTGCATTCAGCCTTTAATTTCCCTTGATTTTCACAATCTTGAAGTGATTCCACACTTCGGAGGTTAACTTCCTCTTTCAAAAACCACTTGTAGAGTTTGTCGTTCCTTCAATAGTAGTTGCGGTATCCGTTAGGGGTTCTTGAGGTTGAGATTGAGGAGCCGCTTGTGTAGTTTGAATATTAGTGCCTATAGGTTCTTCCGATGGAGTACTCTTCTCAAGAGTATTATTCAATACATCCGAAGAAGACATTCTATAAATCATGAAATATAAATCATGAAATATAAATCATGAATCAAAATCATATTAATCCAACTCAGAAATATAAATAACCTCATAAATCACAATCATGGAGTCATGTCATTTTCATCATAAAAAGTTTGAGGTAAATCTTACTTCCAATATAGTATGGGCCAACTGCAGAAAAAATTCCTCTACTTGAAATGAAACTCGTAGCATATCATATTACCATATATTTGCAGCTAAAGTTTATGATAAGGATTTCTTTTTAATACAATATTAGAATATATAAAAAACTCAGATATTTTTATATCAGCAAAATTGTTTGACTCAATTACTCACTAACTTAAGAGTCTTATATACACAATTAAATACCAATACATTATCAGTAAATAACAATTAAATTGTTATGATAAACCTATGTTAGCAACCACACATTGGCAAGAAACCTAGTTAGTACAACATTGACAGATGAATTGATGTGGTTTAGGGGGTGATTATGAACAGAGGTAAATAGAACACACAGGAAAATGAGATTTAATTACAATATTAGTGTGATGATCATAGTGTTATGCATGAGATCAGATAAATTAATCAAACTAGGAAACAATGAAAAAACATAGAGGGACAACTTCACAAACTACACCTAGCAATTTTGCAATAACTTTACAGACATAAACATACAATTCCAATGTCAAAATAATCAAATTTACACACACTATTATGCTTCTTTTACCTCCAGGGTTTAATCTGCTCAGATCTTGAATATTAACTCAGAAATATTAATCAGAATCAGAAATCAAATTCATATCAACCTAACTCAGAAATATAAATTACACAACCAGAAATTCATAGTTGCAAATTCATTAACCTAATCAGAAATTCAAAATTAGTTAACCTAATCAGAAATTCATAAATTCACAAATTCAAAACTCAGAAATCCAAAAATTCAAAACACAAAAATTCAGATTAATTGGAATCTCATTAATTCAGAACACAGATATTCCTTACCCTACTTCGGAAATCTAAATTCAAAAAAGGAGATGGAAGACCAGTGAAGACCAGGGCTGATTTACCTGAACCTAACAGAGAAAAGGGGAAGGAAGACCAGCGAAGACCGGCGATGCAAAGAGGAGAAGATGACGACCCGCGACAAGTCTGTCGCGACCAGGAGAAGACGATGACGTTGCCGAGTCTGCTGCGACCAGGAGAAGAAGACGACATTGTCGGAGCCTGTGACTGTGAGCTCGACTACCTCAACACCTTCGGTGAGCGACCAAGCCACTCAAGGGGTCTGGGGTCGGAGGCAGCGCTGAGGGACCAGAGGGTAGAAGGCGGCAAGCGACGGTCGGTGGTCGGCGGTAAACGGGAAGGAGCCAGGAGGGGCTGAGGGTTTGAGGAGGAGTGGAGAGTCTCAATTCAGTTCTCGCTCTCTATCTCTCTGAAGTAGGGGAATGTGACGATTAGGGTTAGGACGTTAGGTTATGTTCAAATGGCCGATGGTTCACATATTATCTATATATCAGGGCATTTTTGTCTTTTCTCACAAACGGGGATTTAAGGGGTCCCCACGGGACGGAGACCTCTACCCTCGCCCCTGCCACGTTTATTATACGGGGCCCCGTCCCCGCGGGTAGAAATTACCCCCCATACCTGCTCCCCGACGGGTAAATCCTCGCGGGTACCCGCCCCACCGAGAATTTTTGCCATGCCTAATTATTTTCCTCATCTATTCAACATCGTTGAGTTTCACCATGTTGACCGGATAAAGTGCCAGTTTGGTGGCGAGCAGCCAGTGCCAGCGGCCCTGGTCAACATCGACAGGTTCGTGTCCACCATAGGTCGGGGGAGGATGTATGGTGGCCTACCAGGCTTTAAGAATGGTATAATGGTTGGAGGGTTGGGTTTGAGGAGGGACATCGAATTTCCATTCAGCCATTCACAGACTATCGGCCTAGTTAGGAGTATTAAGATTGGTACCGGTAGGCTTGCCACATTAGACACCTGTCAAGGCAGCATGTGCTTGATGACCCTAGGCTGTTTAACTTTCCTGGTGACGTCTAGCCAACTACCAGCCAGCCGAGGGACGTCCTACACCTTCTTTGAGATGTGCCTAACCGTCATCATCGTGCAAAGGAGGTTCAAGCAGACACCTGAAGGCCTACCAGGAGAGATAGAGGTGCCAGAGATCGCGGAGGACCATGGAAGGACAAGGCCAGGACTCGCAGGGAGCACTTGGACGTGGAGTCTGAGGAGGAGGCTGAGTATCACCGACAGGATGAGCATGGTGATTTGCCAGGTGACCAGGATGACTTACCGCTTCTACCACCCCTACCACTACCTCCTTTACCTCCACCACCACCTCCACCATCGGGTTCACATTCACAGGCAGGTCGGGATACTTGGGATACTGCCTTACCTGGATGGCATGACCTCGGGGCATCTAACAGTCATCCCGAGGCATCGATGGTCGAGGAGATCCAGTTCGAGGAGGCATTCCAGATTCGGACTACCGATCAGCACATGATGCAACGTCTCGACGACCAGTTCCACACGAGCAAGGAGCAGAGCATTGGGCATGTTCATCAACATTCTTCTGCTCCTATGTCTTCCACACTTTAGGTTCTGTACACTTCACCAGGGTCTAGCACCTTATACGGCACACACCTCCGACCTAGTGCCCGGTATGCTACCCCACCATTGGTGGACTATAGCCTCTTGATGACAGCATCGTAGCCAATGCCGCCACCTCCGTGTCCTCCCCTTACTCAGCCTCAGCATTAGCCTCATCCATATGTACTAATGCCTTACTCGGACAGTTACTTTGTCCCTCATTATCCCCTACCTCCTCAGCCACTACCCGAGTCACAGGATCCCTTTTTCCATCCACAACCTCCTCTGGAGACACGTCCTAGTAGACCTCACCGACAGGCATAGCCTCTGCGATGTGGCACCAAACATCACCTGCATTATCCGGGTGATTAGCACCGATAATGTTGTTATACTGTTACTCTATGTTATGTCATATGTTGTTAAAGTTGTATTTTGGTAACATTATTTATGTTTGTATGCATCGCTGATGTAAACTTGTGATATCTATGTTGTTTAATTTGTGAGCCAGATTTTTTGGTCTTGATATGGATATTATATGTAAATGTATTACATTGTTGTATTTCAAATTTTAGAATTCAAGTACAATTTAATCGACATAGGAATAGAAAACACCATCGGGGTATAAAATAATCAAAATAAACACACATCGCCTAACATTTAATTTCATACCCACCAAAGTAAACAAAGAACAAAGTTAAACAACCAAAGGAACTACACAAACAACAATCACAAATACAAACAAAGAAATTTACGACACTAAGCTAAGCCTCGTCTATAGGCTGGTTTGGACAACCTCTCCGGGTATGACCAGTTTGCCTGCATAGACCACACTTCTTCTCTTGGTGCCCACCCTCATCCATCTCATTACAAAACTTGGTGAAAACAGGTCTGCCAGTAGCCTTCCTGCGCATGTTTGGATTTGGATAGACTCGTGTCCCATACCACTCCGGCCAAAGCTTCTCGTTTAGTATCGATGGGAAATTTGCCTCATACACCTTAAACTGGAGTCTCCTACATGTAAACCAGATGCATGTAAGGTCCCCATTCGACACTTGCATCAGCACAAGCGGCAAGTTCATGACGACATGTGAAATGGAGTGAGTGGAAAAGGCCACAGTCACATGTGCCAGCCGTCAACCAAACCTGAAACGAACCTTGTGACCAACCGTCGAAAGGCTCTAACTCCTCAAGACCTCAACCACAAACACTGAAGCCCCTCTGGCGCAGTGAATAACGCGCATCTTCAAGATTCCCACTTTGTTCTTCTTAATAACAACTATTAGCCATTGGGAAAATTGATTTCCCCCTCCCCCCCCCCCCCCCGGTTGTGCCTGTGCCTCCATGCCCTTCCCGACAAACAATTGTTGCATCCTCTCGTAGGTGCATCACACGATGGCTGAAATTGGTAAATAACGTATACCATTGAGTACTGTATTCATGCACTCGGATAGGTTGATTGTCATGTGCCTAAACCGGCGACCGCGGCTGCAATGTTGTAGCCAGATCTCTTTGTTGAACCTACCAACCCAGTTTGTCATCACTCGCGACAAACCTCTCAAGGCATCCATGTACCACTTGAAGCATTTATAAGATATTGCTTGCTCTCTACAAACTTGAAACACGACATAAAGTTCGCCACCATGTGCCTGACACAATAAGTATGGAACGCTCTAGGTTGCTGCCAACTACTATCGTCGGCTCTCAATGCAGCCTTGATATCCTGAGATTTGTCAAAAATAATCAACAGGCTTTCTTGTGGGAGTCACATGTTGTCTCAAATTGGTGAGGAAGAAAGACCAAGACTTTGTGGTCTCAGACTCAACAATTGCAAATGCAATAGGAAGTATATTGTTGTTATTGTCTTGTACCACTGCAATAAGCAAAACACCATCACATTTGCTATATAAATACGTGTTGTCAACAAAGGCGAATGACTTGCAATGCTTGAAAGCCTCTATGCAGGCAGGGAAGGCCCAGAACACCTTATCAAACATGCTACAGTCACGCACCATAAGGTGCCCATCATAGTACGGGACGACCCTTAACTCGCATATTGATATGGGACAACAACTCTGCAGTGCTTGTAGCAACTTCAGCACCTTATTATATAACTCCTCCCAATCACCATATATCTGTGCAATTGCCTTTTGCTTTGGCATCTAGACCTTTCTTTATGAGGGTATGAAGTGATTGCTTTGCCTAACTGCACCTTGTAGAATAAGGATACTGACGGAGGGGCTGGACTGCATCAATGGCAGGACGACTGCATATGAGACTGCTGTCCAACTGTCGATGGTCTTGAGACATGATGGGTTCCAAACACATATGCGCTCCTCCAACCCTACGTACCTCCCTAACGAAATAACACATACATGGTTGGCTTTTACACCAAATATAATAATCATAAATGCGAAAATACACCACAGTTAAACCTGAACTCCCCAATATCCGAGATTCTGTCGAAAGTCAACACAGAGACTCCAAAGGCATCCTGCTGCACATTGCCGGTAATACACATGGTACTTTAGTTGGTCTGACTCCATAAGTCGGTACTCAACACCTTTGCGAATGTTGTAATTCTTTACACCCTGCATTACAACATCTCTGCTCTTGAATTTATGGCCAACCCAAAACTCAAACAACACCGTCTAAGTTGTAGTCGTCTTCACCCGTGTTGGAAAATGGGATTTTCTTGTAGATCATGTCCAAATTCAATGTATGATAGTGACTGGGTACAGCTGATAATGCAGGAATTTAGGTGTGGGGTAGGTAGAAGAAATTCAACTGATGCCTCGACCAGCATCTTTAGTATAAACTCCTCATCGTCATCATCTTCAGAAGAAGCACTATCGTTGCTATCCACAACATACTCCTCGTCGGAGTCCTCACCATCCACGTCCATGTCTTCCACTGGACTAGCAACGTGTATCGGAGGTAGTGCGAGAGGTGGGTCATCCTGCACAAAATCCGAGTGGCCAGATCTACCGCTACCAACATCACCGACTTCCACAGAAAGCTCCTTCACTTGTTCCGCCATGATTTTCCTATAGATGTCAAACATTGGGCGCACATGTTCATCGCCATGGAGTCAAAATAGCCAAAATCGAAAGACTCCATTTTCTATCAGTGCTAGCAATCTATACCCCACCCTACCACCAACGCTACTCAATATCAGACTCTTCAGCTCAGACAAGGAATTTACTCACCAGGTGCGCAACTGAATGGGATTATCGCACTCAAATAATCATTCCAGTGTCACTGTTTTTTATATGACAATTTGGATACACACTTAGAACCACATATCTATTATTATTAGACATTTTGGCTTATTTTTTGTAAGAAAAAATGGAAGAAAAGAAGAAGTAAAATGTTTGTGGAGAAATCATAGGGTTACACACTGATGAGCGGATAATTTGTACGCTTTTTGGCATTGTTTTTAGTATGTTTTTAGTATGTTTTAGTTAGTTTTTATTATATTTTTATTAGTTTTTAGTTAAAATTCACTTTTCTGAACTTTACTATGAGTTTGTGTGTTTTTCTGTGATTTCATGTATTTTCTGGCTGAAATTGAGGGACCTGAGCAAAAATCTGATTCAGAGGCTGAAAAGGACTGCAGATGCTGTTGGATTCTGACCTGCCTGAACTCGAAGTGGATTTTCTGGAGCTACAGAAGCCCAATTGGCACGCTCTCAACGGCGTTGGAAAGTAGACATCCTGGGCTTTCCAGCAATGTATAACAGTTTATACTTTGCACGAGATTTGATGGCCCAAACCGGTGCTCCAAATAAGCTCAAACTGCCCGGCGTTAAACGCCGAAACTGGCACAAGAATGGGAGTTAAACGCCCAAACTGGCACAAGAACTGGCGTTTAACTCCAAGAGAAGTCTCTACACGAAAATGCTTCAATGCTCAGCCCAAGCACACAACAAGTGGGCCCGAAAGTGGATTTTTATGTCATTTACTCATTTCTGTAAACCCTAGGCTACTAGTTCTCTACAAATAGGACCTTGTACTATTGTATTTTCATCTTTAGATCTTTGAATCTTTTGATCACTTTCGATCTTAGATCAGATCTTGGTTCTTTTGGTTCCCTCTCTGGGGCCGAAGCCAATGATCACTTTTGTTCTTATGTATTTTCAACGGTGGAGTTTCTACACACCATAGATTAAGGTGTGGAGCTCTGCTGTACCTCGAGTATTAATGCAATTACTATTGTTCTTCTATTCAATTCAGCTTGTTCTTATTCCAAGATATTTATTCGCACTCAAGAACTTGATGAATGTGATGATTATGTGACGCTCATCATCATTCTCACTTATGAACGCGTGCCTGACAACCACTCCCGTTCTACAAGCAAACAAGGCTTGAATGTTTATCTCTTAGATTCTTTAATCGGAATCTTCGTGGTATAAGCTAGAATTGATGGCGGTATTCAAGAGAATCCGGAAGGTCTAAACCTTGTCTGTGGTATTCTGAGTAGGATTCAATGATTGAATGACTGTGATGAGCTTCAAACTCCTGAAGGCTGGGCATTAGTGACAGACGCAAAAGAATCAATGGATTCTACTCCAACCTGATTGAGAACCGACAGATGATTAGCCGTGCCGTGACAGGGTGCGTTGAACATTTTCACTAAGAGGATGAGATTGTAGCCACTGACAACGGTGATGCCCAACATACAGCTTGCCATGGAAAGGAGTAAGAAGGATTGGATGAAGACAGTAGGAAAGCAGAGAGACGGAAGGGACAAAGCATCTCCATTCGCTTATCTGAAATTCTCACCAATGAAATACATAAGTATCTCTATCTTTATGTTTTATTCATATATCATCCATAACCATTTGAATTTGCCTGACTGAGATTGACAAGATGACCATAGCTTGCTTCATACCAACAATCTCCGTGGGATCGACCCTTACTCGCGTAAGGTTTATTACTTGGACGACCCAGTGCACTTGCTGGTTAGTTGTGCGAAATTGTGATAAAGAGTTGAGATTGCAATTGAGCGTATCATATTGATGGCGCCATTGATGATCACAATTTCGTGCACCAAGTTTTTGGCGCCGTTGTCGAGGATTGTTTCGAGTTTGGACAACTGACGGTTCATCTTGTTGCTTAGATTAGGTATTTTTTCTTCAGAGTTCTTAAGAATGAATTCTAGTGTTTCAAGGTGATGCTCTTATCATCACCAAAGCTGATTGATCCTCATCAATTTAGCTCTTGAATGCAATGTCCTGCTGAAGCTTGGCTAGCCATGTCTAATTCCTTTAGACTGAAGCTTTAGACTAACATTGCATGATTCCTGGAATTCTCATTAAGAATTTTGATACCTTTATTTTCTTTTTCCACTTAATTTTCGAAAAACCAAAAAAAAATTACAAAATCATAAAAAACCAAAAATATTGTATGTTGAGTCTAGTGTCTCATTTTAAGTTTGGTGTCAATTGCATGTTTCTGTTCTTCTTGCATTCATTCATGTGTCTTAAGTGATCTTCAAGATGTTCTTGATGATTTCCTTGCTCTGATCTTTGAATTCTCTTGACTTGAGTGTTTTGTTATATGCATTCTCATTTTGTTAGTGTCAGTAGTATACAAACTGCTAAGTTTGGTGTCTTGCATGCATTGTCTATTTGATTTTAGTTGCATTTTGATTATTCCTCATTATTAAAAATCCAAAAAATTTTTAATTTGTGTCTTTTCAAGTCAATAATACAGAGAATTGAAGATTCAGAACATACAGCAGAGGAATTATACAGAAAAAGCTGGGCGTTCAAAATGCCCAGTGAGGAAGGCAAACTGGCGTTTAAACGCCAGCCAGGGTGCCTGGCTGGGCGTTTAACGCCCAAAAGGGTAGTGCTTTGGGCGTTAAACGCCATAATGTGCACCATTCTGGGCGTTTAACGCCAAGATGGCACAAGAGGGAAGATTTTGTTTTTAATTCAAATTTTTTTTTCAGGTTTTCAAAATTTTTCAAAATCAAATCTTTTTCAAATCAAATCTTTTCAATCAAATCTTTTTCAAAATTAATTTCTTTCCATTTTCAAAAATACTTGCTATCAATTAATGATTTGATTCAACATTTCAAGTATGTTGCCTTTTCTGTTGAGAAAGGTTTAATGTTTGAATCATATCTTTTCTTGTTAGCCAAGTCATTAATTTTTAAAATCAAATCTTTTTAAATTGCTTTTCAAATCATATCTTCTCAATCACATCTTTTTAAAAACCATAACTTTTCAATCATATCTTTTTAATCATATCTTTTTCAAAATAGTTTTCAATCATATCTTTTTTATTTCTAATTTCAAAATCTTTTTCAAAAATCACTTGATTTCTTTTCCACTCTTAGTTTTCGAAAATCAATTAGTATTTTTCAAAATGTTTTTAAAATCTTTTACTTAATTTTCGAAAATTTCTTTCCCTCTTCTCACATCCTTCTATTTATGGACTAACACTATTCCTCAATGAACAATTCGAACTCCATCTCTCTTGATAAGTTCGAATTCTTCTACTTCTTCCTTCTCTTTTTCTTTTCCTCTGACACCTCAAGAAATCTCTATACTGTGACATAGAGGATTCCATATTTTCTTGTTCTCTTCTCTTTCATATGAGCAGGAGCAAAGACAAAAGCATTCTTGTTGAGGCTGACCCTGAACCTGAAAGGACCTTGAAGCGAAAGCTAAGAGAAGCTAAGGCACAATTCTCTGTAGAGGACCTAACAGAAATCTTCAAAGAAGAAGAACCCATGGCAGCCGAAAACAACAACAATGCCAACAATGCAAGGAAGGTGCTGGGTGACTTCACTGCACCTACTCCTAACTTCTATGGGAGAAGCATCTCTATCCCTGCCATTGGAGCAAACAACTTTGAGCGCAAGCCTCAATTAGTTTCTCTAATGCAACAGAATTGCAAGTTCCATGGACTTCCATTGGAAGATCCTCATCAGTTTTTAGCTGAATTCTTGCAAATCTGTGGCACTGTCAAGACTAATGGGGTTGACCCTGAGGTCTACAGACTTATGCTATTCTCTTTTGCTGTAAGAGACAGAGCCAGGATATGGTTGGACTCACAACCTAAAGAAAGCCTGAACTCTTGGGAAAAGCTAGTCAATGCCTTCTTGGCAAAGTTCTTTCCACCTCAAAAATTGAGTAAGCTTAGAGTGGAAGTCCAAACCTTCAGACAGAAGGAAGGAGAATCCCTCTATGAAGCTTGGGAAAGATACAAACAATTGATCAGAAAGTGTCCCTCTGACATGCTTTCTGAATGGAGCATCATAGGTATTTTCTATGATGGTCTCTCTGAACTATCCAAGATGTCATTGGATAGCTCTGCTGGAGGATCTCTTCATCTGAAGAAGATGCCTACAGAAGCTCAAGAACTAATTGAAATGGTTGTAAATAACCAATTCATGTACACTTCTGAAAGGAATCCTGTGAACAATGGAACAAATCAGAAGAAAGGAGTTCTTGAGATTGATACTTTGAATGCCATATTGGCTCAGAACAAAATATTGACTCAGCAAGTCAATTTGATTTCTCAAAGTCTGTCTGGAATGCAAGCTGCACCAGGCAGTACTAAGGACGCTTCATCTGAAGAAGAAGCTTATGATCCTGAGAACCCTTCAATGGAAGAGGTGAATTACATGGGAGAACCCTATGGAAACAGCTATAATTCTTCATGGAGAAATCATCCAAATCTCTCATGGAAGGATCAACAGAGACCTCAACAAGGTTTCAACAACAATAATGGTGGAAGAAACAGGTTTAGCAATGGCAAGCCTTTTCCATCATCTTCTCAGCAACAAACAGAGAATTCTAAGCAGAACCACTCTGACTTAGCAACCATGGTCTTTGATCTAATCAAAACCACTCAAAGTTTCATGACTGAAACAAGGTCCTCCATTAGAAACTTGGAGGCACAAGTGGGACAGCTGAGCAAGAAAATTACTGAACTCCCTCTTAGTACTCTTCCAAGCAATACAGAAGAAAATCCAAAAGGAGAGTGCAAGGCCATCAACATGGCCGAATTTGGAGAGGAGGGAGAGGCAGTGAACGCCACTGAGGAAGACCTCAATGGACGTCCACTGGCCTCCAATGAGTTCCCTAATGAGGAACCATGGGAATCTGAGGCTCACACTGAGACCATAGAGATTCCATTGGATTTACTTCTGCCATTCATGAGCTCTAATGAGTATTCTTCCTCTGAAGAGGATGAATATGTCACTGAAGAGCAAGTTGCTAAATACCTTGGAGCAATCATGAAGCTAAATGACAAGTTATTTGGTAATGAGACTTAGGAGAACGAACCTCCTTTGCTCACCAAAGAACTGGATGACTTGTCTAGGCAGAAATTACCTCAAAAGAGACAGGATCCTGGGAAGTTTTCAATACCTTGTACCATAGGCACCATGACCTTTAAGAAGGCTCTGTGTGACCTAGGGTCAAGCATAAACCTCATGCCTCTCTCTGTAATGGAGAAGCTAGGGATCTTTGAGGTACAAGCTGCAAGAATCTCACTAGAGATGGCAGACAATTCAAGAAAACAAGCTTATGGGCTTGTAGAGGATGTTCTGGTAAAGATTGAAGACCATTACATCCCTGCTGATTTCATAGTCCTAGAGACTGGGAAGTGCATGGATGAATCCATCACCCTTGGCAGACCCTTCCTAGCCACAGCAAAGGCTGTGATTGATGTTGACAGAGGAGAATTGATCATTCAAGTGAATGAATAATCCTTTGTGTTTAAGGCTCAAGGATATCCCTCTGTCACCATGGAGAGAAAGCATGAAGAGCTTCTCTCAAAACAGAGTTAAACAGAGCCCCCACAGTCAAACTCTAAGTTTGGTGTTGGGAGGCCACAACCAAATTCTAAGTTTGGTGTTGAACCCCCACATTCAAACTCTAAGTTTGGTGTTGGGAGGTTCCAACATTGCTCTGAGTATCTGTGAGGCTCCATGAGAGCCCACTGTCAAGCTACTAACATTAAAGAAGCGCTTGTTGGGAGGCAACCTAATGTTATATTTTATCTATCTCCCTTTGTTATTTTATGTTTTATGTAGGTTCATGATCATGAGAAGTCACAAAATCAGTTGAAAAAGCAAAAACAGAATGAAAAATAGAAAGAAAAATAGCACACCCTGGAGGAGAACTTGCTGGCGTTTAAACGCCAGTGAAGCTAGCAAATGGGCGTTTAACGCCCAGTCTGGCACCATTCTGGGCGTTTAACGCCAGAAAGGGGCACCAGACTGGCGTTAAACGCCAGGAAAGGGCAAGAAGTTGGCGTTAAATGCCAGAAATGGGAACCAGCCCGGCGTTTAACGCCAGAATTGGCATGAAGAGCATTTTTGCTCGCCACTTGGTGCAGGGATGACTTTTCCTTGACACCTCAGGATCTGTGGACCCCACAGGATCCCCACCTACCCCACCCATTCACCAATCACCTCAACACCTCTTCCCCAAAAACCCCTCACCTATCAAATCCCATCTTTATCTTCACCACTCACATCCATCCTTCATAAAACCCCACCTACCTCACCATTCAAATTCAAACCACTTTCCCTCCCAAACCCACCCTCCCATAACCGAACCCTACCCATCTCTCCACCCCTATATAAACCTATCTTCACTCCTTCATTTTCACACAACCTAAACACTACTTCTCCCCCTTTGGCCGAACCACAAAGCCATCTCCATCTCCTCTATTTCTTCTTCTTCTACTCTCTTCTTTCTTCTTTTGCTCGAGGACGAGCAAACTTTTTAAGTTTGGTGTGGTAAAAGCATTGCTTTTTTTTTCCATAACCATTTATGGCATCCAAGGCCAGAGAAACCTCTAGAAAGAGGAAAGGGAAGGCAAAAGCTTCCACCTCCGAGTCATGGGAGATGGAGAGATTCATCTCAAGAGTGCATCAAGACCACTTCTATGAAGTTGTGGCCTTGAAGAAGGTGATCCCCGAGGTCCCTTTTAAACTCAAAAAGAGTGAATATCCGGAGACCCGACATGAGATTCGAAGAAGAGGTTGGGAAGTTCTTACCAACCCCATTCAACAAGTCGGAATTTTAATGGTTCAAGAGTTCTATGCCAATGCATGGATCACCAAGAACCATGATCAAAGTGTGAACCCGGACCCAAAGAATTGGCTTACAATGGTTCGGGAGAAATGCTTAGATTTTAGTCCGGAAAATGTAAGGTTGGCATTCAATTTGCCCATGATGCAAGGAGATGAACACCCTTACACTAGAAGGGTCAACTTTGATCAAAGGTTGGACCAAGTCCTCGTAGACATCTGTGAAGAGGGCGCCCAATGGAAGAGAGATTCAAGAGGGAAGCCGGTTCAACTGAGAAGGCATGACCTCAAGCCCGTGGCTAGGGGATGGTTGGAGTTTATCCAACGCTCAATCATTCCCACTAGCAACCGGTCCGAAGTTACTATAGATCGGGCCATCATGATTCATAGCATCATGATTGGAGAGGAAGTAGAAGTTCATAAGGTCATATCCCAAGAACTTTATAAGGTGGCGGACAAGTCCTCTACCTTGGCAAGGTTAGCCTTTCCTCATCTCATTTGTCACCTCTGTTATTCAGTTGGAGTTGACATAGAGGGAGACATCCCCATTGATGAGGACAAGCCCATCATTAAGAAAAGGATGGAGCAAACAAGAGATCCCACTCATTATGAAATTCCTGAGATGCCTCAAGGGATGCACTTTCCTCCACAACACTATTGGGAGCAATTCAACACCTCCCTAGGAGAATTGAGTTCCAACATGGGACAACTAAGGGTGGAGCACCAAGAACATTCCATTCTCCTCCATGAAATTAGAGAAGATCAAAGAATCATGAGAGATGAGCAACAAAGACAAGGAAGAGACATTGAGGAGCTCAAGCACTCCATAAGATCTTCAAGAGGAAGAACAAGCCGCCCTCACTAAGGTGGACCCGTTCTTTAATTTCCTTGTTCTTTATTTTCCTGTTTTTCGAATTTTAATGCTTATGTTTATCTATGTTTGTGTCTTATGATCATTAGTGTCTTAGTGTCTATGCCTTAAAGTTATGAATGTCCTATGAATCCATCACCTTTCTTAAATGAAAAATGTTCTTAATTGAAAAAGAGAAGAATTGAATGAATTTTAAATTTTATAACAGATTAATTATTTTGATGTGGTGGCAATACTTTTGTTTTCTGAATGTATGCTTGAACAGTGCATATGTCTTTTGAATTTGTGGTTCATGAATGTTGGCTCTTGAAAGAATGATGAAAAAGGAGACATGTTACTAAGGATCTGAAAAATTATAAAAATGATTCTTGAAGCAAGAAAAAGCAGTGAATACAAAAAAAAAGGGAGAAAAACGAAAAAAAAAAGAGAGAAAGAGAAAAAGAAAGTTGTGATCCAAGGCAAAAAGAGTGTGCTTAAGAACTCTGGACATCTCTAATTGGGGACTCTAGCAAAGCTGAGTCACAATCTGAAAAGGTTCACCCAATTATGTGTCTGTGGCATGTATGTATCCGGTGGTAATACTGGAAGACAAAGTGCTTTGGGCCACGGCCAAGACTCATAAAGTAGCTGTGTTCAAGAATCATCATACTTAACTAGGAGAATCAATAACACTATCTGGATTCTGAGTTCCTATAGAAGCCAATCATTCTGAATTTCAAATGATAGAGTGAGATGCCAAAACTATTCAGAGGCAAAAAGCTAAAAGCCCCGCTCAACTAATTAATACTGATCTTCATAGATGTTTTTGGAGTTCATTGCATATTCTCTTCTTTTTATCTTATTTTATTTTCAGTTGCTTGAGGACAAGCAACAATTTAAGTTTGGTGTTGTGATGAGCGGATAATTTGTACGCTTTTTGGCATTGTTTTTAGTATGTTTTAGTTAGTTTTTATTATATTTTTATTAGTTTTTAGTTAAAATTCACTTTTCTGGACTTTACTATGAGTTTATGTGTTTTTCTGTGATTTCAGGTATTTTCTGGCTGAAATTGAGGGACCTGAGCAAAAATCTGATTCAGAGGCTGAAAAGGACTGCAGATGCTGTTGGATTCTGACCTGCCTAAACTCGAAGTGGATTTTATGGAGCTACAGAAGCCCAATTGGCACGCTCTCAACGGCGTTGGAAAGTAGACATCCTGGGCTTTCCAGCAATGTATAACAGTTTATACTTTGCACGAGATTTGATGGCTCAAACTGGCGCTCCAAATCAGCTCAAAACTGCCCGGTGTTAAACGCCGGAACTGGCACAAGAATGGGAGTTAAACGCCCAAACTGGCACAAGAACTGGCGTTTAACTCCAAGAGAAGTCTCTACACGAAAATGCTTCAATGCTCAGCCCAAGCACACACCAAGTGGGCCCGGAAGTGGATTTTTATGTCATTTACTCATTTCTGTAAACCCTAGGCTACTAGTTCTCTACAAATAGGACCTTGTACTATTGTATTTTCATCTTTAGATCTTTGAATCTTTTGATCACTTTCGATCTTAGATCAGATCTTGGTTCTTCTGGTTCCCTCTCTGGGGCCGAAGCCAATGATCACTTTTGTTCTTATGTATTTTCAACGGTGGAGTTTCTATACACCATAGATTAAGGTGTGGAGCTCTGCTGTACCTCGAGTATTAATGCAATTACTATTGTTCTTCTATTCAATTCAGCTTGTTATTATTCCAAGATATTTATTCGCACTCAAGAACTTGATGAATGTGATGATTATGTGACGCTCATCATCATTCTCACTTATGAACGCGTGCCTGACAACCACTCCCGTTCTACAAGCAAACAAGGCTTGAATGTTTATCTCTTGGATTCCTTAATCGGAATCTTCGTGGTATAAGCTAGAATTGATGGCGGTATTCAAGAGAATCTGGAAGGTCTAAACCTTGTCTGTGGTATTCTGAGTAGAATTCAATGATTGAATGACTGTGACGAGTTTCAAACTCCTGAAGGCTGGGCATTAGTGACAGACGCAAAAGAATCAATGGATTCTACTCCAACCTGATTGAGAACCGACAGATGATTAGCTGTGCCATGACAGGGTGCGTTGAACATTTTCACTAAGAGGACGGGATTGTAGCCACTGACAACGGTGATGCCCAACATACAACTTGCCATGGAAAGGAGTAAGAAGGATTGGATGAAGACAGTAGGAAAGCAGAGAGACGGAAGGGAGAAAGCATCTCCATTCGCTTATCTGAAATTCTCACCAATGAAATACATAAGTATCTCTATCTTTATGTTTTATTCATATATCATCCATAACCATTTGAATCTGCCTGACTGAGATTGACAAGATGACCATAGCTTGCTTCATACCAACAATCTCCGTGGGATCGACCCTTACTCGCGTAAGGTTTATTACTTGGACGACCCAGTGCACTTGCTGGTTAGTTGTGCGAAATTGTAATAAAGAGTTGAGATTGCAATTGAGCGTACCATATTGATAGCGCCATTGATGATCACAATTTCGTGCACCACACATCCTTTTATAGCTATTGAAATTTTGTCATAACTATCTCATTTACACTGTAAATATCATAACTCTTCACGTATCTCGTTTATAGTGTGTACAAAACAAGAATATACGTATTTCGTTTATAGTATCATATAATAAATTTTTGTAAAAATATTAAAAATTTATATATTTTGATAAATAAAATATTATTTAAAAATCCTTTGAATAAAAGGTACTTTAGTCATGTGCTAATATATAATTTAAAATAAAAATTTATATATAATTATATTTATATAAAATTAATAGTTAAAAATTATTAATTATTAACTTTGTAATTTGTATAAACACAATTGTTGATTAATTTTTTTACCGTAATTTGAAAAAAAAAACCATACTTTTCTCTCCAACATTTTGCGTTGTAAATCGGCCAGGCGGCCAGCCTCAGGAGATTTGCCGGGAAGTTCCCCTGACAACTGACAAGTGACAAGAGCTGATTTCGATGTTTGCCAAAAATTAAAAATCGATCTGTAAATTGTTATTTCTAAAATAATTTCTTTACGATTTTTTTCTTTTTCTGTAAAATATCCGGGGGCGATATTTGCTGTTCCCAGTTCATGCGCTGTTGGAAGTTGGAGGTTGGAAGTTGGAACTCGATGTTCTCCGAAAACAAAAAGCGCGTTCCCTCAACACCTTCTCCACACACACATTTTTTTTTTTTTTTCATTTCCCTCCTCACTCGCGCCAAGCTTAGTTACCTCCAAAAAACAATGAAAAGTTAAAAAAATAAAAATGAGATCGAAGGTTTGAGTTTCCTGACTTTGACTTTTCGTCTGTCTTTCTTCCCTTGGTCTTCTTCTTTCAGCTCCTGCTCCTTTCTTCACACCTTCATTCCCTAAAATCCATCCTGAATTCCTGACATGAATTATTTTTATTATTACTCTTTTTATCCTTTTATCATTCTGTAAATTCGCTTAGGCGATGTCCAAGTCTCCTGTCCTATTAATGCATTCACATGCGACGCTGGATTTTTTTTTTTTCAAATTTGATCTCTTCATCTTTCGTAATAAACCCTGCAACTTCTTCTCCAAGTCAGAATAATGATTTTCTTGTATTTGTAAAATCTCTCTTCTAAATTTTACAAGAAGAAGAAGATGAAGAAGAACCCATCAACTAGAGATTAGGTTCATAGAATTAGGGGTTTTCTTCGGGAAGGGGAACAAGATGGATTTTCCTTCTTCTTCTTCTTCATCTGTAAATAATAACGATATAGATACCAGTGATGTGACTTGGCGTAGTAGCATCAACATCCCCTTAAGATTCCGCACTCCTCTTTCTCTTGTTCTCGAATATTCTGGCATCATGTCCTCAAACCCCGATGTTTCTTCTCCTGCACCTGCACCTGTACCTGCACCTGGAGATGGACCTTCAACAACTCATTTGCGCCCTAGGTCTCAGCTTCAATCTGGTTCTGGTTCTGGTTCTGGTTCTGGTGGAGCCTGCAGTGGGACTGGTGAAGTTCAAATTCGCATAATTGGTACTGGGGACCAAGACAACAATGGTGTGATTGGTTCGGTTTCCTCTTCTTCGCAGCTGAGTCGTGTGTCTCGATCGGGCCATCATGAGTGTATTATGGTCAACGGACGGCCGTGGCCGCCGCCGAACATTACCGACCCTGAGACTTGGCACCGGCTGATTCAGGACCCGCCTGTGTACGAGACACCTGCGTCTGAGGTGTATGAGCTTCTTGGTAGTGGTAATAGGAATGTTCAGCAGGCTGTTAAGTGGCTGGAACAGCTTATCCCTTTCTCCCTCTTGCTGTTGGTGGTGTTCATTCGCCAGCATTTGCAAGGTATTATTTGGTTTTCAAGTGATTGATTGTATTGTTTATCAAGTGTTAGTATCATATTATATGATTGGATTTCGATCATATGGCTTAGCTGAACCCAAGTTTCATTGCGTGCGAATTAGAGAAATAGTATGTGCTACATGCTCTGGTATGTTTGTATGCAAGGATATGTGTTTTCAGGACTTTTTGACAGGCTTATGAATATGAACTAATAGCATGGTAGAGTGCTCAAATTTTTAATATTGGTAGCTTGTCAAATGTTATCTGTTAATTCAACGAGAAAAATGCCAGTGTTGGCTGTGTTAATTCAAACATTTTGTGGAATGATCTATGAGGATCATGTAGGGTTGGGTCATTGATTATCAGCACCTCTCCTTTGTAACAAAATTGGAACTTCCATAATTATTATAAAAGTAAAGATGAATTTGTAGAGGTAACTAAGAGATGATGCTTATGCCTTGTGTTTCTAGAATGATCCTTAGATCTTATGTAAAGTTCGCTTGGTGAATAAGGAAATGCTTCCTGCTTGATATCTTCATATCAGTGCCTTTTTTACTTCGTTTTTTTTTTTCATAGTGTAGACACATTGACAAAATGTTTCTAATATATAGCTTCTGTTTCCTCCATATTTGTACTTTTGAGTTTTTACACCTATCTTATGATATTTGTTGCTGAGAGCATGCAGGTTTCTTTCTCACAATTTATGTATCAGCTGTGCTGCTTAAATCAAATGAGGTGGTTAAGGAACAGACAGCTCTAAAGGTGCTCTGCCTAGATTTTTGCATTTCTTTTTAATTCCATTCTCAAATTTGTATCTACCTGAAAATTCCCTTCCCTCCAGTTAAATAGCTTTTGGTGAATCTCAATCCATGTTCTATTTTTCAGGGAGATCGGAAAGTCTCTGTTCTTGTTGGTATCTCAGTTGCCTTCATGCTCCACGTGATAGCCGTTTACTGGTTTCAAAATGATGATCTTTTATACCCAATTGCAATGCTTCCTCCAAAAGAAACACCGCTTTTCTGGCATGCAATATTCACCGTTTTGATCAATGGTAAGTTATTCTGCGTATTCAGTTATTACATATTTGCTGTTCTAGATGGTTGGTTTTATTTACACTAAATAAAGTAGAATTGATATTCACGCTCCTGCCAACTATGGAATTAACATCAATTATGTTTCTTTGAGAATCTTTGGGTTTCATGCAACCTAGGCAGAAAAACCTAGATGGATTCTAAATGAATTGATTGCAATATTAAATGTGTTGTTATTAAGTTTTGATACAAGATCTGCGTATCTTTCAGGGAACAATCAAACTTCTTTATGTGTTCTATTATTAATTTATTATTATTATTATTATTATTATTATTTTGTGAGCCGGAGAGAAGAAACTCAATCTACCAAAATTGGTTGCCTTTGTCTTCCATGCTTTCCTTTCATTTCATATTGTTCTAATGTTGTGGGTATCAGAAAAAATTAAGTAAAATTTGGTTCGCAGACATGGTAACAATATATGAATTTACTTTCAGATACATTGGTGCGGCAAGCAGCAATGGCTTTCAAGCTTTTGGTGCTAATTTTCTACAAATGTCGCAGAGGCCCCAGCTTCCGTCGGCAGGTTATTGGCGACTTCCTTATTTTTCCATTAAGCATTTTATTTGTCAATTATAAAATCCTTCTCCACCAATCTGAAAGTGTTGATGTTATTTCAAGGGTCAAATCTTAACTGCAGTTGAGTACGTGTTGCTGTTGTATCGTGCCTTGCTGCCAACACCAGTTTGGTATCGGTTTTTCTTGAACCATGATTATGGAAGTCTCTTTTCATCACTGACCACAGGGTTGTATCTAACATTCAAACTAACGACTTTAGTTGAGAAGGTATGTTTTCATCCTTTAAAATGTTGTTCCTAGTGCCGTGTTTTAAAGATTTATGTGTATAACACTGAAACTAAATGGCTCCATTCCTTCAACCATCTTTATTGATTAGATCCAAAACTTCTTTTCTGCCTTAAGACTATTATCGGGAAGGAAAGTCCAATATGGGGTTTATGCTACAAAGGAACAGGTACACATTCAATCCCTCCAGTTTCTGATTTAATCTTGATCTGTGACAATCACTGTTTCTTTACTCGGTGGTACTTGCATATATCTATCCCTTGGCAATCTTTTCTGAGTGATTCTAAATATAAGTATCTAATTGCAGGTAAAGTCTGCTGGTGACATGTGTGCTATATGCCAGGAGAAGATGCGAGCTCCGCTCTTGTTGCACTGTAAACACTTGTTCTGTGAGGAATGTGTGTCCGAATGGTGAGTTCAGAGTTGACTTATCGAAAGATCAATTATTATTAAGTTAAATAAACTATAGGCTTTTAGAAAATAAAGTGTGCTTCCACATGGATAATTATTCTCACCACTGATATTTCGTCAAATGTTTTCTTTATGTTGTGTAAGTATGATTTGGATGCTTTTGAATTATTCTAATTTGTTCATACATTTCATAATCATATTTATATCTTGCTTTTCAGGCTTGAGCGAGAAAGGACTTGCCCATTATGCAGAGCAAATGTAAAATCTGCTGATCTGCTCACCTATGGAGATGGTTCGACAAGTATTTTGTGTCAGTTGTTTTAAAATCCCGCTTTTTGTAGCTCTGGTAATGAATCTTGGTTTTAGCCTATATATATATGTATCTCATGTAATTTAGTTTTCTGGTTTCCATAAAATTTTCCATCACTGGCTTTAATGTAATTAAGATTGAAGAAATTATTAAATAAAGTTAAAAATGTTAATGTAGTCATGGATTGAGTACGAGATCTTTTGGTGTGATGAGATCCTAAGGTTTTTGACGCTGATGCCACGGATTATGATTGAAATATCTGAGTTGGCATTGTGATCGGAAAAGGATACTATGAATGTGGCGTTGATGGTTTGGTGTTCAGGTTGGATCTACAATTTTAAGTTTTAATAAACAAAACTAAGTAAAAATAAAATAAACATAAATAAATGTAATAAATTGAACATTACGTTTTGATATTACATTCTTTGACTCGGCGGATTTTTTATTTTAATAAATTAAATAAATGTAATAATTATTGAATTAAATAATTTTAAAAGTTATTACCGAAATTCGTCAGTCTCTCTTATCTCATTTATACTGTGAACGAAATAATTTTATACGTATCTTGTTTACAGTGTAAACGAGATAAGACACATGGACGTGATATGTGTATATCTCGTTTATAGTGTAAACGAGATACATATAAAATTATCTCGTTCATAATGTAAACGAGATATAGTGAGACAATTTTTCAGTAGCTATAAAAAGATGTGTAAACCTTGGTATTCTCCATACATTTTATATCTTCTTCTGTCCCATTTTTCTCACCAAAGAAGACAACAATGGCCAGTTATAGCGTGTACATAGTTGTGTGTGTTTACCCCAATTGTCGTATGAGAAATGGCGACAATGGGGTGATATTTGAGTGTGAGAATCTGATACTGTTGCGCACTCAGCATTGGAGTTTGTTGTCCGAGTAGAAGAGTTTGATATTGAGCAACCTTGGTGGCACAAAAACGAGAGAGGTTGGAAGGGTGGGGTATAGGTTGCTCGCGCCGTTGGGTAATAGAGTTTCCGGTTTAGACATTCGCCTTCTAAGGGACGAGCATGTGCGACTCGTGTTCGACATTCATGGGAGAATCATGGCAGAACAAGTGATGGAGCTTTCCGCTAAGGTTGGAGATGTTGGTGGTAGTGGTTTGTGTACACTCGACCTATGTACAGGACGACTGACCTCTCGCACCACCACCCATTCATGTCGCCATTCCAGTGGAGGACATAGAGGTGGGTGAGGAAAACTCCGACAAAGAGTATATTGCCGATAGTGCCGATAGTGATTCTTCTGAAGAGGGTGATGGGGAGGAGTTTGTACCGGAGATGCCTGTCGAGACAGCGGTGTGCTATGTTTTGCCTCCCCCACCTAATTTCGGCGCTATCAGATGTACCAAATCACTATCATACATTGGATTTGGACGCCATGCATGAGAGAACTCTGTTTTCCAACACGGGAAAAGAGGATTACAACCTAGACAGTGAGGTAGACTTTCGGGTCGACCAAAGATTCAAATGTCAAGATGTAGTGATGCAGGGTGTGAAGAACTACAGTATTCGCAGGTGCTGAGTACCGGGTGATCGAATTGGACCGATTAAATTACCATGTGCAATGCCGTCTAGCTGCAAATGGCTATCCATGGTGTCTCCGTGTTTTCTTTAGACAGAACTTCGGATACTGGTGAGTTCAAGTTTAATTGAGGTGTACTTACTCATTTATGGTTGCCATATATTAAGTAGTCTTGAACCATGGTTATTTTATCTTGTCAGGGAGGTCCGAAGGATTGGTGGAGCACACACTTTTTTAGCACCCACCATGTCCCAGGACCATCGACTATTGGATAGTAGTCTCATCTGCAAGGTCATCTTGCTGATACAGTCTAACCCCTCCGTCAGCATCCCTGTCTTGTAAGGTGTGGTCTGACAGAGCTATCACTTTAAACCCTCCTGCAGAAAAGTTTGGACGGCGAAGGAGAAGGCTATTGCTTAGATCTATGGGATTGGGATGAGTCATACAACAATGTGTTGAAACTACTTCAGGCACTGAAGAGTTATTTTCTGGGAACTATTTGTGAGCTACGGCTCGTACCATACTACGATGGACACCTTCTGGTCCGCGACTGTAACATGTTCGATAAAGTATTTTGGGCTTTTCCATCTTGTGTCGAGGCTTTCAAGCATTGCAAGCCGTGTATTTCCGTCGATGGCACGCATCTGTATGGCAGATACGGTTAGGTGTTGCTTATTGCGGTGGCACAAGACGGCAACAGCAATATCCTTCTTATTGCTTTTGCCATTGTGGAGTCTGAGAGTACCAAGTCATGGTCGTTCTTCCTTACTACTCTGAGATGCCATGTCACCCCACAAGAAGGTCTGCTCTCTGCTGGTTATCTCTGACAGATCGCAGGCCATCAAGGCTGCACTAAGTGCCGATGATAGTGGTTGGCATCCTCTTCGGGCGTTCTATGCTTACTGTATTAGACACATGGCCGCGAACTTCATGACTCGTTTTAAGTCAGTCGAGGGCAAGAGATACCTTATAAATGCCGCTTACAGTCCAAGCAACGCTAGGTATGAGTGGTACATGGATGCCTTGAGAGGAGTGTCTTCGAAGATGTCGGACTGGGCTGGTCATTTCAATAAAGAGATATGGCTGCAACACTACAACAGTGGTTGGCAGTTTGGTCACGTGACAAAAAATCTTTCGGAGTGCATCAATGCAATTCTCAAGGGTACATGATACTTGCCGATTTCTACCATCATGTGCATCATGTACGAACATTTGCAGAAGTTGTTCATCACAAAGGGCAGGGAGGCACAGTCACAGTTGGCTGCTGGAAACCGCTTCTTCCAGAGGCTGAGGGCAACCATTGAGAAGAACAAAGAAGGCATCTCGAATATGCGTATTAATCATTGTGATAGGCGGGCTTTCGTGTTTGTCGTGGAGGAGTAAGAGCCATTCGAGGGTTGGTCGCAAGGTTCCTTTCGTATCCGGCTATCAGCGGGTACGTGTGACTATAGACTTTTTCAGTCTCTTCACTACCCATGTCGTCATGCACTTGTCGGGTGTGCCGCCGCTAACATCGAGTGGGCCCTGTATGTTCATCCAGTTTACAGACAGGAAGCAGTCTTCAAGGTGTACGAGATGGAGTTTCCACCAATATCGGACGAGTCCCTGTGGCCGGAGTGGTATGGGACGATGCTTCGTCCTAACCCACTCATGCGCTGGAAGGCTATTGGAAGACCGTGTCTACTAGATTCCGGAATGACATGGATGAGATTGAGCGATAGGAGAAGCGGTGTTGCCTCTGCAGGCAAGTCGGGATGTAACTGAGGTGTACTGATGTAACTGAGGCTGAAGGTGAGATGGTGGATCTGATGGAGGGGTCACTGGAGGCCGTGGTGAGGTCAGCAACATACCGTAGTCGTACAACAATGGTGTCGCGTAATGGGCACCCGATCGAACCCCCGCCCCATATAACGCTCCAAAAGCAGGAGATATCTATGGCATCCCACGCTAAGGTATTTACGCGTGGGAGCATATGGATGCTGATACTGTTCGACACCCTACTCCCTGCCAGTTCAAAATGACTCGGCTAGGCGCTGCATCAAGGCTGGGTCAACGGTGTGAAGCTAAAAGGCGTCGTCGAAGAATATCTCATCAACCATCTGCTCATCCTGATGGCTGCTGGATGGCCCTAGATCATGCCAAGCGAGCGGTGATGTGTCCCAGATGGCCCGGTGCTGCAGCCCTCCTAAACCTGATGGAGGACGCGATACATGGGTTGGAGGAGCAGGAGGAGGTAGTGGAGGTGGAGGAGGTGGAGGTGGAGGTGTATCCTCCTTGTTTGATGGGAGGTCTCCATGGTCCTCATGTCGGTCGTACTCCACCTCCTCGTGGGACTCTACATCCAGCCGCGCCCGACGAGGCCTGACCCTCTCCCTCCTAACCCCCTCGCTTGGTCTGTGATTTCTAGCACCCCTGCCCCTTCGAGCAGGTCGCTGGGTATCCATCCTAACCTCCGTCGCATGCTTATGCTGATTCGGCACGCCCAGGGAAAGGTGGAGATCGTCCCGCGGCTGGCTGGTAGTGGGTTGTACGTCGGCGGGTAACTCGGCGAGCCTCGGATCCTCCAAAACCTCCTTGCCTGACAGGTGCCTAGGATGGCAAGCACCACACCACCAATCATAATACTCCTGGGCTGGCCTGGTGTCAAACGTGTGCTGAATGGAGATCCTGTGGCTAGGATCAAAACGTCTACGCCAGCCGTCGTACCAATCATGATGTCTATCAGGCTACCACACATCCTCAATCTAGCCAGTGGATGTTAGGAACCTATCAGAGAAAACAAAGAGAAGTAACTAATCTGATGGGGTTGAATGGGGCACATATGATGATTGTAATAATTTAACTCTAAAATAAAAAAACAAAGATAAATAAGACATCAACGATACCTGTCAAGGTTGACTGGAGTGCCAGGCAACAGTCCATTGAACTGCCGCTTCACCCGGTCAACCTGGTGAAACTGCACAACATTGAAGCAGGCAAGGAGAACGACTGACATCCATGTCCCCACTCTTCCTTCTTGGAGAACCAAGGAGGACACAGAGCATGCAAAGCAGGGTCATCGTACGGCCTCCATACAAACTGAGAGAACCGTGATAGAACTAACAATTAGCACAAAAAATGAATGCAATATAAAGGAATAAAATGAAAATGTGGTGGTGTCAAACGTGGTCCTAACCTCATCGAATCGTAACCTATCGATCGATACTCTCCATCGCAGGACCTTGGCCTTATGCTGATCTCGACTCTGCTGCTGCGGTCCAACCAACCTAACACCAATCAAAAGAATAAAAGCAGTTCATTATGCAGAAGGTCGTAAGAAGTTAAAAATTGATAACTAAATAAAGACATAAATAGTTGTTACCTTGCAGCCATAGGATACATGTAGATCCCTCGCTCCAGTGGAAACCACTGAGGAAATATCTGGTATATCTAGGACATCAATAGCAGAGTGCAACCAGTGATGTCTATGACGCCTCAGTGTGCCACCGAGTACAGTGACTAGTACGTCCAGGCCAGCACGGCCGAGCCCCATGACAACGCGCGGCACTGCCCAAAGTCCTCAAGAAGTGGGAGGCAACGCAGGTGGACCAAGTTGTTCGACTTGTCCGTCATCAAATAGCCTCCGATCAATAACATGATGTTGCATCTAGCGTACTGTCGGAGGGTCTCTGGATCGTCCGTCGGAGGCATCTGGCAGACACGGTCCCGCAGCCATACGAGCTTCAGCGTGAACGAGTCCTTCCTCTACGCTGCCTGCTGTGGAGCCATCGGAGGCCTGGCACCCAATAGCCGCTCCACCAACTGCAACGTCTCCATGTGGTACCACCTATCGAAGTCACAAAAACACCCTAATAGGGTCCCCTGTGCGCGTAGCCCTAGGTGGTACGCCACATCCTGCAGGGTGATAGTGACCTCACCCCACGGGAGTTGGAACGTGTGGGTCTCTGGATGCCATCACTCTACGAATGTTGTAATCAGAGAATTGTCGAATGTGAAATCCCTGAGAGGCATCGTGCCGCCGAATCCAGCCTCCCTCAGATAGGGACGATAGTGTCGGGTGGAGGAAGCGCATTCACTCGCCTGGGTAGTAGGTGAGGCATCTGAAGAAAAATATATATTTACAATTATCAATAAATAATTTTAAAACTTTTATTGGTGTTTTGAAGTTTAATGGTCCTTATAACATCACTAAATTTTTAAACAGGTTTTTATATATTTTTTATTATATTCTTACACTGTTTATTTTTGTAATTAAATCTTTTTAGTATAAAAAATATTAAAGTTAAATAAATATTTTTTATAAATTAAAGATATTTATAATTAAGAACATAATTAGATATTTAGTTATATGTTTTTTGAGAAAAATATTATTCTGTTAGTTTTAATATATTTGATATAAAAAAATATAATTATAAAATTAAAAGAAATATAATAGCTAAATTAAAAAAATATAAAAATCTAATTATAAATTTAGCGAAACTATAAGAAATAAAATAGAGTTCCAAACTAATAATTATGTAATAACAACATAACACAAGTGAAATAAAATAGAGTTCCAAATTTCTGCCAATGACTTATTCCTAACTATACAAACTATATTCTAGTTCTTGGCAATTACCCTAACCATGTCTAAATACACGCATAGATCTATATGGGATTGCATAAAATTCAACACAACAGAACTAACCGCAAAGTTAGCTGTCCTGGCATAATGCGATGTCTCGTTCAACCTGTTGATATCTCCATCGTTACCTGTTGCGCGCACCATCGTCGTATTTATCGATTATATGGTCAGAAAGGGGTAAAAGAGAGGAGAAAGTAGTTGAAAAGTTCAAACTAAAACCCAGTCAAACGCTGTCAACGAGTTATATTTATAGTCGTCGCCCAGCCTTATGTTGTTTACATTGTGAACAAGATAATCTTATACGTATCCCGTTTATAGTGTAAACGAGATATACACGTGTCACGTCTAAGTGTCTTATCTTGTTTACACTATAAAAGAGATACATGTAAATTTATTTCGTTCACAGTGCAAACGAGATAAGAGAGGCAAACGAATTTCGATAATAACTTTTAAAATTATTTTATTCAGTAATTATTACGTTTATTTAATTTATTAAAATAAAAAATCCTTAACTCGGCTCTTCTGAAATTAGGTGTATGTTGAGAAAGTATGGTGAAAAGTATTGGCTGGCTGGGTGCTGATTAGAAAACACTTAAAAATTATAGTATATGTATTCACAGTTCCACACAAATATTTATATCTTTTTGAGAATCTCAAATTTCGCATAAATAATGATCATTATGCAACATGCACTATGAGTGTTTATTTTTGGTATACATGAACTATAAGTTTTTGGTTGGGCTTGATGTTTTATCACAATTCAAAGTAAATAGGAATATATCGTGAAGCCCAATACAAGTGAGAGTTTTTTGGACAGAGCTTTATGTCACACATTTGATTTGTAAAAAACTAAAAATGGTATGCAAGTGGCAGGTTCCAGAGTTAATTTTCTACTATTTAGTATTTACTGAAAAGTGAACTCAGATGAGGCTAATAATATTTTTGGTGACTTATAAATGGAGATTGAGTGTACAAGAATCTAGAAGGGGCTCTAGTTTCCTATACTGATACACGTATGATGAATTCATAAAATGATATGTGATATCTTGAACGAAATAACATTTAACCATTCGGTCCCCTCTATTTTTTTAAAAGAAAAAAAACTTGTACAAACATTGGGTATAGAGTAGTCAACATTATATTGATGACACATGTGGAAAATAAATCTCAGAATCTTATTATACAAGATAGAAAATGAATAACGCACGATGAGAGAGGTTCAATTTTGTGGTCCATACATAGATGGTCTGGCTGCTTCTGCAGTGCTGCTTTGAATTCCCGGCCACCATGGTATCATTATACTGTAAATAATAATAATAATAATAATATAAACACCATTTTTCTATTATATACAATTCACTGATCACTACACCCTGTCCTTCAATTCTGCATCTCTCCCCCAAAGTTGATGCTTTTGCATTATGACATTTCCATCTCGTACGCCTTTTATTATGGGAGTGTTCTTTTGTGTTTTTTATTATCCTCTTCTCTCCCCACTCCCTGCTTCCATTTCATTTGCTTGCTGTTAGCTTCTTACTACGTAGTCATTTTCATTCGCCACATTTTAACTATCTGTTGCTCAGTTCACTATATAAGTATATAGTTATATTTACTGGACCACTACATACCTTGCCTTCTTTAGCTGCCTCCAATGCTTCATCCTCCAAGTAATTAAACTTGTTAACCGATGCTAAATAATCAATCATCTTAATTCACTCTTGCACTTGACATTATTTAATTTGAATAATGGAGATTGGTGAATATACTAATGATGAGCTCAAAACATCCACATCATATTAGTTCTACCTAGATTAGAGTTATTGGATCATTTATACTAATAATAATTAAAAATATAATTATTCTAATAATAATTAAAAATATAAAATAAAAAACTTTAAATTACTTTAGAATGATTGTCTATTATCTTTGGAATATTTTTGTTAGTGTTTATAAAGCTCAAATAATAATCCAACATAATCTTAGCATATCTCTGTTTGTTCTCTCACTGCTTGTCTTCCTTAGGAACTATATATTTCTTTTATGATTGTTCTCCGTACCTTAGCCTTAGGGTTACGAACTAGGTAGCATGAATATAGAAGTGCGTAGTTATAGTCCGAAATAAACTAGCTAGATATAGATATATGTAGCTATGTACGTATAGGAAAAGGTGGTTAGATCGGAATGGGAAAGGGAAAGGGAAAGGTGTTAGGGTTGAATCAGGTTAGTACTTGGATGGAGAGTGGGCTGCAATGGCTGTGGAGCATAATGCACGTGGGCTCTGACAACTTATGGATATATGATGATGGGAATATCAGACTCTAGAGACCAAAAAGCACCTTACATACACCCGTGCCATATTATATTCATATTTGGGGTTCAATACTCAATACTAAATAGTATACCTGAATAAATTGCTGTAGCTGAGTTAACATGATTTTTTTCTTGGGTAATGCTATTGTGTTGAAGGAAAAAATTTTCCTCATGTACTGAAGAGGTGTGGCACTAGAACAAAGGTGACGCGTATTTTTTATATTGAATTATAATTTTTGTGTTAAAGTAGTATATGTCAAGATCATAAATGTTAATTATATTAGATTAATTTATTTTTAAGGATGATAATTTATTTGTTGGGTTTTATTGGTTTTGTAAAGCGTTCAACTTTAAATTTTGTGTGAATATTATCTAACAGGTAAAAATTAATCCATGAAATAATAAACTAAAATAATAATAATAACAACAATAATATCCTTTTATAATAATAATAATAATAATAATAATAATAATAAGAAAGAGTTAGGATATCACCACCCAAATCTTTCTTTTTTTGCCAAAATTTATATATATATTCTCATATTTAATTTGTATAATAATAAAAAAATAAAGATATTTTTAGTTTTAAGAAAATATTCAAAATTAATTATTAGTATTATTTTTATTATATATTTTTTTATTTTTGATTTTATATTTTTTCATAAAATTAGTAGATGAAAGTCTATTGGATAATTAAAATTTGTGCTGAAAAATTTTGGTTTTATTAAATTAGATGAAACGTATTTAAAAATAATTATATTTAATAAAACCAAAATGTTGCAGAAAAAATTTTAATTGTTCAATAGATTTTCATCTAATTTTATAAAAAAATATAAACTCAAAAATAAAAAGAAACAGAGTAAAAATAACATTATTCATTAGTTTTGAATAAATTTTTTTTTAAAGCAGAGACAAATTTAAAAGAGAGCAAGCATAATTCTTTTGAACAAAGTTAACAATTTTAAATATTTAAAATTATTATGTATTATATAATTTTATTTGAAAAATAGAGTAAGTAATTATCTTAAATAAATAATTAAATTATTAAACTCAAAAGCAAGTAATAATCCTTAAATTGAGATAAATATTATTTTCAATCATTTTTTGATTAAATAAATTTCTAAAACTTTTTAAATTTAAACTTTTTTTTCTCTTTTTAAATATTTTTTTCTCCTAATTTTGACACTTATTATCATATAAAAATATTTTAATATTTATAATAACTAAAATTTTTTTACATATTATAGTACATGCATGAAAGTAAACTATTTTAAATTTTATTTATTTTTCTCATGATATTAAAATTATAACATATTAAGTAACTTCATTAAAACAATTATATTTTATTTAAAAATATGTTTTAAATGCATATAACAAAGTTATTAGAATAATTTATTTATATTATTTTATAACATATTTATTTATGATATAAAACATAAAAATATAACTTATTGTTACAATAATATTCAACAAAATAAACTAATAAAAAATAGATAATTTTTTATATTTTATTGAATCCAAAATAAAAAAATTATAAGAATTAAGATAATTTTTTTATATAACAAACACTTATTAATATCTTTTAATTAAAAAATATTAATTATGATTATATATATCTTACTAAATATATAATATTATATTTAATTATATAATATTTTAATTTTTAACTTATTTTTTATTAAATTTTTAGATTCGTTTCTGCTTTAAAAGTAAAAAATATATTTATTATTATATAAGTTAAATATGAGAATATATATAACAAAAATATAGTTTTAAATAAAAATTAAATTATTATTATTATTATTAATTTGAAAGGATATTATTGGTGTTATTATTGTTGTTTTAATTTATTATTTTATGGAGTAATTCCTATGATTTTACCCGTTGGATAATATTCACAAAAAAATCCAAAGTTGCCAAAACTTTTCAAAACCAATAAACCCCAGTAAATAAATTATCATCATTAAAAGTAAATTAAACTAATATAATAAATATTCATGATGTTAATATATTATATCCATTTTACTTTTTAACACAAAATTTGTTTAAAGTATGAAAATAACACTGACATGTGTCACCGCTTTTCTAATGCCACGCCCCTTCAGCACATGAAGAAAAATTTTTCCTTCAGTATGGTAGAATTTTCCATTTTTCTAGTCTAAGTTTAGCAGAGTTATTTAAAAGCAAAAGTAAAAAATCAAGCCAAGAATGTTGTGAGCATTGAATCATCATGTCTTGGCTTTATTCTCGATCTTCCTTTAATCCGACGGTAACGTTTTGCAATTTGATCATTTGTAAAGCATTATCCTTAGATTTATCTGCCAATAAATCAATGATACTATTATTTTAAATTTGAATTGCGAATCTTTTTCTTTCCGTTATTTTTAAATTACTCTCCCCTTCTCTCTCTCTACAAATCACTTCCGGCCACTCTTCCACCAGTGTTGGCCACCACCAACAGCATCTGAAGACTGTGTGGACTCCTTACGTCGCGTTGGTCGCTTTATCGTCATTGTTTTCATCGCTCCCGCTACTACTACCACCGCTGCTCCCTGTGTTGTCGGAGCTACCTCCTTCCTCCCTTCAAGTATGTTGTCCTCCTCCTTCTTCCTATTAATTTTTTTCAATTTATTAAAAAAAGCCTAATGCAGCCCTGCCGGTTGGTCACCTTCACCGACACTCGCCGTCTTTGCTGCTACCACGCCAAAAAAATCCTCTACGCCGGCACTGTCTCCAGGTAACTCACTAATTAATTTTGGATAGTTAAACCCTAAATCCTAATTTATCTAATTTTAATTTATTATGTATTAAAAAATTTGCAATTAGAATATTTGTACTAGAGATTTAATTGTTTTTTAGATTTGGTTCATATATTAGTTTAGATTTAGAGTTTTTATTTCTGTTTTGATTTAGAATTTTTTAATTCTGTTTTGATGATTATGTGTTTAAAATTTTATTTATGATTTTGATTTTGAATTTTGTTTTGATAATTCTATATTTATTATTCTGATTTTTAATTCTATTTTTATGATTTTGTTTCAAATTCTGTGATAATTATGTAGTTTGACATCAATTCAGTTGAAAAAATTGGCGACACTGAAGCTAAGGAGCAATATGACCTGGTGTTGCTTATCCGAATGAATCTATAAGTGTAAGATCATCAACTGCACTGTTCTAATTTTTGTTCTAGTGTTGTTTGAGTTAATTATTTTCTGAGTTAATTAGTTGATTGTTGTTAATTATATTGTCTGAGTTAATCTTAACTTGTTTATTTTCTGAGTTAAGTATTGGCTTATTGTTTATTGTTATTAATTTTCTAAGTTTATTATTATCTGAGTTAATTATTTTTTGAGTTAATTAGTTGATTGTTGTTAATTGTCTGAGTTAATCTTAATTTGTTTATTTCTTGAGTTAATTATTAACTTATTATTATTATTATTATTATTATTATTATTATTATTATTATTATTATTATTATTCTAAGTTTATTTGTAACATCCTACCACACAGAGCTTTATGCTTAAGTCGTAAAATAGAGGTGATGTGGTATTACGACCTCTAAAATAAAATGTATATATATAATAACAGAAGAATTATAATATGTTAGGAGTCTTGAAGAATAGAGGAAATAAAAATCACGAAATAAAAGTGCAACGCTCGAGAAACGAGTTAACTTGCGTGCTAAGAAAGCTACAACTGTCAAGTGTAAAGTAACCCAAAACAGGAACAGAGAGTCAAAGATACAAAATAACGAACTCCTAACTCAGCCTGTGAAGTCAAGACTGGCCGGAGAATGTACACACACATATATATATATATATATATATATATATATAATACATATCCAAAACCTAAAAGTACGTAAACAAAATCTTGCCTCTCCATACACTCTAGGAGGATCAAAAAGAATAAGTTATGTGGAGAGAAAGCTAAGTATATATATATATATATATATATATATATATATATATATATATATATATATATATATATATATATATATATATATATATATATATATATATCATAGCATAACAAAATAACCCAGTAACCACTCCGCTTCAAGAGTCCAGACGCCTAACGAGATGCCTCTCGACCTGTATCTGAAAAACAACAACATAGTATAGAATGAGAACTGGAGGTTCTCAGTATGGTAAAAGTGCCACACACATAATATATAAGGCCCTGGAAATGTAGAGGCAATCCTAGAACGTCAACACTCAGATTATAGAGCTTAAAGTATTAAACAGAAGCCATAAAAGGTGGTTTTCTAAGAGTACCTAAACCTAACTTAGTTTAATCTTACATCTAAATCTCATACTGCCATTCCTCCATAGCTCCCACTCCATTATGCATTTCACAGACATTTAAACAGATAAAGGCAAGCATAAGAAGGTTACAAATACTGCAGGTAACAAATATACATTTAACATGGCAAGTACATTTAGGCACACCCAATTAAAGTACAAGCAAGGAATTCAAGTAATATGCATATGATGCATGCCTGTCCTATGGCTGATGAGGCTCATCTTTTGGTTATCCAGCCAACCCGACAAGTCTGAAAATACTTAGACTGTCCCCCGACGTGCATCCCCAAGAGTCTATGCATAACTTTTTATCAAATAATCAATATTGCTCATCAATGGGGGTTACATTCCCGGGAATTTATAGTGCCCGGTCACACTTACGTCGTAGGGTCAACAGAGTATCGAGCTTTGAATCTGGTACACGTGGTGGCAAGTCACGGTACTTTATCTAGGGAATCTCGTATCTCAGATCATTCAAATTCATAAGCCATATAAATAATTTAATTATAATTCATCAACATCCACATCATTCTCAATTACATCTCATTCATCATCATACATAAATCATATTCAATCCTTATCCTTCATTATCACACCTCCCATTCCGTCCATCAATAGTTCCAATTCAAAACATAATTCATTCTTTTCTAAATGAATCGAACTTAAAACATACTCATTTTTTTAATAACTCAAAATCAAACCATATAACCTTTGAATCTAAATCTTTTTAAATAATCATATAAATAAAATCTCTAATTTTTATAAAATTTCGACAGCATCTCCTCTGATGCATGGGAATTTGTTTGTCAACAAATCTCCCTCGGCAAGTATACCAAATTATCGTCAAGTAAAAACTCACAATAAAGTGAGGTCGAATCCCACAGGGATTGATTGGTCAAGCAATTTTAATTGGAAGAATACTCTAGTTGAGCTAAGCAGAAAGTGGATGGTGAATTGAAGAGAATTAAATGGCGGGAAAGTAAATGACAGAAAATAAAGTGCAGAATCTTAAATGGGGAATTAGCTAGGGTGATTAGCATGAAAGTAAATAACAGAAAATAAAGAGAATGGGTAAGATCAGAAATGGAGAAATCATTGGGTTCAGGAGGTATTGCATTCTCCGGATCAAGTTCATTCTCATCTCTTTTTCAATCAATGCATTCATTGATCTCCTTGGCAATCTTAAGTGATTGAATCCCAATTCCTTGGCAATCCAATCTCTCTAAACTTGAACAATTGTCCAATTTCTTGATTTAATTGCTCATGAGAAGAGATGAGGTATGGTCACTGATTATACCACATGTATTTCCAAATCAAAGTGTTGGTAAGGTTAAATGTCACAATACCCATCCAAACCCCAATTTGGTCCAACATGAGAAAGCATTTCTAGCATGATCTCCTCATCCCTTTTCCAAGACTCAGAGGAGATCCAATTATGGAGAGTTTCTTTCCTAAGATAACAATCCAATTAGATGAAGTTCGAAAGCTTTCTAGTAAGATCAAGAGAAAAGAAAGAAGAAGAATAATGAAAACTATGATTGATCCATCAAATTACAACAGAGCTCCCTAACCCAATGAAGGGGGTTTAGTTGTTCATAGCTCGGGAAAATGGAAATAAAGAAGAGGAAAGATACATTCTAACTCTAGAAGTTGCAGAAAAGTAAAAATATACAGAGTGTAGTTTTCTCCAATGTGCCAATCCCTTTTCTAGTTCAAAACTACTCCTATATATACTACTCTTCTTGGTCTTCTAGTCAATTCTGCAAGTCTTGGATATGGGCCTTTGATCTTAAGTTGAAGCAGTTGGGAATCGTCAGTGGGCTCAGCTTTAGTTGCAGAGAGAAAGTAATGTAAGCATGGACTTTGGCTTGGGACGTTAGTGCGTTAACGCTGAGTGACATTATGGGTTCGAGAATGTTAGTGGCAATCACTTTTCTCACTAACGTTCCCCTCATATGGCCCACGTTAACTCCAATGTTAGTGGCACTAACGTGGCCACTAACGTTGCCTTACAAACCTTCACAAGCGTTATTAGGACTCACCTTTCCCAATAACGTTGCATTGTGCCCCTAGCCCCCCACGTTAGAGCTCACGTTAACTAAGTTAACGTGGCTCTTAACGTGGTTATGTCTCATCTTCGCAAGTGTTATTGGGACTTACCTTTCCCAATAACGTTGTCTTGTGCCCCTAGTCTTCACGTTAGAGCTCACGTTAACTAAGTTAACGTGGCTCTTAACGTGATTATGAATGCCATCCCAACGTTAGTGACAAAGGTGAGTGTCACTAACGTTGACTCATCAATTTCACTCCACGTTAACTTTCACGTTAGTGGTCTCAACGTGACCACTAACGTGGGCAATGCAAGCTTGGTCCAACGTTAGTGACAAAGGTGAGTGTCACTAACGTTGGCATTGTTCCTTTCTTCCACATTAGAGTCCACGTTAACTTAGTTAACGTGGCTCTTAACGTGGTTCATTACCACATCTTGGAGCGTTAGTGGTGATCACAATTACCACTAACGTTGGAGTCTTTTTTTGTCTCCACGTTAACTACCACGTTAATGTAGTTAACGTGGCAATTAACGTGGCTCATGATGGCTTCGAGGGCGTTACTGGTGTTCACTTTTCTCATTAACGCTGTAGGCTTATCCCCATTCCACGTTAGTACCTACGTTAACTAGGTTAACGTGGATGCTAATGTGGCTCTTCCTTGCTTCCTTTGTCCTGAAATTACACAAATAAAGTGCATCAAAGCTCTAATCCAATTCATGAAATCATGCATCATCCATATTAACATTCAATCTTTGCATAATTCTCATGAAAATAATGTAAAATTCACAATATTTGTCTAAATCAAGATGTAAGTGTTCTTTTACCTAAAACTTGCCTATTTCCTAAGAAAATGCATGAAACTACACTAAAACAGAAAAGAAAAGGTCAGTGAAACTGGCCTAGATGCCCTGGCATCACAATGCCAAACTTAAAGCTTGCTTGTTCCTACGCAAGTACTGAAACATGAATGATGAATGAAAAGGCAAGAGGAATGAATCATTATTGTGGAAGTTAAATCCTTAGTTTTATGGAGTTTCATGCATAGCAACTTAGGTTCATTCCTTTACCAGGTTTCAGACCTTTATCATACCTTGAACACTTGCTTACTTACATCCCTTGAGACTTCCTAGTTATTGATCTTTCCTTCTTTTGTTTTCTCAAGATTTATTGCATTCTTCCTTTGGCTAAGTGCTCTGTAAGAGGGCGACTGGTGGACGAAATCGTGATCACTACAACTTCGCACAACTAACCAGCAAGTGCACTGGGTCGTCCAAGTAATAAACCTTACGCGAGTAAGGGTCGATCCCACGGAGATTGTTGGTATGAAGCAAGCTATGGTCACCTTGTAAATCTTAGTCAGGCAGACTCAAATGGGTATAGATGATGAATAAAACATAAAGATAAAGATAGAGATACTTATGTATTCCATTGGTGAGAACTTCAGATAAGCGAATGGAGATGCTTTGTCCCTTCCGTCTCTCTGCTTTCCTACTGTCTTCATCCAATCCTTTTTACTCCTTTCCATGGCAAGCTGTATGCAAGGGTTTCACCGTTGTCAGTGGCTACCTCCCATCCTCTCAGTGGAAATGTTCAACGCACCCTGTCACGGCACGGCTATCCAGCTGTCGGTTCTCGATCGGGCTGGAATAGAATCCAGTGATTCTTTTGCGTCTGTCACTAACGCCCCGCCCTCAGGAGTTTGAAGCTCGTCACAGTCATTCAATCATTGAATCCTACTCAGAATACCACAGACAAGGTTTAGACCTTCCGGATTCTCTTGAATGCCGCCATCAGTTCTAGCTTATACCACGAAGATTCCGGTTAAAGAACCCAAGAGATAAACATTAGAGCCTTGTTTGCTTGTAGAACAGAAGTGGTTGTCAGTCACTTGTTCATGAGTGAGAATGATGATGAGCGTCACATAATCATCACATTCATCATGTTCTTGGGTGCAAATGAATATCTTGGAATAAGAACAAGCAGAATTGAATAGAAGAACAATAGTAATTGCATTAATACTCGAGGTACAGCAGAGCTCCACACCTTAATCTATGGTGTGTAGAAACTCCACCGTTGAAAATATATAAGAACAAGGTCTAGGCATGGCCGTGAGGCCAGTCTCCCAGTGATCAAAAGATTCAAAGATCTCAAGATGTCTAATACAATAGAAAAAGGTCCTACTTATAGGGAACTAGTAGCTTAAGAATTACAAAGATGAGTAAATGACATAAAAATCCACTTCTGGGCCCACTTGGTGTGTGCTTGGGCTGAGCAATGAAACATTTTTCGTGTAGAGACTCTTCTTGGAGTTAAACGCCAGCTTTTATGCCAGTTTGGGCGTTTAACTCCCATTTTGGTGCCAGTTCCGGCGTTTAACGCTGGGAAATCTGAAGGTGACTTTGAACGCCGGTTTGGGCCATCAAATCTTGGGCAAAGTATGGACTATCATATATTGCTGGAAAGCCCAGGATGTCTACTTTCCAAAGCCGTTGAGAGCGCGCCAATTGGGATTCTGTAGCTCCAGAAAATCCACTTCGAGTGCAGGGAGGTCAGAATCCAACAGCATCTGCAGTCCTTTTCAGTCTCTGAATCAGATTTTTGCTCAGGTCCCTCAATTTCAGCCAGAAAATACCTGAAATCACAGAAAAACACACAAACTCATAGTAAAGTCCAGAAAAGTGTATTTTAACTAAAAACTAATAAAAATATACTAAAAACTCAACTAAGTATACTAAAAACATACTAAAAACAATGCCAAAAAGCGTATAAATTATCCGCTCATCACAACACCAAACTTAAATTGTTGCTTGGGGAATGAATTCCAAAAACATCTATGAAGATCAGTATTAATTAGATGAGCGGGGCTTTTAGCTTTTTGCCTCTGAATAGTTTTGGCATCTCACTCTATCCTTTGAAATTCAGAATGATTGGCTTCTTTAGGAACTCAGAATCCAGATAGTGTTATTGATTCTCCTAGTTAAGTATGATGATTCTTGAACACAACTACTTATTGAGTCTTGGCTGTGGCCCAAAGCACAATGTCTTCCAGTATTACCACCGGATACATACATGCCACAGACACATAATTGGGTGAACCTTTTCAGATTGTGACTCAGCTTTGCTAGAGTCCCCAATTAGAGGTGTCCAGGGTTCTTAAGCACACTCTTTTTGCCTTGGATCACACTTTATTTCTTTTTTCTTTCTTTTTCTTTTTCTCTTTTCCCCCCTTTTTTTTCGTTTTTTTTTGTATTCACTGCTTTTTCTTGCTTCAAGAATCATTTTTATGATTTTTCAGATCCTCAGTAACATGTCTCCTTTTTCATCATTCTTTCAAGAGCCAACATTCATGAACCACAAATTCAAAAGACATATGCACTGTTCAAGCATACATTCAGAAAACAAAAGTGTTGCCACCACATCAAAATAATTAATCTGTTATAAAATTCAAAATTCATGCAATTCTTCTCTTTTTCAATTAAGAACATTTGTTTATTTAAGAAAGGTGATGGATTCATAGGACATTCATAACTTTAAGGCATAGACACTAAGATACTAATGATCATAAGACACAAACATAGATAAACATAAGCATAAAAATTTGAAAAACAAGAAAATAAAGAACAAGGAGATTAAAGAACGGGTCCACCTCAGTGATGGCGGCTTGTTCTTCCTCTTGAAGGTCTTATGGAGTGCTTGAGCTCCTCAATGTCTCTTCCTTGTCTTTGTTGCTCCTCTCTCATGATTCTTTGATCTTCTCTAATTTCATGGAGGAGAATGGAGTGTTCTTGGTGCTCCACCCTTAGTTGTCCCATGTTGGAACTCAATTCTCCTAGGGAGGTGTTAATTTGCTCCCAATAGTCTTGTGGAGGAAAGTGCATCCCTTGAGGCATCTCAGGGATCTCATGATGAGAGGGGTCTCTTGTTTGTTCCATCCTTTTCTTAGTGATGGGCTTGTCCTCATCAATAAGGATGTCTCCCTCTATGTCAACTCCAACTGAATAACAGAGGTGACAAATGAGATGAGGAAAGGCTAACCTTGCTAAGGTAGAGGACTTGTCCGCCACCTTATAGAGTTATTGGGCTATAACCTCATGAACTTCTACTTCTTCTCCAATCATGATGCTATGGATCATGATGGCCCGGTCTAGAGTAACTTCAGACCGGTTGCTAGTGGGAATGATTGAGCGTTGGATAAACTCCAACCATCCTCTAGCCACGGGCTTGAGGTCATGCCTTCTTAATTGAACCGGCTTCCCTCTTGAATCTCTCTTCCATTGGGCGCCCTCTTCACAAATATCAGTGAGGACTTGGTCCAACCTTTGATCAAAGTTGACTCTTCTAGTGTAAGGATGTTCATCTCCTTTCATCATAGGCAAGTTGAATGCCAACCTCACATTTTTCGGACTAAAATCCAAGTATTTCCCCCGAACCATAGTAAGCCAATTCTTTGGATCCGGGTTCACACTTTGATCATGGTTCTTGGTGATCCATGCATTGGCATAGAACTCTTGAACCATTAAGATTCCGACTTGTTGAATGGGGTTGGTAAGAACTTCCCAACCTCTTCTTTGGATCTCATGTCGGATCTCCGGATATTCACTCTTTTTGAGTGAAAAAGGGACCTCGGGGATCACCTTCTTCAAGGCCACAACTTCATAGAAGTGGTCTTGATGCACCCTTGAGATGAATCTCTCCATCTCCCATGACTCGGAGAAAGAAGCTTTTGCCTTCCCTTTCCTCTTTCTAGAGGTTTCTCCGGCCTTGGATGCCATAAATGGTTATGGAAAAACAAAAAGCAATGCTTTTACCACACCAAACTTAAAAGGTTTGCTCGTCCTCGAGCAAAAGAAGAAAGAAGAGAGTAGAAGAAGAAGAAATGAGGAAGAAGGGAATGGCTTTGTGTTCGGCCAAAGAGGGGGAGAAGTGGTGTTTTGGTTGTGTGAAAATAAAGGAGTGAAGAAGGGTTTATATAGGAGAGGGGGGGCTCATGGTTCGGTCATGTATGGGTGGGTTTGGGAGGGAAAGTGGTTTGAATTTGAAGGGTGAGGTAGGTGGGGTTTTATGAAGGATGGATGTGAGTGGTGAAGAAAAAGATGGGATTTGATAGGTGAAGGGTTTTTGGGGAAGAGGTGTTGAGGTGATTGGTGAATGGGTGAAGAAGAAAGAGGGTGGTGGGGTTGGTGGGGATCCTGTGGGGTTCACAGATCCTGAGGTGTCAAGGAAAAGTCGTCCCTGCACCAAGTGGTAAGAAAATTTGCGTTTTGTGCCAAATCTGGCGTTAAACGCCGGGCTGGTGCCCATTTCTGGCGTTTAACGCCAGGTTCTTGCCCTTTTCTGGCGTTTAACGCCAGTTTGGTGCCCCTTTCTGGCGTTAAATGCCCAGAATGGTGCCAGACTGGGCGTTAAACGCCCAACTGCTAGCCTTACTGGCATTTAAACGCCAGCAACATCTTCCTCCAGGGTGTGCTATTTTTCTTTCTATTTTTCATTCTGTTTTTGCTTTTTCAATTGTTTTTGTGACTTCTCATGATCATCGACCTACAAAAAACATAAAATAACAAAGAAAAAATAGATAAAATATAACATTGGGTTGCCTCCCAACAAGCGCTTCTTTAATGTCAGTAGCTTGACAGTGGGCTCTCATGGAGCCTCACAAATGCTCAGAGCAATGTTGGAACCTCCCAACACCAAACTTAGAGTTTGAATGTGGGGGTTCAACACCAAACTTAGAGTTTGGTTGTGGCCTCCCAACACCAAACTTAGAGTTTGACTGTGGGGGCTCTACTTGACTCTGTTTTGAGAGAAGCTCTTCATGCTTCCTCTCCATGGTGACAGAGGGATACCCTTGAGCCTTAAACACAAAGGATTCTTCATTCACTTGAATGATCAATTCACCTCCATCAACATCAATCACAGCCTTTGCTGTGGCTAGGAAGGGTCTGCCAAGGATTATGAATTCATCCATGCATTTCCCAGTCTCTAGGACTATGAAATCAGCAGGGATGTAATGGTCTTCAATCTTCACCAACACATCCTCTACAAGTCCATAAGCTTGTTTTCTTGAATTGTCTGCCATCTGGTGCACGAATTTATAATCCGCACAACTAACCAGCAAGTGCACTGGGTCGTCCAAGTAATACCTTACGTGAGTAAGGGTCGATCCCACGGAGACTATTGGTTTGAAGCAAGCTATGTTTATTTTATTATTCTTAGTCAGGATATTAATTAAAATTATAAGTTGGAATTATTAGATTTGATTGGAACAAATAAAAGAGAATAACAGCGTTACTTGTTGTGCAGTAATGAGAAATATGTTGGAGTTTTGGAGATGCTTTGTCCTTCGAACATCAACTCTTCCTTAAAATCCTTCAACACACGAAAAGTCCCTTCCATGGCAAGCTCTATGTAGGGTGTCACCGTTGTCAATGGCTACCTCCCATCCTCTCAATGAAAACGTTCCTATGCTCTGTCACAGCATGGCTAATCATCTGTCGGTTCTCAATCAGGTTGGAATAGAATCCATTGATTCTTTTGCGTCTGTCACTAACGCCCAGCCTTCAGGAGTTTGAAGCTCGTCACAGTCATTCAATCCCAGAACCCTACTCGGAATACCACAGACAAGGTTTAGACTTTCCGGATTCTCATGAATGCCGCCATCAATCCGGCTTATACCACGAAGATTCTGTGTAATGAATCTAAGAGATACTCATTCAGTCTGATGTAGAACGGAGGTGGTTGTCAGGCACACGTTCATGGTTTGGGGAAGCTGATAAGTGTCACGGATCATCACCTTCTCCATAATTAAGCGCGAATGAACATCTTAGATAAGAACAAGCGTGTTTGAATGGAAAATAAAGGAATTGTATTAATTCATCGAGACGCTGCAGAGCTCCTCACCCCCAACAATGGAGTTAGAGACTCATGCCGTCAAAGAGTATGTAATTCAGATCTAAAAATGTCATGAGGTACCAAATAATTCTCTAAAAGTTGTTTAAATAGTAAACTAGTAACCTAGGTTTGCAGAATATAAGTAAACTAAGATAATTGGTGCAGAAATCCACTTCTGGGGCCCACTTGGTGTGTGCTGGGGCTGAGACTAAAGCTATCCACGAGTAGAGGCTTTTCTTGAAGTTAAACTCCAAGTTATGACGTGTTTTGGGCGTTCAACTCCGGATCATGACGTTTTTCTGGCGTTTAACTCCAGACAGCAGCATGTACTTGGCGTTCAACGCCAAGTTACGTCGTCTATCTTCGCGCAAAGTATGGACTATTATATATTGCTGGAAAGCCCTGGATGTCTACTTTTCAACGCCGTTGAGAGCGCGCCAATTGGACTCCTGTAGCTCCATAAAATCCATTTCGAGTGCAGAGAGGTCAGGATCCAACAGCATCAGCAGTCCTTTTTCAGCCTAAGTCAGATTTTTGCTCAGCTCCCTCAATTTCAGCCAGAAAATACCTGAAATCACAGAAAAATACACACACTCATAGTAAAGTCCAGAAATATGATTCTTGTTTAAAAACTAATAAAATTCTATTAAAAACTAATTAAAACATACTAAAATCTACATGAAATTACCCCTAAAAAGCGTATAAAATATCCGCTCATCACAACACCAAACTTAAACTGTTGCTTGTCCTCAAGCAACTAGATAAATAAAATAGATTTTAACAGAAATTAAGAAGTAATAATATTTTAGAGTTTTAAATGAAGCTCAGATTCTTATTAGATGAGCAGGGCTTGTAGTTTTTTGTTTCTGAACAGTTTTGGCATCTCCCTTTATCCTTTGAAATTCAGAATGATTGGCATCCATAGGAACTCAGAATTCAGATAGTATTATTGATTCTCCTAGTGTAGTATGTTGATTCTTGAACACAGTTATTTTATGAGTCTTGGCCGTGGCCCTAAGCACTTTGTTTTCCAGTATTACCACCAGATACATAAATGCCACAGACACATGACTAGGTGAACCTTGTTCAGATTGTGACTTAGCTTTGCTAAAGTCCCCAGTCAGAGGTGTCCAGAGCTCTTAAGCACACTCTGTTTGCCTTGGATCACGACTTTAACCACTCAGTCTCAAGTTTGTAACTTGGACCTGCATGCCACAAGCACATGGTTAGGGACAGCTTGGTTTAGCCGCTTAGGCCTGGATTTTATTTCCTTGGGCCCTCCTATCCATTGATGCTCAAAGCCTTGGATCCTTTTTACCCTTGCCTTTTGGTTTTAAGGGCTCGTGGCTTTTTCTATTGCTCCTTCTTTTTTTTTTGCCTGCTTTTTCTTGCTTCAAGAATCAATTTCATGATTTTTTAGATCATCAATAATATTTTTCATGTTCCTCATTCTTTCAGGAGCCAATATTCATCAAATTCAAAGTACAAGTTATGCACTGTTCAAGCATTCATTCAGAGAACAAAAAGTGTTGCCACCACACATAATTAATTATAATTTTTATTATTAAGAACTCGAAAAATATAGATTACTTTTTTATTCTAAAAAAATATCTACTACTTTATTCATGCCTGATGATGATGAGAAAAATAAATTATAGCTTAATTGGAAATAAAATCAAAATAGACATACTAATTACTACTACTAAATATCTCCTAAGGTAAACTTCTATAATACTACTATCACTAAGTTAAAGCAGAAAAATTGGAACTCAGCAACCTGTTGTTTTGAGGGGTAGATGTTCCTCTAATCTGTGGGGTGCTTTTCAAGGATTAATTTTTTGGCGCTTTAGCTCCCTTAGATCACGCCCTTGCTCTTCCTGTTCCTTAAGCAGTTTGCAAAGCATGCTACTTTGATTGTTCTGTTCTTCCTTTATTTGGTCCATAGCTTCTTGCAATCTGGAAATAGAAGCCTCAAGATGTTCCCAATATTCGAATTGAGGCAGTTCTGGGAGGGCTTCCTGTACTCTCCTCTTGGCTGAATCATCTTGTTGCTGTTGTCTGACCATTGATATTCCAGTGATTGGCCTCTCAACTGGAATATACTCTGTTATTCCCATCTTCACTCCGGCATCTTTGCAGAGCATAGAAATTAAGCTTGGATAGGCCAATTTGGCGTCCTTGGAATTCCTGTTTGCTATTTTGTATAGCTCACATGAGATCAGTTGATGGACTTCTACCTCTTTTCCCAACATGATGCAGTGAATCATGACAGCTCTTTGATGGTAACTTCAGAACGGTTGCTGGTGGGCAATATGGAACGCCCAATGAAATCCAGCCAGCCTCGGGCTACTGGTTTTAGATCTTCTCTTTTGAGTTGAATTGGGGTGCCAGTGGTGCTGGTAGTCCACCTGGCTTCAGGGATGTATATGTCCTCTAGAATCTTGTCTAGACCTTTGTTTACCCTCATCATTCTCCTGTTAAAGGAGTCTGGGTCATCTTTCAGTTGAGGAATCTTAAATATCTCCCTGATCTTGTCAGGATGAGTATGAACAATCTTTCCTCTGACTAAGGTCCGATGGTCATAGAGAGCAGCTCCAATTATTCTCTGCCTGTCTGTCTGCCATAAATTAGCATAGAACTCCTGAACCATGTTTCTTCCCACTTTCGTTTCAGGATTGGTCAGAATTTCCCAATTCCTGATTCGAATTTGCTCTTGAATCTCTTGATATTCATCTTCTTTCAGATCAAATTTGACTTCCGGGATCACTGATCCGTGACTCATTATTTTGTAGTAATGGTCTGAATGTTCTTTAGTTAAGAACTTCCCTTGATTCCAAAGTGGCTTTGGAGTACTCTCCTTCTTGTCCCTTGGGGTGGGTTGTTTTCCTTTAGGGGCCATGATCTTAATGAGTATGTTTTTATGATCACGGATAACCACACCAAACTTAGAGCTTTGCTTGTCCTCGAGCAAAAGAGAAGAAAGAAGAGGGATAGGAAGAGAGCAAGTGTGGCAAGGTGATGATGAGTGGGGCGCCGAACTCAATATATGGGGAGGGGGGTGTTAAATTTCGAAAATAAGAAAAGGATAAGATAGAAGATATGATTTATAAAAGATAAATATGATGAGAAAAAGATATAGTTTAAAAAGAGAAAGATATGAATAATAATAATTAAAAAGATAGATTTGAATTTTAAATTTTGAAAAAGATTTTTAAAGAGGTAATTGAGTTTTGAAAACAAACTTTAAAAGAGTTGGATTGGATTGAAAAATAATTTGTCTTTATGGATTAAGATACATTTGATATTTTTGAAAAAGGGATTTTAGAAATTAGGATTTTTAGAACACTAATTTGAATTGAGGGATGATAATTTAAAATATGTTTATGCAAGAAATCATGAATTGAAACATAAAAAAAATTAGAAAATTTGTAAAGAAAAATAAATTTTACCTCCTCCCCATCATCCTGGCGTTAAACGCCCAAACGATGCATGTTTTGGGCGTTTAACGCCCATACGTTGCTTCTCCTGGGCGTTCAACGCCCAGCTGATGCTTCTTTCTGGCGTTGAACGCCAGGAAGTCCTTTGTCACTGGGCGTTTTTCTGAACGCCCAGGATGCTAACAATCTGGCGTTAAACGCCCAGAAGGTGCTTCTTTCTAGCGTTTAACGCCCAGAAGATGCTCCTTTCTGGCGTTTAACGCCCAGATGGCTACCCTTACTGGCGTTGAACGCCCAGTGGGTGCTTCTTTTGGGCGTTTAACGCCCAAAATGTTTCTTACTGGCTTTTTTCGCCAGTGAACTTTCCAAATCCCCTTTTAACTTTGTGAATCCAATCAATTGCTATCTTACCTTGAGGATATTTTGACCTATACCTGTAAAAATCAATAGAAACGAATAAAATTAAATTTTGTGATTGGCTGGGTTGCCTCCCAACAAGCGCTTCTTTACTGTCATTAGCTGGACTATTACTTAGTTTTAATTAAGTCTCAGTTTTGAGCATTCTTGCTCAAAATTGCCTTCAAGATAATGTTTGACTCTTTGTCCATTAACAATGAACTTTTTGTTAGAGTCATTATCCTGAAGCTCTATGTATCCATATGGTGATACGTTTGTGATGACATATGGACCTCTCCACCGGGATTTTAATTTCCCGGGGAATAATTTGAGCCTAGAATTAAATAGCAGAACTTTCTGCCCCAGCTCAAAGACTCTGGATGACAATTTCTTATCATGCCATCTTTTCGCTTTCTCTTTGTAAATCTTTGCATTTTCGAAAGCATTGAGTCTAAACTCCTCTAGTTCATTTAACTGGAGCAATCATTTTTCTCCAGCTAACTTGGCATCAAGGTTTAGGAATCTGGTTGCCCAATAGGCCTTGTGTTCCAGTTCCACTGGCAAGTGACATGCCTTTCCATACACAAGCTGGTATGGAGAGGTCCCTATAAGGGTCTTGAATGCTGTTCTGTATGCCCACAGAGCATCATCCAAGCTTCTTGCCCAATCCCTTCTACGGTTAATTACAGTCCGTTCCAGGATTCTTTTGAGTTCTCTATTTGAGACTTCAGCTTGCCCATTAGTTTGTGGATGATATGGAGTAGCTACCCTGTGGCTAACTCCATAACGAACCAGAGCAGCATAAAGCTGTTTATTGCAGAAATGAGTGCCCCCATCACTGATTAACACTCTAGGGATACCAAATCTGCTGAAGATGTGTTTCTGGAGGAATTTTAACACTATTTTAGTGTCATTGGTGGGTGTTGCAATAGCCTCCACCCATTTGGATACATAATCCACTGCCACCAGAATATAAGTGTTTGAGTATGATGGTGGGAAGGGTCCCATGAAGTCAATGCCCCATACATCAAACAACTCAATCTCTAAGATCCCTTGCTGAGGCATGGCGTAACTGTGAGGTAGATTGCCAGATCTTTGGCAACTGTCACAATTAAGTACATACACTCGGGAGTCTTTATAGAGAGTAGGCCAGTAGAAGCCACTTTGGAGGACTCTTGTGGCTGTTCGCTCACTTCCAAAATGTCCTCCATACTGTGATCCATGGCAGTGCCATAGGATCTTCTGTGCTTCTTCCTTAGGCACACATCTATGGATTACTCCGTCTGCACATCTCTTAAAGAGATACGGCTCATCCCAAAGATAATACTTTGCATCCGTGATCAGCTTCTTTATTTGCTGTCTACTGTACTCTTTGGGTATAAATCTCACTGCCTTGTAGTTTGCAATGTCTGCAAACCATGGCACTTCCTGGATGGCAAAGAGTTGCTCATCCGGAAAGGTTTCAGAGATCTCAGTGAGAGGGAGGGACGCCCCTTCTACTGGTTCTATTCGGGACAGGTGGTCTGCTACCTGATTCTCTGTCCCTTTTCTGTCTCTTATTTCTATATCAAACTCTTGCAGAAGCAACACCCATCTTATAAGTCTGGGTTTTGAATCCTGCTTTGTGAGTAGATATTTAAGAGCAGCATGATCAGTGTACACAATCACTTTTGATCCTACTAAATAGGATCTGAATTTGTCAATGGCGTAAACCACTGCAAGTAGCTCTTTTTCTGTGGTTGTGTAATTCTTCTGAGCGTCATTTAGAACACGACTGGCATAGTAAATGACGTGCAGAAGCTTGTCATGCCTTTGTCCTAACACTGCACCAATGGCATGGTCACTGGCATCACACATTAGTTCAAATGGCAATGCCCAGTTTGGTGCAGAGATTATTGGTGCTGAGACCAATTTAGCTTTCAGGGTCTCAAATGCCTGCAGACACTCTTTATCAAAGATAAATGGCGTGTCAGCAGCTAGCAGGTTGCTTAGAGATTTGGCAATTTTTGAAAAATCCTTTATAAATCTCCTATAGAATCCTGCATGCCCCAGAAAGCTTCTGATTGCCTTAACATTGGTGGGTGGTGGTAATTTTTCAATTACTTCAACTTTAGCTTGATCCACCTCTATTCCCTTGTTCGAGATTTTGTGCCCAAGGACAATTCCTTCAGTCACCATAAAGTGACACTTTTCCCAGTTTAAAACCAGGTTGGTCTCTTGGCATCTCTTTAGAACAAGTGCTAAATGGTTAAGGCAGGAGCTGAATGAGTCTCCAAACACTGAAAAGTCATCCATGAAGACTTCCAGAAATTTTTCCACCATATCAGAGAAAATTGAGAGCATGCACCTCTGAAAGGTTGCAGGTGCATTGCATAGGCCAAATGGCATCCTTCTGTATGCAAATACTCCAGATGGGCATGTGAATGCCGTTTTCTCCTGATCCTGGGGATCTACTGCAATTTGATTATAACCTGAATATCCATCCAGAAAGCAGTAGTATTCATGACCTGCTAGTCTTTCTAGCATCTGGTCTATGAATGGTAAAGGAAAATGATCCTTTCTGGTAGCTGTATTGAGCCTTCTGTAATCAATACACATACGCCACCCAGTAACTATTCTTGTAGGAACCAGTTCATTTTTTTCATTATGAACCACTGTCATGCCACCTTTCTTAGGGACGACTTGGACAGGGCTCACCCAGGGGCTGTCAGAAATAGGATAAATAATCCCAGCCTCTAGTAATTTAGTGACCTCTTTCTGCACTACTTCCTTCATGGCTGGGTTCAGCCGCCTTTGTGGTTGCACCACTGGCTTGGCGTCACCCTCCAGTAAGATCTTGTGCATGCAATCTAGTTGGGCTAATGCCCTTAAGATCACTGATGGACCACCCAAGAGCTGTCTTGTGTGTCCTTAGCACTTGAATTAGTGCTTCCTCTTCCTGTGGCTCTAAGGTAGAGCTTATGATTACAGGAAAGGTATCACCTTCTCCCAAGAATGCATATTTTAGGGAAGGTGGTAATGGTTTGAGCTCGGGTTTAGGAGGTTTCTCCTCTTCCTGAGGGATTTTCAGAGGTTCTACTATTTTCTCTGACTCCTCCAGATCAGGCTGGACGTCTTTAAAGATGTCCTCTAGCTCTGATTCGAGACTCTCAGCCATATTGACCTCTCTTACCAGAGAGTCAATAATATCAACACTCATGCAGTCATTTGGGGTGTCTGGTTGTTGCATGGCTTTGACAACATTCAACTTGAACTCCTCCTCATTGACTCTCAGGGTTACTTCCCCTTTGTGGACGTCAATGAGGGTTCGGCCAGTTGCTAGGAAAGGTCTTCCTAGAATGAGAGTTGCACTCTTGTGCTCCTCCATTTCCAGCACCACAAAGTCAGTAGGAAGGCGAATGGCCCAACCTTGACAATCATGTCTTCAATCACGCCTGATGGATATTTAATGGAGCCATCAGCAAGTTGAAGACATATCCTGGTTGGTTTGATTTCTTCAGTTAAACCAAGCTTTCTGATAGTAGATGCAGGTATTAGGTTGATACTTGCTCCAAGATCACATAAAGCTTGCTTGGTACAAGTACCCTCTAATGTGCATGGTATCATAAAGCTCCCAGGATCTTTAAGCTTTTCAGGTAAGCTTTTTAGAATGACTGCACTGCATTCTTCAGTGAGGTAAACTTTTTCAGTTTCCCTCCAATCCTTCTTATGACTTAAGATCTCTTTCATGAACTTAGCATAAGAGGGTATTTGCTCAAGTGCTTCTGCAAACGGAATCTTTATTTCAAGAGTCCTGAGATAGTCTGCAAAGCGGGCAAATTGCTTATCCTGTTCTGCTTGGCGGAGTTTTTGAGGATAAGGCATTTTGGCTTTGTATTCCTCAACCTTAGTTGCTGCAGGTTTATTACCTACAGAAGTGGGTTGGGAAGCCTTTTTAGGAGGGTTGTTATCAGCACTTGTATGTGACTGATTCCCCACTGGCATTTGAATGCCAGTGGTGGGAGCTGGAGTGGCGTTAGACGCCACTTCCTTGTTTGTTACTGGCGTTTGAACGCCAGAACCATGCTCCCTTTGGGCGTTCAACGCCGGATTCATGCTTGTTTCTGGCGTTGAACGCCAGGAATGAGCATGGTCTGGGCGTTCAGCGCCAGCTTTATTCCTCTCTGGACTCTGACTGTCCTCAGAGGGATTTTTAGTATCCACTTGTTCATTTCTTGGTTTCCTGCTGCTTTGAAGTGAGGTATTTAATGTTTTCCCACTTCTTAATTGAACTGCTTGGCATTCTTCTGCTATTTGTTTTGACAGTTGCTTTTCTGTCTGCTTTAATTGTACTTCCATATTCCTGTTAGCCATTCTTGTTTCCTGTAATATTTCCTTGAATTCGGCTAGTTGCTGAGTTAGAAAGTCTAATTGCTGATTGAATTCATTAGCCTGATCCACCGGACTGAGTTCAGCAGTTACTGTTTTAGCTTCTTCTTTCATGGAAGATTCACTGCTTAGGTACAGATGTTGATTCCTGGCAACTGTATCAATAAGCTCTTGAGCTTCTTCAATTGTTTTTTCTCATATGTATAGATCCACCAGCTGAGTGGTCTAGAGAAATCTGAGCTTTTTCTGTAAGCCCATAGTAGAAGATGTCTAATTGCACCCATTCTGAAAACATTTCAGAGGGGCATTTTCTTAGCATCTCTCTGTATCTCTCCCAGGCATCATAAAGAGATTCATTATCTCCTTGTTTGAAGCCTTGGATGCTTAGCCTTAGCTGTGTCATCCGTTTTGGAGGGAAATAGTGATTCAGGAATTTTTCTGACAGTTGCTTCCATGTTTTTATGCTGTTCTTAGGCTGGTTATTTAACCACCTCTTAGCTTGATCTTTTACAGCAAATGGAAACAGTAATAATCTATAGACATCCTGATCCACTTCCTTATCATGTACTGTGTCAGCAATTTGCAAAAATTGTGCCAGAAACTCTATAGGTTCTTCATGTGGAAGACCAAAATACTGACAATTTTGCTGCACCATGATAATGAGCTGAGGATTCAACTCGAAGCTACTAACTCCAATGGAGGGTATACAGATACTACTCCCATATGAAGCAGTAGTGGGGTTAGCATATGACCCCAGAGTCCTCTTGGACTGTTCATTCCTACTTGCTTCCATGATGGAATACAAGGGATAATTTATATGTTGATTTTTTTTTGAATTAATTTTTATAAAATAAAATAAAAAACGAAATAAATAAAAGAAATTAGAAATATTTTGAAATTGAAATTTTAATTTTTATATAAAATTTTCGAAAAAATATAGTTCAAAATTAGTTAGAAAATATGATTGTTTTTTTGAATTTTGAATTTTATGATGAAAGAGAAAAACACACAAAAGACACAAGATTTAAAATTTTTAGATCTAATGCTCCTTATTTTCGAAAATTTTTGGAGGGAAAACACCAAGGAACACCAAACTTAAAAATTTTAAGATCAAGACACAAGAAAAACTCAAGAACACTTTGAAGATTCACAAGAACACCAAGAACAAAAGGAAGAACACCAAACTTAAGATTTTTAGAAAACTTTAATAAAATTTTCGAAAATTATAAAAAGATTAACAAGAAAACACCAAACTTAAAGTTGGCACAAGATTCAATCAAAGAAAATTTATTTTTGAAAAAGGTTCCAAAGCGTATACCCAATTATCAAGAATATAAGCCAATACTCTAGCCAATTGGGAGTAAATATAACACTTGTTCTGAATATTCCAATTAATGCTTTTAAAAAGAACACAAGTGAAACAAGAAAAGACACAAAGCAAGAAAAACTCAAGATCAAACAAGAAAATTAAACAAGAACAACTTGAAGATCAATGAAGAACAAAGAACACAAGTTCGAAAATTTGAAGAAAAATATAAGACATGTAATTGACACCAAACTTAGAACAAAACACTAGACTCACGAAAATTAGCAATTAATTAAGAAAGATAATAAATTTTGAAAAGAAACTTTTGAAAAGAAACTATCCTATCAAGAATTAATGACTCTATAACAATAACAATAAAAATAAAAATAAATTATTCCTAATCTAAGAAATAAAATAAACCTTTAGTTGTTCAAACTCGAATAATCCCCGGCAACGGCGCCAAAAACTTGGTGCACGAATTTATAATCCGCACAACTAACCAGCAAGTGCACTGGGTCGTCCAAGTAATACCTTACGTGAGTAAGGGTCGATCCCACGGAGACTATTGGTTTGAAGCAAGCTATGTTTATTTTATTATTCTTAGTCAGGATATTAATTAAAATTATAAGTTGGAATTATTAGATTTGATTGGAACAAATAAAAGAGAATAACAGCGTTACTTGTTGTGCAGTAATGAGAAATATGTTGGAGTTTTGGAGATGCTTTGTCCTTCGAACATCAACTCTTCCTTAAAATCCTTCAACACACGAAAAGTCCCTTCCATGGCAAGCTCTATGTAGGGTGTCACCATTTTCAATGGCTACCTCCCATCCTCTCAGTGAAAACGTTCCTATGCTCTGTCACAGCACGGCTAATCATCTGTCGGTTCTCAATCAGGTTGGAATAGAATCCATTGATTCTTTTGCGTCTGTCACTAACGCCCAGCCTTCAGGAGTTTGAAGCTCGTCACAGTCATTCAATCCCAGAACCCTACTCGGAATACCACAGACAAGGTTTAGACTTTCCGGATTCTCATGAATGCCGCCATCAATCCGGCTTATACCACGAAGATTCTGTGTAATGAATCTAAGAGATACTCATTCAGTCTGATGTAGAACGGAGGTGGTTGTCAAGCACACGTTCATGGTTTGGGGAAGCTGATGAGTGTCACGGATCATCACCTTCTCCATAATTAAGCGCGAATGAACATCTTAGATAAGAACAAGCGTGTTTGAATGGAAAATAAAGGAATTGTATTAATTCATCGAGACGCTGCAGAGCTCCTCACCCCCAACAATGGAGTTAGAGACTCATGCCGTCAAAGAGTATGTAATTCAGATCTGAAAATGTCATGAGGTACCAAATAATTCTCTAAAAGTTGTTTAAATAGTAAACTAGTAACCTAGGTTTGCAGAATATGAGTAAACTAAGATAATTGGTGCAGAAATCCACTTCTGGGGCCCACTTGGTGTGTGCTGGGGCTGAGACTAAAGCTATCCACGAGTAGAGGCTTTTCTTGGAGTTAAACTCCAAGTTATGACGTGTTTTGGGCGTTCAACTCCGGATCATGACGTTTTTCTGGCGTTTAACTCCAGACAGCAGCATGTACTTGGCGTTCAACGCCAAGTTACGTCATCTATCTTCGCGCAAAGTATGGACTATTATATATTTCTGGAAAGCCCTGGATGTCTACTTTCCAACGCCGATGAGAGCGCGCCAATTGGACTCCTGTAGCTCTAGAAAATCCATTTCGAGTGCAGGGAGGTCAGGATCCAACAGCATCAGCAGTCCTTTTTCAGCCTAAGTCAGATTTTTGCTCAGCTCCCTCAATTTCAGCCAGAAAATACCTGAAATCACAGAAAAATACACACACTCATAGTAAAGTCCAGAAATATGATTCTTGCTTAAAAACTAATAAAATTCTATTAAAAACTAATTAAAACATACTAAAATCTACATGAAATTACCCCCAAAAAGCGTATAAAATATCCGCTCATCACCATCTCTAGTGAGATTCTTGCAGCTTGCACCTCAAAGATCCCTAGCTTCTCCATTACAGAGAGAGGCATGAGGTTTACACTTGACCCTAAGTCACACAGAGCCTTCTTGAAGGTCATGGTGCCTATGGTACAAGGTATTGAAAACTTCCCAGGATCTTGTCTCTTTTGAGGTAATTTCTGCCTAGACAAGTCATCCAGTTCTTTGGTGAGCAAAAGAGGTTCATCCTCCCAAGTCTCATTTCCAAATAACTTGTCATTTAGCTTCATGATTGCTCCAAGGTATTTAGCAACTTGCTCTTCAGTGACATACTCATCCTCTTCAGAGGAAGAATACTCACCAGAGCTCATGAATGGCAGAAGTAAATTTATTGGAATCTCTATGGTCTCATTTTGAGCCTCAGATTCCCATGGTTCCTCATTGGGGAACTCAGTGGAGGCTAGTGCACGCCCATTGAGGTCTTCCTCAGTGGCGTTCACTTCCTCTCCTTCCTCTCCAAATTCGGCCATGTTGATGGCCTTGCACTCTCCTTTTGGATTTTCTTCTGTATTGCTTGGAAGAGTACTAGGAGGGAGTTCAGTAACTTTCTTGCTCAGCTGTCCCACTTGTGCCTCCAAATTCCTACTGGAGGACCTTGTTTCAGTCATGAAACTTTGAGTGGTTTTGATTAGATCAGAGACCATGGTTGCTAAGTCAGAGGGGTTCTGCTTAGAATTCTCTTCTGTTGCTGAGAAGATGATGGAAAAGGCTTGCCATTGCTAAACCTGTTTCTTCCACCATTATTGTTGTTGAAACCTTGTTGAGGTCTCTGTTGATCCTTCCATGAGAAATTTGGGTGATTTCTCCATGAAGAATTATAGGTGTTTCCATAGGGTTCTCCTAGGTAATTCACCTCTTCCATTGAAGGGTTCTCAGGATCATAAGCTTCTTCTTCAGATGAAGCATCCTTAGTACTGACTGGTGCATTTTGCATTCCAGACAGACTTTGAGAAATCAAATTGACTTGCTGAGTCAATATCTTATTCTGAGCCAATATGGCATTCAGAGTATCAATCTCAAGAACTCCTTTCTTCTGACTTGTCCCATTGTTCACAGGATTCCTTTCAGAAGTATACATGAATTGGTTATTTGCAACCATTTCAATGAGCTCTTGAGCTTCTGTAGGCGTCTTCTTCAGATGAAGAGATCCTCCAGCAGAGCTATCCAAAGACATCTTGGATAGTTCAGATAGACCATCATAGAAAATACCTATGATGCTCCATTCAGAAAGCATGTCAGAAGGACATTTTCTGATTAATTGTTTGTATCTTTCCCAAGCTTCATAGAGGGATTCACCTTCCTTCTGTCTGAAGGTTTGGACTTCCACTCTAAGCTTACTCAATTTTTGAGGTGGAAAGAACTTTGCCAAGAAGGCATTGACTAGCTTTTCCCAAGAGTTTAGGCTGTCTTTAGGTTGTAAGTCCAACCATATTCTAGCTCTGTCTCTTACAGCAAAAGGGAATAGCATAAGTCTGTAGACCTCAGGGTCAACCCCATTAGTCTTGACAGTGTCACAGATTTGCAAGAATTCAGCTAAGAACTGATGAGGATCTTCCAATGGAAGTCCATGGAACTTGCAATTCTGTTGCATTAGAGAAACTAATTGAGGCTTAAGCTCAAAGTTGTTTGCTCCAATGGCAGGGATAGAGATGCTTCTCCCATAGAAGTCGGGAGTAGGTGCAGTAAAGTCACCCAGCACCTTCCTTGCATTGTTGGCATTGTTGTTATTTTCGGCTGCCATGTCTTCTTCTTCTCTGAAGATTTCTGTTAGGTCCTCGGAGAGTTGTGCCTTAGCTTCTCTTAGCTTTCGCTTCAAGGTCCTTTCAGGTTCAGGGTCAGCTTCAATAAGAATGCCTTTGTCTTTGTTCCTGCTCATATGAAAGAGAAGAGAACAAGAAAATATGGAATCCTCTATGTCACAGTATAGAGATTCCTTGAGGTGTCAGAAGAACAGAAAAATAGAAGAAAGAGGTAGAAGAATTCGAACTTAGTGAGACAGAGTTCGAATTGTGCATTGAGGAGGAGTGATACTCCATAAATAGAAGGATGTGAGAAGAGAGGAAGAAATTTTCGAAAATTAAGTGAAAGATTTTAAGAACATTTTGAAAAACTGGTTGATAATTTTCGAAAACTAAAAGTGGAAAAGAAATCAAGTGATTTTTGAAAAAAATATGATTGAAAACTATTTTTGAAAAAGATGTGATTAAAAAGATATGTTTGAAAAATTATGCTTTTAAAAAGATATGATTGAAAAGATATGATTTGAAAACAATTTTAAAAAGATTTGATTTTAAAAATTAATGACTTGCCTAACAAGAAAAGATATGATTCAAACATTAAACCTCTCTCAACAGAAAAGGCAACATACTTGAAATGTTCAATCAAATCATTAATTGTTAGCAAGTATCTTTGAAAAAGGAAAGAAATTGATTTTGAAAACATTTGATTGAAAAGATTTGATTTGAAAAAGATTTGATTTTGAAAAACTTTGAAAACTTGAAAAAAAATCTGAATTAAAAACAGAATCTTCCCTCTTGTGCCATCCTGGCGTTAAACGCCCAGAATGGTGCACATTCTGGCGTTTAACGCCCAATGCACTACCTTTTTGGGCGTTAAACGCCCAACCAGGCACCCTGGCTGGCGTTTAAACGCCAGTCTGTCCTTCTTCACTGGGCGTTTTGAACGCCCAGCTTTTTCTGTATAATTCCTCTGCTGTATGTTCTGAATCTTCAATTCTCTGTATTATTGACTTGAAAAGACACAAATTAAAAATATTTTTGGGTTTTTAATAATGAGGAATAATCAAAATGCAACTAAAATCAAATAGATAATGCATGCAAGTCACCAAACTTAGCAGTTTGTATACTACTGACACTAACAACATGAGAATGCATATGAGAAATAACAAAACACTCAAGTCAATAGAATTCAAAGATCAAAACAAGGAAATCATCAAGAACAACTTGAAGATTAATGAAGACACATGCATAAATTCGAAAAATGCAAGAAGAACAGAAACATGCAATTGACACCAAACTTAAAATGAGACACTAGACTTAGACAAGAAATATTTTTGGTTTTTATGATTTTGTAATTTTTTTTGGTTTTTTCGAAAATTAAGTGGAAAAGAAAATAAAGGTATCAAAATTCTTAATGAGAATTCCAGGAATCATGCAATGTTAGTCTAAAGCTTCAGTCTAAAGGAATTAGACATGAATAGGCAAGCTTCAGCAGGACATTGCATTCAAGAGCTAAATTGATGATAATCAATCAGCTTTGGTGATGATAAGATCATCACCTTGAAACACTAGAATTCATTCTTAAGAACTCTGAAAAATACCTAATCTAAGCAACAAGATGAACCGTCAGTTGTCCATACTCGAACAATCCCCGGCAACGGCGCCAAAAACTTGGTGGACGAAATCGTGATCACTACAACTTCGCACAACTAACCAGCAAGTGCACTGGGTCGTCCAAGTAATAAACCTTACGCGAGTAAGGGTCGATCCCACGGAGATTGTTGGTATGAAGCAAGCTATGGTCACCTTGTAAATCTTAGTCAGGCAGATTCAAATGGGTATAGATGATGAATAAAACATAAAGATAAAGATAGAGATACTTATGTATTCCATTGGTGAGAACTTCAGATAAGCGAATGGAGATGCTTTGTCCCTTCCGTCTCTCTGCTTTCCTACTGTCTTCATCCAATCCTTCTTACTCCTTTCCATGGCAAGCTGTATGCAAGGGTTTCACCGTTGTCAGTGGCTACCTCCCATCCTCTCAGTGGAAATGTTCAACGCACCCTGTCACGGCACGGCTATCCAGCTGTCGGTTCTCGATCGGGCCGGAATAGAATCCAGTGATTCTTTTGCGTCTGTCACTAACGCCCCGCCCTCAGGAGTTTGAAGCTCGTCACAGTCATTCAATCATTGAATCCTACTCAGAATACCACAGACAAGGTTTAGACCTTCCGGATTCTCTTGAATGCCGCCATCAGTTCTAGCTTATACCACGAAGATTCCGGTTAAAGAACCCAAGAGATAAACATTAGAGCCTTGTTTGCTTGTAGAACAGAAGTGGTTGTCAGTCACTTGTTCATGAGTGAGAATGATGATGAGCGTCACATAATCATCACATTCATCATGTTCTTGGGTGCAAATGAATATCTTGGAATAAGAACAAGCAGAATTGAATAGAAGAACAATAGTAATTGCATTAATACTCGAGGTACAGCAGAGCTCCACACCTTAATCTATGGTGTGTAGAAACTCCACCGTTGAAAATACATAAGAACAAGGTCTAGGCATGGCCGTGAGGCCAGCCTCCCAGTGATCAAAAGATTCAAAGATCTCAAGATGTCTAATACAATAGAAAAAGGTCCTACTTATAGGGAACTAGTAGCTTAAGAATTACAAAGATGAGTAAATGACATAAAAATCCACTTCTGGGCCCACTTGGTATGTGCTTGGGCTGAGCAATGAAGCATTTTTCGTGTAGAGACTCTTCTTGGAGTTAAACGCCAGCTTTTATGCCAGTTTGGGCGTTTAACTCCCATTTTGGTGCCAGTTCCGGCGTTTAACGCTGGGAAATCTGAAGGTGACTTTGAACGCCGGTTTGGGCCATCAAATCTTGGGCAAAGTATGGACTATCATATATTGCTGGAAAGCCCAGGATGTCTACTTTCCAACGCCGTTGAGAGCGCGCCAATTGGGCTTCTGTAGCTCCAGAAAATCCACTTCGAGTGCAGGGAGGTCAGAATCCAACAGCATCTGCAGTCCTTTTCAGTCTCTGAATCAGATTTTTGCTCAGGTCCCTCAATTTCAGCCAGAAAATACCTGAAATCACAGAAAAACACACAAAATCATAGTAAAGTCCAGAAAAGTGTATTTTAACTAAAAACTAATAAAAATATACTAAAAACTCAACTAAGTATACTAAAAACATACTAAAAACAATGCCAAAAAGCGTATAAATTATCCGCTCATCAGCGACTCTTTATGATAAGCTTTCAGTCAACACTCCCGAATCAGTTGGTTCAAGGTGCTAGGTGTTGAGACACCCCAAGGACTTACTCCCTCAAGTCTCTTTCCCTCATACATACACACCACAGGCACATGGTTTGTTATTTTTCTTTCTTGAGACCTTGGTGTCCAGCACCTCTTTGGGTTACTAAGTGTTCTGTAGCAAGGGTTACTCTTGATAGTGGACTTTTAGCTGATAATTCCAAGTTAGTTAACCCAAGTTACCAAGTGATAAGGCACTCCTGAGAGCTTATTCATCCAAGTAAATCCCCTATACATGAACACCACAGACACATGCCTCCATCTTAAACCCTTGGTGCCTAGCATTGTTTCTTATTGTGTTTCTTTCCTTTTTTTTACTTTTATTGCTCTTTCTCTTTTCTTATTGGGATCTTATTTAATTAGTTAGTCTCAAAGGATGTGTTTCAAGCATAGGATTCAGGGTAGATAGTTGCCTTCTTTCTTTGTTTGGTGAACTAACTTAGCTTACTAATCTTCCTAAAACAAATATATAGAATTTACTTCACAAAATAACTCCACTCTTATTTTTCATAACATTTCTTTTCATTTGGTTTAAGGGACAAACATACAAGTAAGCAAGATGAAGTTGAAAACTAGGGACACTAGACTAGTAATCATAGACTTTAACAACAATAAAACTTAAATACAGAATTGAAAATTCTAAACTACTATGGAAGCATGTTCTATTTCATACATGATTTTCCTTATTTAAAGCTTGAAAAGGTAGAGAACAAGGGAAAACTCCTACTTCCACTCTAAACATTATAATGCAGCAGAGTTTAGTGCAATACAACCTCTTATTGATATCTTATTTCTTTTCCGTCAGCATCCTTCCTGCCTTCTGGATGTAGATGTTTTAAGAGATTGATTGAATTCTTGAGAGAATTTGAGTGGAAGTTGTTTGTCCTCCCAAACACTTGAGATCTCGTTAGCCTGCATGTATACTTAAAAGTTCTTGGAATTCAATTGGTGTGTGAACACCAAACTTAGTTTCCTGCCTATTGAAATAGATTAAATTCATGCAAGGAACCTCATGTGCTTTTATTGAGCAATTGACTACAAAACAGATAGTAAACTATTGTTAGATGGTTTCCTGATTTGTTGGAGCTAGTAACTAGTCAATCCAAGGGTTCAGATGTGCTCCTTAACACACTCCTTGATGTAGTACCAGCTTAGAATCACACATTCACCTTTGGATTGCTATGGTGTGGAACACCAAACTTAGCTCCTTGTAATATAGAGAAGCCACTTCACCCTTTTATTAAACTATTAGGAAGAGAAAATTACCTTTGGTTGGGTTGCCTCCCAACAAAGTGCTTTTTTTAATGTCGCTAGCTTGACAGTTGCTTCCTTAGTTGAGATGGTACTTCAGTTTGGGGCCCTCCCCTGTGTTGCCTAGGTAGTGTTTAAGTCTTTGTTCATTCACTGTGAACGTCCTCTTTGAATCTTCCTCCATGATCTCTATGTGTCCATAAGGTGAGACTTTTGTGACAAGAAAGGGTCCTGACCACCTTGATTTGAGTTTTCCAGGGAATAGCCTCAGTTTGGAGTTGTAGAGGAGTACTTGTTGCCCTTTTTCGAAGTTCCTTGGAGCCAGTTTGAGGTCATGCCTCCTCTTTGGTTTTTCCTTATAGATCTTGGTGTTTTCATAGGCTTGAGACCTAAATTCCTCCAGTTCTTGCAACTGCAGAATTCTTTTCTCACAAGCAGTAATGCTATCAAGGTTCAGCAATTTGAGAGCCCAAAAGACTTTGTGCTCCAACTCCAGAGGTAAATGACATGCTTTTCCATATACCAGTTGATATGGGGACATTCTTATTGGTGTTTTGAAGGTTGTTCTGTATGGCCAAAAAGCGTCATCCAGTTTTTTTTACCAGTCTTTTCTGGATGCTCCCACAGTCTTTTCTAAGATCCTCTTTAACTCTTTGTTGGATATCTCAGTTTGCCCGCTTGTTTGGGGGTGATAAGGTGTAGCAACCTTATGTTTCACCCCATATCTCATGAGGAGGGCTTCTAGGGGTCTGTTACAAAAATGGGTTCCTCCATCATTGATAAGGGCTCGTGGGACTCCAAATCGGTTAAAGATATTTTTCCTGAGAAAGTTCATGACCACCTTGTTGTCATTTGTTGGGGTTGCAATAGCTTCCACCCACTTAGATACATAATCTACTGCTACTAGGATGTATTTGTTTGAATAGGAAGTTGGAAAGGGTCCCATGAAATCAATTTCCCACACATCAAATAATTCGAGCTCTAGGATGAAGTTTTGTGGCATTTCATTTTTCTTGGGTAGGTTCCCAGCCCCTCACTAGCTCTTTTGCGTCCTTGAAAAGAGTGGGCCAAAAGAACCCACACTGAAATGCCTTGGCTGCAGTCCTTTTTCCTCCGACCCCCATAGCAAGAGCCATGGCAATTCCACAGGACTTCTCGTCCTTCTTCTTCTAAAATGCACCTTCTAAGAATCCCATCTGAACACTTCTTGAAAAGATATGGCTCATCCCACACGAAATACTTAGCATCATTAATGAGTTTTCTTCTTTGATGTCTGTTGATTCCTGGGGGTAGATCTCCAGTTGCCTTGAAATTTGTAATGTCTGCAAACCAGGGTGCCTTGTGAACCAACATTAATTGTTCATCTGGAAAGAAATCATTTACACTTGCTTCGTGTATGCTGCTTCTCTCACAAGGGATTCTAGACAGATGATCTGCCACTTTGTTCTCCACTCCCTTCTTGTCTCTGATTTCAATATTAAATTCCTGCAACAACAAAATCCACCTTATCAATATTGGTTTTGAATCCTGCTTAGCAAACAGATACTTAAGTGCTGTGTGATCAGTGAAAACAATTACTTTAGATCCAATAAGGTATGATCTAAACTTGTCAAATGCAAAAACCACTGCCAGCAATTCCTTTTCAGTGGTGGTGTAATTTTTTTGGGTGTCATTAAGGACTTTGCTGGCATAGTGTATGACATGCACCAAATTATTTTTTCTCTGCCCTAACACTGCTCCCACTGTAAAGTCTGATGGGTCACACATCAGCTCAAATGGCAGGTTCCAATCAGGTGGAGCAATGATAGGGGCTGAAGATAGTTTCTTTTTCAATTTTTCAAATGCTAGCATGCATCCCTGGTCAAATACAAATTGGGTGTCTGACATAAGAAGATTACTCAGGGGCTTGGCTATTTTTGAAAAGTCTTCTATAAATCTTCTGTAAAAGCCAGCATGCCCGAGAAAGCTTCTAATTGCCTTGACATCGCTAGGTGGAGGTAATCTTTCAATTAGTTCCACTTTAGCTCTGTCCACCTCAATGCCTTGTTTAGAAACCTTATGACCGAGAACTATTCCTTCTGCCACCATGAAGTGACATTTTTCCTAGTTCAGGACCAAGTTGGTTTCTTGGCATCGTTTTAATACTAAGCCGAGGTTATTCAGGCAATCAGGGAATGAATCCCCAAACACTGAAAAGTCGTCCATGAAGACTTTTATGAACTTTTCTACCATATCTGAGAAGATAGAAAGCATGCAGCGCTGAAAGGTTGCAGGCGCATTGCATAGCCCAAATGGCATGTGCCTGTAAGCAAACACTCCATATGGGTAGGTAAATGATGTTTTTTCCTGATCTCTTGGATCAACCACTATTTTGTTATATCCTGAATAACCATCTAGGAAGCAGTAGTAAGTATGTCCTGCAAGTCTTTCCAGCATCTGATCCATAAAGGGGAGTGGGAAGTGATCTTTTCTTGTGGATGCGTTGAGTTTTTTGTAGTCAATGCACATTCTCCATCCCGTGACAGTTCTTGTAGGTATGAGCTCATTTCTTTCGTTAGGCACCACTGTGATTCCTCCTTTCTTCGGAACTACTTGAACGGGACTCACCCATGGGCTGTCAGAGATTGGGTAGATTACCCCTGCTTGCCACAGCTTCATGACTTCCTTCTGCACTACCTCTTTCATGGCTGGATTTAATCTCCTTTGGGGTTGAATGGAAGGTTTAGAATCATCTTCTAGCAGTATCTTGTGCATGCATATGGCTGAACTAATCCCCTTCAAGTCAGCCAGAGTCCACCCAATGGCATCCTTATGCTTTTGCAACACTTGGAGTAATTACTCCTCTTGTTCTTGGTTGAGAGCTGAGTTTATGATTACTGGAAAGCTTCTGTTTTCTCCCAGGTATGCATATTTGAGGGTTGGTGGCAATTCCTTCAGTTCAAGTTTGGGTGCTTCTTTCTCTTCATTCTTTCCTTCTAGTGTCCCCTGGTCATGAACCTCAGCTGTTGCTACCTCTTCGCTCAATGTTGATTCATCTTCTTCTATTAGCTCCTCAATTTCTTCCTCCTCCAGAGTTTCTTGTAATATAGCTTCCACTAAATCCAACCTCATACACTCTCCTAAAGAGTCTTGTGGGTAACTCATGGCCTTGAACACATTGAATATCATCTTCTCATCATGCAATCTAAGAGTAAGTTCACCCTTCTGGATGTCAATAATGGCTCCGGTAGTGGCTAAGAATGGCCTTCCCAAAATGATGGATGCTTTAGCTTCCTCCTCCATGTCTAGCACTACAAAGTCTGCTGGAAAAATAAAATCTCCCACCTTTACCAACAAATCCTCCACTATTTCCTAGGGAAATTTGAATGATCGGTCTGCCAATTGTAGGGCCATCCTTGTCGGTTTGGCTTCCTCAATCTTCATTTTTTTCATCATTGCTGAAGACATCAGATTTATGTTGGCTCCTAGATCGCACAAGGCCTTCTCCACTGTGATCTCCCCTATGATACAAGGGATTTGGAAGCTCCCTGGATCCTTCAATTTTTGGGGTAACTTGTGCTAAATGATGGCACTACATTCTTCGGTTAACACCACTGTCTCGTTGTTTCTCCAGCTTCTCTTTTTAGTCATCAACTCTTTCAAGAACTTAGCATAAAGCGGCATTTGCTCTATTGCTTCTGCAAAGGGTATGTTGATTTGTAACCTTTTGAATATTTTCAAGAATCTTGAAAACTGGCTATCATCTTCCTTCTTCTTCAATTGCTGAGGATATGGGGCTTTTGGAGGATATGATCTCAGCACTTCTTCTTCTCGATGTGTATTAGGAGGGATGACTTGATCTTCTTTTTGTTCTATTTCCCTTTTGTCTGAATTCTCCGCTGATGGTATCTTGGAAGTCTCCTTCAATTCCTTCCCACTTCTGAGGGTGATGGCTTGGCATTCCTCCCTTGGGTTTGGATTAATGTTACGGCAGTTGGTTTGGCTAGGGATTTGCTTGAACAGGTAACCGATTTGTACCTCGAGTTTCTTGATGGCCGCATCTTGATTTTGCATATTAGATCTCACTTCTTCTTGGAATAACTTGCTATCTTTGACTTCCTTGCATAAACCTTCAAGTAAGGTTTCAATTCTAGAGAGTCTATCCTCAAAGTATGATGGGTTTGGGTTATAAGAGTGAGGATGATCATGCTGGTTTTGATATGGATGTTGAGGAGTGTGGTTAGGTGGTTGTTGATATGATCTTTGTGATGAATGTTGGTGGACAGCATGGTTGTTAGGATTGTGATTTTGACGTGTCTGGTTTTGGCTTTGTTCTTGTTGGTTTTCCCACCCAAAGTTGGGGTGGTTCTTCCATCCTGAATTGTAAGTTTTGGAGTATAGATCATGATTTTGCCTTGGTGAGTTACCAACATAGTTGGCTTGCTCCCATTCACCTCCTTCCTCTGTGTTTACTCCTTCTTGGGTTGATGGTTGTGTGGTGATTGCTGCAACTTGGTTCTTCTCCATTTGCTTTGTGAGGTCAGCTAGTTGCTTGGCAATTATCTTGTTCTGAGCTAGCAGTGCATCAACATGGTTCAGTTCCATTACACCTCGAGTGTTGCTCCTCTCAGAAGCATAGAAGTAGTCATTTTCAGCTACACTCTCAATGACATATATGGCTTCTTCAATGGTCTTTTTCTTGTTCAAAGATCCCCTAGATGAGTGGTCCGCTGCCTTCTTTGATTCATACAAGAGTCCCTCATAGAAAATATGCAGCTGTACCCATTCATTGAACATGTCCGGTGGGCACCTTCTTGTCAAATCCTTAAACCTCTCCCATGCTTTGTAGAGAGTCTCACCATCTTGTTGCCTGAAAGTTTGTACCTCAGCTCTCAGCCTGTTGATCCTTTGAGGAGGATAGAATCTTGCCAAGAATTTATTCACTACATCTTCCCTTGCTGTCAAACTCTCCTTTGGGAAAGACTCCAACCATTTAGACGCCTTGTCCCTGAGTGAAAAGGGGAACAAGAGCAATCTGTAAACATCTAGGTGGACGCCATTAGACTTCACAGTGTCACAGATCCGTAGGAAGTGGTTAAAATGTTGATTTGGGTCTTCTTGGACACTTCCTCCGAATGAACAGTTGTTCTGAACAAGGGTGATGAGCTGGGGTTTTAGCTCAAAGTTGTTAGCATGTATGGTTGGCTTTTGGATGCTGCTTCCACAGTTGCCTGGGTCTGGGTTGATGTAAGATCCTAGAACCCTTCTTCCTGGCTCAGCATGATTCACATGGCCATCTCTGGCATGGTTATGAGCTTCTCCTTCATCGTTATCCTCCATGATTGTTTCAAATAATTCCTCCTCTTCCTCTGCTCCAACAACTCTTTTGCCTCTTGCTTCTCTCCTTTTTCTAAAGAGGGTCCTCTCAGGTTCAGAATCAAAGGATGTTGAGGTCTCCCCTCTTTTACCTGTCATACAACCAGCACAGCTTACAGCAAGAAAGAAATTGCAAAAATTATAATGGTTTAAGTGGTAGTTAGTATGAGTGGTGCAAATTGTCAAACAATTAGTGGGTTAGTGAACTGAATTGTAAATAATGCGGAAAAATAAAAGGGGAGATAAGGAAAGGGAAGAAGTAACTGTAATTGAAAGTAAACAGCTAAACAAAACGAATCGAAAATGAAGAAAAATGCTCAATCTAGTGATCTTCTAACTTAATCATTGTTGATTCAAAATCAATCCCCGGCAACGGCGCCATAAACTTGATGCATGGGAATTTGTCTATCAACAAATCTCCCTCAGTAAGTATACCGAATTATCGTCAAGTAAAAACTCACAATAGAGTGAGGTCGAATCCCACAGGGAATGATTGGTCAAGCAATTTTAATTGGAAGAATGCTCTAGTTGAGCTAAACAGAAAGTGGATGGTGAATTGCAGAGAATTAAATGGCAGGAAAGTAAATGACAGAAAATAAAGTGCAGAATCTTAAATGAAGAATTAGGGTGATTAGCATGAAAGTAAATAACAGAAAATAAAGAGAATGGGTAAGATTAGAAATGGGGAAATCATTGGGTTCAGGAGGTATTGCATTCTCCGGATCAAGTTCATTCTCATCTCTTCTTTAATCAATGCATTCATTGATCTCCTTGGCAATCTTAAGTGATTGAATCCCAATTCCTTGGCAATCCAATCTCTCTAAACTTGAACAATTGCCCAATTCCTTAATTTAATTGCTCATGAGAAGAGATGAGGTATGGTCACTGATTATACCACATGTATTTCCAAATCAAAGTGTTGGTAAGGTTAAATGTCACAATACCCATCCAAACCCCAATTTGGTCCAACATGAGAAAGCATTTCTATCATGATCTCCTCATCCCTTTTCCAAGGCTCAGAGGAGATCCAATTATGGAGAGTTTCTTTCCTAAGATAACAATCCAATTAGATGAAGTTCGAAAGCTTTCTAGTAAGATCAAGAGAAAAGAAAGAAGAAGAATAATGAAAACTATGATTGATCCATCAAATTACAACAGAGCTCCCTAACCCAATGAAGGGGGTTTAGTTGTTCATAGCTTTGGAAAATGGAAATGAAGAAGAGGAAAGATACATTCTAACTCTAGAAGTTGCAGAAAAGTAAAAATATACAGAGTGTAGTTTTCTCCAATGTGCCAATCCCTTTTCTAGTTTAAAACTACTCCTATATATACTACTCTTCTTGGTCTTCTAGTCAATTCTGCAAGTCTTGGATATGGGCCTTTGATCTTAAGTTGAAGCAGTTGGGACTCTTCAGTGGGCTCAGCTTTAGTTACAGAGAGAAAGTGATGTAAGCATGGACTTTGGCTTGGGACGTTAGTGGCGTTAACGCTGAGTGACATTATGGGTTCGAGAACGTTAGTGGCAATCACTTTTCTCACTAACGTTCCCCTCATATAGCCCACGTTAACTCCAACGTTAGTGGCACTAATGTGGCCACTAACGTTGCCTTACAAACCTTCGCAAGCGTTATTGGGACTCACCTTTCCCAATAACGTTGCATTGTGCCCCTCGCCCCCCACGTTAGTGCTCACGTTAACTAAGTTAACGTGGCTCTTAACGTGGTTATGTCTCATCTTCGCAAGCGTTATTGGGACTTACCTTTCCCAATAACGTTGTCTTGTGCCCCTAGTCTTCACGTTAGAGCTCACGTTAACTAAGTTAACGTGGCTCTTAACGTGGTTATGAATGACATCCCAACGTTAGTGACAAAGGTGAGTGTCACTAACGTTGACTCATTAATTTCACTCCACGTTAACTTTCACGTTAGTTGTCTCAACGTGACCACTAACGTGGGCAATGCAAGCTTGGTCCAACGTTAGTGACAAAGGTGAGTGTCACTAACGTTGGCATTGTTCCTTTCTTCCACGTTAGAGTCCACGTTAACTTAGTTAACGTGGCTCTTAACGTGGTTCATTGCCACATCTTGGCGCGTTAGTGGTGATCACAATTACCACTAACGTTGGAGTCTTTTTTTGTCTCCACGTTAACTACCACGTTAATGTAGTTAACGTGGCAATTAACGTGGCTCATGATGGCTTCGAGGGTGTTACTGGTATTCACTTTTCTCATTAACGCTGTAGGCTTATCCCCATTCCATATTAGTACCTACGTTAACTAGGTTAATGTGGATGCTAACGTGGCTCTTCCTTGCTTCCTTTGTCCTGAAATTACACAAATAAAGTGCATCAAAACTCTAATCCAATTCATGAAATCATGCATCATCCATATTAACATTCAATCTTTGCATAATTCTCATGAAAATAATGTAAAATTCACAATATTTGTCTAAATCAAGATGTAAGTGTTCTTTTACCTAAAACTTGCTTATTTCCTAAGAAAATGCATGAAACTACACTAAAATAGAAAAGAAAAGGTCAGTGAAACTGGCCTAGATGCCCTGGCATCATCCTCTAAAACTCGGACTTTGTCACCCTTTTCAGGTCCAAACCTGCATTCTTTTCAATTCAACATACCATTCCTCATCATCATAAAAATCACCACAATAAATCTACCTCAGATCAACAATTATATACTCATACAATATTCAAATCTAACAACCAAAATTCAACTAAGAATCATAGTTCGCAAATCCTAGGCTTTTAACACAAAATACCTCATTATCACAATAACCTCTACAATAGTTATACCTCAAATCAATAATTCACTAAATCACTAGTTAATCAACAAGCACCAAACCAACCATGTTCATCAATAGGATACTAAGTATTAAATATACACATGCAATCCAACTTATCCTATGGTCATCTAGCCTAAGTTTTCACAGAACATTATATATTAAATGCAAGAAACCTAAACCATACCTTGGCCGATTCTCACGTAGCGACCAAAATAATTCACTCACAACAAACACAGCTCCAAAGCCCAACAAAATACTACTACCCAGCCTCCACCAAAAATTCCAACGTCCAGAATTTCAAGCTCAAATTATTTATTCACAACCTAAGACACATTCATAACACATATAAACCCAATTTAATTCCCAAATCACAAATTCAAAATATTTAGATAGAATTATTATATCCTCACCTTATCCAAGCTTCACATAAGTAAGAGTAAATATTTTTCTCAAGCTAATTGGATCCTTAAACATCAAAGAACAAAGAAATTCAATACCTCCACTTAATTTTCCAAAAATTGGGGAATAAGAGGCTGAGAATAAAATAATGAGTTACCTATGAAATTGTTCAGGTAGAAATATAGAGCTCGACACGGTGGACGTGTGGTCACAAACGGTGCGGCGATCGGAGCTCGGACAGAGAAGTTATGGCGTTCGGAGTTCACCGTAAGGATTTACGGTGATTTTTGTTCTCTCCTCCCCTATACGTGCTTTAGCTTTGTTTCAGATGAAATGAGGGAGAAGAAAGCCTTGGGTTCATTTAATATGTCGGTCTGGTTGGACCGACAGCCCACTTTGGGCCCAGTTCAACCGGTTCGTCTCGTTCGGTCCAATCTTGGGCCGATTTTTTCGAAATTAGTGTCAAAATTCACATTTCGATGAGCTCTATCCTAATTTGATATAATATTTGTCTTTCTAATCTTCCTTTTTAAAAACTAATTTATTGACTAATTACTTACTAATTTAATCAGGGTTTACATCCTACCCACCTAACAAAGAATTTTACCCTGAAAATTCCAATTCAGTTACCTGAAAAGAGATGTGGGTAGTCCTTTCGCATATTTGATTCGAGTTCCCAAGGTTGTTCCTCGATACCAGCTCGACTCCAAGCTACTTTTACCAATGATACTTCCTTCCCACGTAATCGTTTAACACTAGTGTCATCAATTCTCACCGGAACTACTAGAAGTGTTAGATCTTCTCTTATTTGAATTGGTTCTAGTTCTAGAATATGACTTACGTTAGGAGTATACTTCCGAAGCTGTGATACATGAAACACGTCGTGTAAGTTCGAAAGATACGGCGGTAAGGCGATTCTATAAGCCACTGGTCCAATTCTCTTCAGGATCTCAAATGGTCCAATATAACGGGGATTCAGTTTCTTAGTCTTAATAGCTCTTCCCACTCCAGTAGTTGGTGTAACCTTCAGAAAAACATGCTCTCCTTCTTCTAACTCCAAAGGCTTTCGCCTTTAATCAGCATAACTCTTTTGACGGCTCTGAGCTATAAGCATTCGACTATGAATCTTCTTTATTTGTTCAGTAGTTTCAGCTATCATCTCAGGCCCTAACAAACTTCTTTCTCCAGTTCATACCAACATAGTGGAGACTGACATTTTCTGCCATATAGAGCTTCATACGGAGCCATTTCGATGCTCTCATGGTAGCTATTATTATAAGCAAATTCCACTAATGGCATATACCGATCCCAGCTCGCCAACTGGTCCAAAACACAAGCCCTTAACATATCTTCTAAGGTCTAAATAGTTCTTTCTGACTGACCATCTGTTTGAGGGTGATACGCAGTACTCAAGCTTAATTGAGTCCCAAATGCACGCTAAAAAGCTCCCTAGAACCTTGATGTAAAGCGGGGATCTCTGTCAGATATAATGGTAGAAGGCATGCCATGTAACCTGACAATCTCTTTGATATACATTCGAGCCAATTCCTCCATTGTGCAACTTATTTGGATAGGAAGAAAGTGAGCTGATTTTGTCAGTCGATCCACAACTACCCAAATAGCATCACAACCAGACTGGGTTCTAGGCAACCCTATCACAAAATCCATTGCAATACTTTCCCATTTCCATTGTGGAATCTCTAAAGGCTGAAGGGTTGGTGCACGAAATTGTGATCATCAATGGCGCCATCAACATGGTACGCTCAATTTCAGCCAGAAAATACCTGAAATCACAGAAAAACACACAAACTCATAGTAAAGTCCAGAAAAGTGAATTTTAACTAAAAACTAATAAAAATATACTAAAAACTAACTAAAACATACTAAAAATAATGCCAAAAAGCGTATAAATTATCCGCTCATCACAACACCAAACTTAAATTGTTACTTGTCCCCAAGCAACTGAAAATCAAATAAGATCAAGAGAAGAGAATATGCAATGAATTCCAAAAACATCTATGAAGATCAGTATTAATTAGATGAGCGGAGCTTTTAGCTTTTTGCCTCTGAACAATTTTGGCATCTCACTCTATCCTTTGAAATTCAGAATGATTGGCTTCTATAGGAACTCAGAATCCAGATAGTGTTATTGATTCTCCTAGTTAAGTATGAAGATTCTTGAACACAGCTACTTTATGAGTCTTGGCCGTGGCCCAAAGCACTATGTCTTCCAGTATTACCACCGGATACATATATGCCACAGACACATAATTGGGTGAACCTTTTCAGATTGTGACTCAGCTTTGCTAGAGTCCCCAATTAGAGGTGTCCAGGGTTCTTAAGCACACTCTTTTTGCCTTGGATCACAACTTTATTTCTTTCTTTTTCTCTTTCTCTTTTTTTTTTCGTTTTTTTCTCTTTTTTTTGTATTCACTGCTTTTTCTTGCTTCAAGAATCATTTTTATGATTTTTCAGATCCTCAGTAACATGTCTCCTTTTTCATCATTCTTTCAAGAACCAACCATTCATGAACAACAAATTCAAAAGATATATGCACTGTTTAAGCATACATTCAGAAAACAAAAGTATTGCCACCACATCAAAATAATTAATCTGTTATAAAATTCAAAATTCATGCAATTCTTCTCTTTTTCAATTAAGAACATTTTTCATTTAAGAAAGGTGATGGATTCATAGGACATTCATAACTTTAAGGCATAGACACTAAGACACTAATGATCATGAGACACAAACATAGATAAACATAAGTATAATTTTCGAAAAACAGAAAAATAAAGAACAAGGAAATTAAAGAACGGGTCCACCTTAGTGAGGGCGGCTTGTTCTTCCTCTTGAAGATCTTATGGAGTTCTTGAGCTCCTCAATGTCTCTTCCTTGTCTTTGTTGCTCCTCTCTCATGATTCTTTGATCTTCTCTAATTTCATGGAGGAGGATGGAATGTTCTTGGTGCTCCACCCTTAGTTGTCCCATGTTGGAACCCAATTCTCCTAGGGAGGTGTTGATTTGCTCCCAATATTTTTGTGGAGGAAAGTGCATCCCTTGAGGCATCTCAGGGATTTCATGATGAGTGGGATCTCTTGTTTGCTCCATCCTTTTCTTAGTGATGGGCTTGTCCTCATCAATGGGGATGTCTCCCTCTATGTCAACTCCAACTGAATAACAGAGGTGACAAATGAGATGAGGAAAGGCTAACCTTGCCAAGGTAGAGGACTTCTCCGCCACCTTATAAAGTTCTTGGGCTATAACCTCATGAACTTCTACTTCTTCTTCAATCATGATGCTATGAATCATGATGGCCCGGTCTAGAGTAACTTCAGACCGGTTGCTAGTGGGAATGATTGAGCGTTGGATAAACTCCAACCATCCTCTAGCCACGGGCTTGAGGTCATGCCTTCTCAGTTGAACCGGCTTCCCTCTTGAATCTCTCTTCCATTGGGTGCCCTCTTCACAAATGACTGTGAGGACTTGGTCCAACCTTTGATCAAAGTTGACCCTTCTAGTGTAAGGGTGTTCATCTCCTTGCATCATGGGCAAGTTGAATGCCAACCTTATATTTTCTGGACTAAAATCTAAGTATTTCCCCCGAACCCTTGTAAGCCAATTCTTTGGGTCCGGGTTCACACTTTGATCATGGTTCTTGGTGATCCATGCATTGGCATAGAACTCTTGAACCATTAAGATTCTGACTTGTTGAATAGGGTTGGTAAGAACTTCCCAACCTCTTCTTCGGATCTCATGTCGAATCTCCGGATATTCACTCTTTTTGAGTTTGAAAAGGACCTCAGGGATCACTTTCTTCAAGGCCACAACTTCATAGAAGTGGTCTTGATGCACCCTTGAGATGAATCTCTCCATCTTCCATGACTCGAAGGTGAAAGCTTTTGCCTTTCCTTTCCTCTTTCTAGAGGTTTCTCCGGCCTTGGATGCCATAAATGGTTATGGAAAAACAAAAGGCAATGCTTTTACCACACCAAACTTAAAAGGTTTGCTCGTCCTCGAGCAAAAAAAGAAAGAAGAGAGTAGAAAAAGAAGAAATAGAGGAGATGGAGGTGGCTTTGTGGTTCGGCCAAAAGGGGAGAAGTAGTGTTTTAAATTTGAATGGTGAGGTAGGTGGGGTTTTATGAAGGATGGATGTGAGTGGTGAAGAGAAAGATGGGATTTGATAGGTGAGGGGTTTTTGGGAAAGAGGTGTTGAGGTGATTGGTGAATGGGTGAAGAAGAAGAGATAGGGTGGTGGGGTAGGTGGGGATCTTGTGGGGTCCACAGATCCTGAGGTGTCAAGGAAAAGTCATCCCTGCATCAAGTGGCGAGCAAAATTGCTCTCTGTGCCAATTCTGGCGTTAAACGCCGGGCTGGTACCCATTTATGGCGTTTAACGCCAACTTCTTGCCCTTTTCTGGCGTTTAACGCCAGTCTGGTGCCCCTTTCTGGCGTTAAACGCCCAGAATGGTGCCAGACTGGGCGTTAAACGCCCATTTGCTAGCTTCACTGGCGTTTAAACGCCAGCAAGTTCTCCTCCAGGGTGTGTTATTTTTCTTTCTGTTTTTCATTCTGTTTTTGCTTTTTCAATTGATTTTGTGACTTCCCATGATCATCAACCTACAGAAAACATAAAATAACAAAGGAAAATAGATTAAATATAACATTGTGTTGCCTCCCAACAAGCGCTTCTTTAATGTCAGTAGCTTGACAGTGGGCTCTCATGGAGCCTCAAAGATACTCAGAGCAATGTTGGAACCTCCCAACACCAAACTTAGAGTTTGACTGTGGGGGCTCTGTTTGACTCTGTTTGAGAGAAGCTCTTCATGCTTCCTCTCCATGGTGACAGAGGGATATCCTTGAGCCTTAAACACAAAGGATTCTTCATTCACTTGAATGATCAATTCTCCTCTGTCCACATCAATCACAGCCTTTGCTGTGGCTAGGAAGGGTCTGCCAAGGATGATGGATTCATCCATGCACTTCCCAGTCTCTAGGACTATGAAATCAGCAGGGATGTAATGGTCTTCAATCTTTACCAAAACATCCTCTACAAGTCCCTAAGCTTGTTTTCTTGAATTGTCTGCCATCTCTAGTGAGATTCTTGCAGCTTGAACCTCAAAGATCCCTAGCTTCTCCATTACAGAGAGAGGCATGAGGTTTACACTTGACCCTAGGTCACACAGAGCCTTCTTAAAGGTCATGGTGCCTATGGTACAAGGTATTGAAAACTTCCCAGGATCCTGTCTCTTTTGAGGTAATTTCTGCCTAGACAAGTCATCCAATTCTTTGGTGAGCAAAGGAGGTTCGTTCTCCCAAGTCTCATTACCAAATAACTTGTCATTTAGCTTCATGATTGCTCCAAGGTATTTAGTAACTTGCTCTTCAGTGACATATTCATCCTCTTCAGAGGAAGAATACTCATCAGAGCTCATGAATGGCAGAAGTAAATTCAATGGAATCTCTATGGTCTCAGTGTGAGCCTCAGATTCCCATGGTTCCTCATTAGGGAACTCATTGGAGGCCAGTGGACGTCCATTGAGGTCTTCCTCAGTGGCGTTCACTGCCTCTCCCTCCTTTCCAAATTCGGCCATGTTGATGGCCTTGCACTCTCCTTTTGGATTTTCTTCTGTATTGCTTGGAAGAGTACTAGGAGGGAGTTCAGTAATTTTCTTGCTCAGCTGACCCACTTGTGCCTCCAAGTTTCTAATGGAGGACCTTGTTTCAGTCATGAAACTTTGAGTGGTTTTGATTAGATCAGAGACCATGGTTGCTAAGTCAGAGTGGTTCTGCTTAGAATTCTCTGTCTGTTACTGAGAAGATGATAGAAAAGGCTTGTCATTGCTAAACCTGTTTCTTCCACCATTATTGTTGTTGAAACCTTGTTGAGGTCTCTGTTGATCCTTCCATGAGAGATTTGGATGATTTCTCCATGAAGAATTATAGGTGTTTCCATAGGGTTCTCCCATGTAATTCACCTCTTCCATTGAAGGGTTCTCAGGATCATAAGCTTCTTCTTCAGATGAAGCGTCCTTAGTACTGCCTGGTGCAGCTTGCATTCCAGACAGACTTTGAGAAATCAAATTGACTTGCTGAGTCAATATTTTGTTCTGAGCCAATATGGCATTCAGAGTATCAATCTCAAGAACTCATTTCTTCTGATTTATCCCATTGTTCACAGGATTCCTTTCAGAAGTGTACATGAATTGGTTATTTGTAACCATTTTAATTAGTTTTTGAGCTTCTGTAGGCGTCTTCTTCAAATGAAGAGATCCTCCAGCAGAGCTGTCCAATGACATCTTGGACAGTTCAGATAGACCATCATAGAAGATACCTATGATGCTCCATTTAGAAAGGATGTCAGAAGGACACTTTCTGATCAATTGTTTGTATCTTTCCCAAGCTTCATAGAGGGATTCTCCTTCCTTCTGTCTGAAGGTTTGGACTTCCACTCTAAGCTTACTCAATTTTTGAGGTGGAAAGAACTTTGTCAAGAAGGCATTGACTAGCTTTTCCTAAGAGTTCAGGCTTTCTTTAGGTTGTGAGTCCAACCATATCCTAGCTCTGTCTCTTACAGCAAATAGGAATAGCATAAGTCTGTAGACTTCAGGGTCAACCCCATTAGTTTTGACAGTGTCACAGATTTGCAAAAATTCAGCTAAAAACTGATGAGGATCTTCCAATGGAAGTCCATGGAACTTGCAATTCTGTTGCATTAGAGAAACTAATTGAGGCTTAAGCTCAAAGTTGTTTGCTCCAATGGCAGGGATAGAGATGCTTCTCCCATAGAAGTCGGGAGTAGGTGCAGTAAAGTCACCCAGCACCTTCCTTGCATTGTTGGCATTGTTGTTGTTTTCGGCTGCGATGGATTCTTCTTCTTTGAAGATTTCTGTTAGGTCTTCTACAGAGAATTGTGCCTTAGCTTCTCTTAGCTTTCGCTTCAAAGTCCTTTCAGGTTCAGGGTCAGCCTCAACAAGAATGCTTTTGTCTTTGCTCCTGCTCATATGAAAGAGAAGAGAACAAGAAAATATGGAATCCTCTATGTCACAGTATAGAGATTTCTTGAGGTGTCAGAGGAAAAGAAAAATAGAAGGAAGAAGTAGAGAATTCGAACTTATCAAGAAAGATAGAGTTCGAATTGTGCATTAAGGAATAGTGTTAGTCCATAAATAGAAGGATGTGAGAAGAGGGGAAGAAATTTTCGAAAATTAAGTAAAATATTTTTAAAACATTTTGAAAAATACTAATTGATTTTCGAAAACTAAGAGTGGAAAAGAAATCAAGTGATTTTTGAAAAAGATTTTGAAATTAGAAATAAAAAAGATATGATTGAAAACTATTTTAAAAAAGATGTGATTAAAAAGATATGATTGAAAAGTTATGGTTTTAAAAAGATATGATTGAAAAGATATGATTTGAAAAACAATTTAAAAAGATTTGATTTTACAAATTAATGACTTGGCTAACAAGAAAAGATATGATTCAAACATTAAACCTTTCTCAACAGAAAAGGCAACATACTTGAAATGTTGAATCAAATCATTAATTGATAGCAAGTATTTTTGAAAATGGAAAGAAATTGATTTTGAAAAAGATTTGATTGAAAAGATTTGATTTGAAAAAAGATTTGATTTTGAAAAATGTTGAAAACTTGAAAAAATTTGAATTAAAAACAGAATCTTCCCTCTTGTGCCATCCTGACATTAAACGCCCAGAATGGTGCACATTCTGGCGTTTAACGCCCAAAGCACTACCCTTTTGGGCGTTAAACGCCCAGCCAGGCACCCTGGCTGGCGTTAAACGCCCAGCCAGGCACCCTGGCTGGCGTTTAAACGCCAGTTTGCCTTCCTCACTGGGCATTTTGAACGCCCAGCTTTTTCTGTGTAATTCCTCTGCTGTATGTTCTGAATCTTCAATTCTCTATATTATTGACTTGAAAAGACACAAATTAAAAATATTTTTGAATTTTTAATGATGAGGAATAATCAAAATGCAACTAAAATCAAATAACAATGCATGCAAGATACCAAACTTAGCAGTGTGTATACTACTGACACTAACAAAATGAGAATGCATATGAGAAACAACAAAAATACTCAAGATAAAAGAATTTAAAGATCAGAGCAAGGAAATCATCAAGAACATCTTGAAGATCATTTAAGACACATGAATGAATGCAAGAAGAACAGAAACATGCAATTGACACCAAACTTAACATGAGACACTAGACTCTACAAGAAACATACAATATTTTTGGTTTTTATGATTTTGTAATTTTTTTTGGATTTTTTGAAAATTAAGTGGAAAAGAAAATAAAGATATCAAAATTCTTAATGAGAATTTCAGGAATTATGCAATGTTAGTCTAAAGCTTCAGTCTAAAGAAATTAGACATGGCTAGCCAAACTTCAGCAGGACATTGCATTCAAGAGCTAAATTGATGAGAAACAATCAGCTTTGGTGATGACAATAACATCACCTTGAAACACTAGAATTCATTCTTAAGAACTCTGAAGAAAAATACCTAATCTAAGCAACAAGATGAACCGTCAGTTGTCCAAACTCAAAACAATCCCCGGCAACGGCGCCAAAAACTTGGTGCACGAAATTGTGATCATCAATGGCGCCATCAACATGGTACGCTCAATTTCAGCCAGAAAATACCTGAAATCACAGAAAAACACACAAACTCATAGTAAAGTCCAGAAAAGTGAATTTTAACTAAAAACTAATAAAAATATACTAAAAACTAACTAAAACATACTAAAAACAATGCCAAAAAGCGTATAAATTATCCGCTCATCAAGGGTCCCTAATGGTCTCTGATGCTCGATCTTAACCTTCTGACACGTTAAACATTTAGATACGTGCAATGCCACATCATTCTTCATTCCTGGCCATCAAAACATCGCTTTCAGATCTTGATACATTTTGATACTCCCTGGGTGAATTGAGAACCAACTCTTATGAGCTTCCTTCAAGATACTCTGTCGCATGTCTCCAACATCTAGCACAATAATCCGGTTCTTGAACCTCCACAAACCATCTTGACCTTCTACCACTCTCCACTATTTTCCCTGTCCTACTGCTGGTAATACCTTTCCTAACGCTTCACTATCCTGATGAGCCTTCAGAAGTTCTGATTTAAAATCATTTGAGATCTGCAACTGACTTAAACACAGAATTTCGGATTCTTCTTTAACTCCCAAATTCAAACCTTGAAATGCCTTCAGTAACTCTTCCTCTCGTAGCATCATCCAAGTTACATATAAAAATTTCTGACTCAAAGCATTTGCCATAATGTTTGCTTTTCCTGGATGATAATTTAATTCAAAATCATAATCTTTCAGAAGCTCCATCCACCTCCTTTGATGCATATTAAACTCTTTCTGCTCAAAAAGATACTTTAAACTCTTATGGTCTGAGAAAATATGAAACTTAACGTCATAAAGATAGTGCCCCCAGATCTTTAAAGCAAACACAACAATAACAAGTTCTAAATCATGTGTCGGATAGTTCATCTCATGCGACCTTAATTGCTGTAAGGCGTATGCTACAACATTCTGGTGTTGCATTAAAACGCACCCTAAACCCTTTAATGACGCATCACAATACACTTCAAACGGTTCACTTGGTTCAGGAAATACCAACACGGGTGCAGTAGTCAATCCGTGCTTCAATTCTTGAAAGCTCTCCTCACACTCCGGAGTCCAGATAAAAGGCATATCATTCCTAGTCAATTTAGTTAAAGGTAAGGTGAGCTGTGAAAATTCCTTAATGAATGTGCGATAATACCCCGCCAAACCTAGGAAACTCCTTATCTCTGTCACTAAAGTTGGTCGCTCCCAATTCATTACTGCTTCCACCTTAGCAGGATCCACAGCTATCCCCTGCTTACTTATCATGTGACCCAAAAACTTCATCTCACTCTTTCAAAACTCGCATTTAGATAACTTAGCATATAACTTCCTGTCTCTCAGAATTTGCAGCACAGTTCGCAAGTGATCAGCATGCTCCTCTTCAGTCTTAGAGTAAACAAGAATATCATCAATGAAGACAATAACAAACTTGTCCAGATACGGCCTGAAAATCCTGTTCATAATCCATGAATACTGCCAGAGCATTAGTCAATCCAAAAGACATCATCGTATACTCATAATAACCATAACGTGTCTTGAAAGCAGTTTTCGGAATATCCTCGTCTCTAACCCTTATCGAATGATACCCAGATCGCAGATCAATCTTAGAAAACACTCCTGCACCTTGTAACTGATCCATTAGGTCATCAATTCTAGGTAACGGATATTTATTCTTCACAGTGATCTTATTCAATTGTCGATAATCGACACACAAACGCATACTTCCGTCCTTCTTCTTTACCAGTAATAGTAGTGCTCCCCACGGAGAAACACTTGGTCGAATAAAATGCTTACCTAACAGATCTTCCAGCTGAGCCTTTAGTTCAGCCATTTCTAAAGGTGACATCCAGTAAGGAGTAATCGAAATTGGACCGGCTCCATGCACCAACTCAATTGCAAATTTGACCTCTTTGTTAGGTGAAAATTCATTAATATCATCCGGAAGCACGTCCAGAAATTCCCATACAATTGGAATTTGTTCTAAACTCTGATCATCAACTGATACTCCCGCAGTTAATAACATAATACCCTGACATTCAGTTCAAGAACAGTTTACTATCATAGAGTTCAAATAATAACTGTTCACCACAACCGGCGCTTTTGACCCTTCCGGCATAAACTGTATTAATTTCTCAGAACAATCAAGAAAAACATTATTCTTGGATAACCAATCTAATCCCAAGATGAGATCAAGACCAGTCATCGGTAAACAAATCAAATCATGCACAAATTCACGTTGTTGCACTCGAAAGGGAACTTGTGGACATCCTATCCTAGTCACCGTCGCTTCATGAGTAGCATTATACACTTTCAAATCATAACCTAAAACCACCATTCTCAATCCTAACTCATTAGCCTTTTTAAATGCAATAAATGAATGAGTTGCTCCTGATCAAATAAAGCATTTAAGATTTTACCAGCCATTTCATAGTTACCTCTAATCAGTGTCTCAGATCCCTCAACACCTGCTGCAGAAGTGGTATACACTCTCTCTGGCTGCTGTACTCTACCAGTTTCATACTTCTTCTTCTCCAAACAATTATTAGCCATATGCCCGGGCTGTCCACAAAAATAGCATACCCCAAGTCCTAACCTGCATGGAACTCCAGGATGATACTTTCCACACCTCTGATAGTTCAAATCCTACTGTGGTTGTTTTCCAAACCTTCTTCCCTAATTAACATTAGTATTTAGCCTCCTGTAATTACCCTGGCCTTGAATCTGCTGTGGAACAAAGCCTCCACGCTTGAAATTCGTATCTCTCGGGGCAAAGTTCCTCCCTGGAGGCCTCTAAAAAGGCACCCTCAAACTTCCTTTCTCTGCTGCCGTCTTTCTCACACAATCTTCAGCCACCCTACTCTTATTCACCAATTCAGAAAATACTCTGATCTCCATTGGGGCAATGAAGCTCAGAATATCGCTCCGAAGACCTCCCTCATATTTAATACACTTCCATTCAGCAAAATCTTCTGGTGCACCTTGACAGATACGAGAAAAATGACATAACTCCTCAAACCTGCTAGTATACTCAGCAACAGTCATATGTCCCTACTTTAACTGTGTTAATTCAAGTTTCTTTGCATTTCTGGCTGAATTAAGAAAGTATTTCTTATAGAATTCTGTTCGGAAAACCTCCCAAGGAGTCGCAGCACCCTCAGGCTGTAGGATACGTCGTGTTCCCTGCCACCAATACTGAGCCTCTCCTTGCAGCTGATAAGTTCTAAATTCAACACATTGCTCCTCAAGAACCTGTTGGGCCTGCAACGCCCTTTCCATAGCCTGAATTCAATTATCTGCATCAGTGGGATTTGAGGTTCCCCTGAAGGTCGGAGGGTGAACTTTCAGAAATGTAGCAAGCATCAAAGGACCGTCCTCATCATTAATATTCCCGTGATTACCTTGGTTTATCTGATTACCTGGTGCCTCGGCTGTCGCCTGCATAGCTGCAGCCATATTCCCCAGGGCAGCCATGAACTCTACTAGATCATTCCCTGCTGGGCTAGGAGTAACAGTGCCTATCCTACCTCTACCTCGCCCGCGACCACGTTTGCGAGTCGACATCTAGTCCCTATACACACCAAACAAGTGATATTAAGTTGATCAGTCTCAATATCACAAGTCTAATGCTTTAAGTTCCAAATGCATGCTCACAAACGTTTATGCTATATATATCAATCAGATATCCTAATAGCACATAAGCACATATACAGAGAATGCACAGAAGCACAATCAGTCCGTCTTTCAGGCTCTATAGGAACGAACTGCTCTGATACCATAATGTAACACCTATCATACAGAGTTTTATGCTTAAGTCATAAAACAGAGGTGGTGTGGTATTACGACCTCTAAAATAAACTGTATATATATAATAGCAGAAGAATTATAATATGCTAGGAGACTTGAAGAATAGAGGAAATAAAAATTGTGAAATAAAAGCGCAATGCTCGAGAAACGAGTTAACTTGTGTGCTAAGAAAGCTACAGCTGTCAAGTGTAAAGTAACGCAAAACAGGAACAGAGAGTGAAAGATACAAAATAACGAGCTCCTGACTCAGCCTGCGAAGTCAAGACTGGCCGGAGAATGTACACACATATATACATATATATACATATCAAAAACCCAAAAGTACATAAACAAAATCCTGCCTCTCCATACACTCTAGGAGGATAAAAAAGAATAAGTTATGTGGAGAGAAAGCTAAGTATATATATATATATATATATATATATATATATATATATATATATATATATATATATATATATATATATATATATATACATCATAGCATAACAAAATAACCTAGTTACCACTCTGCTTCAAGAGTCCAGATGCCTAACGAGATGCCTCTCAACCTGCATCTGAAAAATAACAACATAGTATGGAATGAGAACCGGAGGTTCTCAGTATGGTAAAGGTGCCACACACATAATATATAAGGTCCTGGGAATGCCAGAGGCAATCCTAGAATGCCAACACTCAGATTATAGAGTTTAAAGTATTAAACAGAAGCCATAAAAAGGTGGTTTTCTAAGAGTACCTAAACCTAACTTAGCTTAATCTTATATCTAAGTCTCATACTGCCATTCCTCCATAGCTCCCACTCCATCATGCATTTCACAGACATTTAAACAGATAAAGGCAAGTACAAGAAGGTTATAAATACTGCAGGTAATAAATATACATTTAATATAGAATATGATATTACAAGAATGCCTAATAGTAAGAAATATGATATTATAATTAATGTCATTAATAAATACGGCTGATAAGAATATGATAAGTGGATTGATAGGAGAGTGAGATAAAAAATAAAACTGTTGTTAAATTATATAAATGAAGTAAATTATAGAAAATTTTGACTAATTATGGCTGAAAATTTTTTTTATCAAACTTTTTTCATAATATAAAATACCTAATTTATACACATTGTTCATAATATTTAAATAATTCAAACAATTATCATTTATACCAGAATTTATGATTAGTTAATAACGTTATTATTTGTTTTCTTAATTCCATTGGCAAATCATTTATGAGACTAAGATAAGAAATTATATTAGAGTTTAGTTCCGTGTCCTGTATTTTGTGTTGTGTCGTGTCTCATGTTTGTATTAATGTCCAAATTTTATATGATACACTTAAATATTATTATGGGTTAAATATTTTTAATTTATATTTTTGAAATAAATTTTAAAATAACATATATTATTAAAAATATTTATTAACCTTAGTTTGTATTTTAATATAAAAAATAAAAAATATTACATTTTTTTTAAAATATTTTATATTTTATACATATAAAATAATGTATTTCTATATCTAAGAATAAATTAAAATTAGGGTAAAAAACCATAATAAGCCAACTGGCTCGGAAAATTACGTAAATACGCCAAAGCAAAAATCGTTACAGCAATAAGCCAGATCGTATTTTTATATAATTCGAACCAGGTTGGTTCGAACTCCATTTATTAGTAAATCGAACCAGGTTGGTTCGAATTATGGTTTTTTTTTTTGTTAGTAATTCGAACCAGCCTGGTTCGAATTAGTAATGAAGGTAATTCGAACCAAGGTGGTTCGAATTATAGAGAGAGAATGTCTGCATGTAATTCGAACCAGGCTGGTTCGAATTACACCAATCATAGTTCGAACCAGGCCGGTTCGAACTATGTGTGAGACTGACTGTATATATATGGTTCCAAACGTGAGTTACTCTCATTAGAGGGAGAAGGATGGCTAGTGAGGAGAGTTTTGTTGTTTTGGTGCACCACAGAGGATCTGTTAATAGAAAAACTCGTTCCGGAGTAAAGTTCACAGATAAGAATCCTCTATGTATTGTCATAACATCTACGACGAGTTACGATGACCTTGTTAGCGCTGTACTAATGAAGCTTGGTCTGGAGGGTGCGAAGCGGGTAAAGAAGTTTTTCTATCGCATTCCAGTCACGGTGCTACAGAATACGGTGAAGTATGATTGCTTCACGATTAATAATGATGCGGACTTGCAAGTAATGTTTCTCTGTCGGCGGCAGTTTCCGGAGGTGAGGACACCGGAGTTGTTGGCCCGGCTGGTTGATGTTGTATCCAGCTCCGGCGGTTCGAACAGGAATACGAACACTATAGCGAATGCAGCAGGTTCTAGTTCCCGGCCTGCCGTTGCTTCCTCGTCCGTCCCTGTGTACGAACCAGTGGTCCAACATGTCGCCTCCCCATCTTTCGCTGTTGACCTCAATGCCACCGAAGGCGACGAGGTAGTGGAAAGGGAAAATTTGCCGAACGCTTTAGTGGGAGTTGCACCTGTTGGCGTAGGAGACGGTTTTTTTGGACGATGAAGACGAGGATGACGTCGAGCCGGATATGATTGACGATGATAGCGCTGATGATATTGGAGCGACTGGGCCTGCATTGGAGGTAGGTGGTTCTAGCTCTGGCACACAGCAGTATCCACCACATTTTTCCTCATTGGACTTGGACGCCATGAGACATGAGGGGGTTTTAGGGCACGCTGTTGGATTCGGAGCTAGAGATGCGGAAGGGAGTACTGGTCTGACAGAGTTCCAGGTTGGTCAGCAATTCCAGGATAAAGATGAGGCCCTTTTAAGTGTGAGACTTACAGCATCCGGCGAGGGGTACAGTACAAGGTGGTGGAGTCCGATCACCGCCGGTATGTGGGCAAGTGTTCCGAGTTTGGGAATGGGTGCACATGGTTGATTCGACTGAGTCTCCGGAAGCGCAAGGGCATCTGGGAGGTCAAACGGTACAATGGACCTCACACTTGCCTGGCCACATCCATCTCTAGTGACCACAGGAGTTTGGATTATCATGTGATTTCGGCTTTCATTATGCCAATGGTTAGGGCCGATGCATCCGTGAGCATCAAGGTGCTCCTGAACGCCACGGCAGCGCACTTTGGTTTTAGGCCGACTTACCGGAGGGTTTGGATGGCGAAGCAGAAATCTATTGCCCTCATATACGGTGACTGGGATGAGTCCTACAACGACCTGCCTAGGTGGGTCTTGGGTGTCCAGCTGACGATGCCTGGGAGTGTTGTGGTCCTGAAGACGAGCCCGGTTCGAGTTGGAGGATAGGTGGACAAATCTCAAGCGTACTTCCACAGACTTTTCTGGACTTTCCCGCCCTGCATCGAGGCATTCCGTCATTGCAAGCCGCTAATCAGCATTGACGGCACACATTTGTATGGGAAGTATGGGGGAACGTTGCTCATCGCGATTGCACAGGATGGGAACTCCAACATTCTACCTGTGGCATTCGCACTAGTAGAGGGTGAGAACGCGGAATCCTGGACATTCTTTCTCTCACACCTTCGACAGCACGTGACCCCGCAGCCCGGTCTGCTGGTTATATCGGACAGGCACAACGGCATCAAGGCTGCGCTTGAGGCCCCTGACGGCGGTTGGCTACCGCCATCTGCGTACCGTGCATTCTGCATACGACACGTTGTGGCTAATTTTGCCCTAACCTTCAAGGGCAAAGACGCTAGGAGGCTACTAGTGAACGCGGCGTATGCGAAGACCGAGGTTGAATTTGATTACTGGTTTGATATCCTGCGATCTGAAGATCCGGCGATGTGTGAGTGGGCGAACCGGATTGATTACTCGTTGTGGACTCAGCATCGTGATGAGGGGCGGAGATTCGGTCACATGACGACGAACATCTCCGAGTGTGTGAACTCTATCCTGAAGGGGGTCAGAAATCTCCCTGTAGCATCCCTGGTGAAGGCAACATATTGTAGGCTTGCGGAACTGTTTGTTCGCAAGGGGAGAGAGGCTGAGGCCCAGATGGGAACAGGACAACAATTCAGTCAGCATTTGGTGAAGTGTATTGAGGCCAACATGAAGACGGCCAGGTGCTTCACGGTGACGCTGTATGACCGGGATAACTCCGAGTTCACTGTAGCAGAGACTACTCCGACTGGTTCTTTCTCCTTGGGTACTTACAGAGTATCACTTGCCTCTCGGACATGTGACTGCGGGTACTTCCAGGCTCTTCATTTCCCGTGTCAGCACGCACTTGCGTGCTGTGCATACTCACGGGTCACCTGGACCTCTTACGTTCACAGCGTCTATCAGATTAGCTCGGTCTTCAATGTGTATCGGATGGGATTCACACCTCCCATCCCGGAGGGCTTCTGGCCACCTTACGACGGGCCCACAGTGATTCCAGACCCTGCCATGAGGCGTGCCAGAGAGGGTCGTCCTAGATCCACTAGGATACGGACGAACATGGACGAGGCGGATCCGAATCGGCCAAAGAGGTGCGGCCTATGTCGCCAACCTGGACACACGCGACGTAGTTGCCCACAGGTTGCAGGCTCGTCTCAGACAGGACACCATTAGTATGCATGTTGTTAGTGTTAGCATTATCTACATTAGTGCGCATCTTGCTAGTCTTAGAGTTATTTAGATTATATCCCATGTTGTTAGTGTCAGTATTATTTACATTAGTGCACATGACTTTTAGTTTGATTGTTGCGAGTAGTAATGAATATGGCTTTTTTAATTATGTATTTTTTTTCTTTAAAGTTCAATCATGTATGATCCTGGTTTGTACTTTTTTTGTTATGTTATAGTCTGTTTATCTATGTTTTTTTTTAATTTGTGTTCTGGGACATTCATTTTGTATGATCAATGAATCTTGAAACAGTTTAGCGTTTATTTTCTCTTATTGAACTGTGTCCGGGTTGGCGACATAGGCCGCATCTCTTTGGCTGATTCGGATATGCCTCGTCCATAGATACACAGCTTAGTCAGTCTCACACATAGTTCGAACCGGCCTGGTTCGAACTATGATTGGTGTAATTCGAACCAGCCTGGTTCGAATTACATGCAGACATTCTCTCTCTATAATTCGAACCACCTTGGTTCGAATTACCTTCATTACTAATTCGAACCAGGCTGGTTCGAATTACTAACAAAAAAAAAACCATAATTCGAACCAACCTGGTTCGATTTACTAATAAATAGAGTTCGAACCAACCTGGTTCGAATTATATAAAAATACGATCTGGCTTATTGCTGTAACGATTTTTGCTTTGGCGTATTTACGTAATTTTCTGAGCCAGTTGGCTTATTATGGTTTTTTACCCTTAAAATTAATATGTCCACTTATTTCGTATCCAGGTTTCAATTACTATTGGTAGCTATTTAGATCATGCACGTTCATCACATTTTCAAACCCATTCTATCTACATTTATATTCTTTATTTTCTTTGGATATATGCTTCTAGAATAATTATACATATTATATTCTAATAACTATGTAAGACAGAAACTTGTTGGCTAAGAGATTGTTGAGGGCAAGCACAGAAATAATAAAGAATTCACTAGTGAGGAAGGATTAGTTGATAACTGGAGACACGTGACAGCCGATCTAAGCAATGTAGGTGCTAGAAAAAACACGAGAGAAAATGTTAAATAGGAAATTATGGGATTATGCTTGTTAACGAATTACTAATATTGCTCTTTTTTCTATCTAACAATTATGTTATGACATTTCTCTCTCTTTCTTTTATTCTTCTTCTGCTCTTCTTGACTCTTTTTTAAATATTTCTCTTTTTCTTCCCTTTTATACAAGTTGACGGAGAAAAAATATCGGTAAAGATTTTCACAAAAATATCACGTTGTAAGTATAGTTTTAAATCGACAATTAAACCTCAATCAACATTTAAATTTTTTGTCACTTAAGCAAACTCAATAAAATTAACCGAATTATTTAAATCTCGGGTCGTCTTTCAAGGAATTACAGGGAAGTGTACTTACTATTGGTTATGGGAAAAAGCTTTTGGGGTTTTTGAATTAAGAGACTGAAAAGTAAAATGGCAAAAAAATAAAGTAATAACTACAAAAGCACTTAACAAGGAAAGAGGATTAGAAGTCCTATTCTTATTATCATTGTCAATTGTGATGGTAAACATAAATTGCCTTCACTTAGTTAACCTCTAACAAATGGAGGAAGGTCAAGTGTATACAATCAACTTGAGTTCACAAGTCCGAGTCACTCATAGGGAGAAACTAGATTTAGTGAAGTTCAAGCTAAGCGACAATCTTCAATTACCAATCAACAAGAGAATTTTGATAACTCAAGAATCTCTAATCAATCCATCCAAGTCAAGAACATAAAAATCTAATTTAAAATCCAACCAAGTATTTTATCAAACACTTGGAAGGTATAAAATAAAAACATGGAAAACTAACAAGACATAGCAAAATCTAAGACTAACAGTTACAAGAGTAAACAATAACAACAAATTAGAGAACGCAATCATAAACATAAAAACATAAATTGCATTAATATGGATTAAAGGAAATAAGAAAAATTCATAAACTAAATTGGCAACATAAAAAAATCAACAAGAGAAGTAAATAAACTAAAGAACTAGAACAAATAAAAGTAAAAGAAAACTAAATTAAAGTAAGGTAGAAATATGAATTTGAGAAGGAACAAGACTAAAAATTCTAAAACCTAGAGAGAGAAGAGCCTCTCTCTCTAGAAACCTACATCTAAAACCTAAAATTGTGTGAATGAAAGTCAATCCCATTTCCAGCTCCACTCTGCAGCCTCTAATATGTATTTTCGGGCCTGAAACTGGGTCAAAAGAAGCCCAGAAATTGCCCCAGTGTTTTCTGTAATTGCAGCACATGACGCTCTGTCATGCGTACGCGTCGCTTGGACTCGGCACTGGCCACGCGTAGGCGTCAGCCCCGCATGTGCGTCGTATGTCTGCTGCACCAGTCACGCGTACGCATCGTCCATGCGTACGTGTCGCTGCCAGCTTCTCAAAACTTTAATTTCTTGTGGCCTTTTCATTTTTGCATGCTCCCTTTCCATCCTCTAAGCCATTCCTGCCCTATCAAACCTGAAAACACTTAACAAATATATCACGGCATCGAATGGTAAGAAGAGAGGATTAAAACTTAGTAATTTAAGGTCTAAGAAGCATGTTTTCAATCATAGCACAAAATTCGGAAAGAAAATTAAAACCATGCAATTTATATGAATAAGTGTGAGAATAATTGACAAAATACACTTAATTGAGCACAAAATAAACCATAAAATAGTGGTTTATCACAGATTCACATGCACACCGATGACCCCTTGAATTCCTCTTCGTGCTCATACACCACTTATATTTTCTTATTACATTGTTTTCTTTATGGCAAGTTATAGTTACATCATACTTATTCTCTATTCTTTTTCTGTACTCACATACTATTCCAAGCGGCAATAAAATCCATTCAATTTCCTATTCTGTTAATTTTTTACCCTTTCATTTAGTGCTTTCATTGGCCATGGCGATCACAAATAACACTCGCTTGAAGAGCACGTAATTAGACGTCAAGCGTTTATTCCAAATGCTTGAGTCGGTGACAGAGGAGTGATAAGAGAACTATTGTATAGTTTGGAATCAATCAAAACAAGAATTAATTCGTTGGTAGCATAGTCCAAACCAACAATGACTTCTCTTAATCAAATATTTACAAATTCTAATTAACCGAGAGTATTTAAACCCCGAGTCGTTCTCCCTAGGAGTTGCAATTAAGTGTACAATTATTGGATATAAGAGAAATGGGGATTGGGAAATGATGGCTGATAAACCACTATTTTATGGTTTATCTTGTGCTTAATTGAGTGGATTTTATCAACTCTTTACCCACTTATTCATACTATTTGCATGGTTTTACATTTGCCTTCCTAATTATGTGCTTTGATTGAAAACATGCTTCTTTGGCCTTAAGTTCCCTATGTTTAATCCTCTGTTATTACCATTAGATGCCTTGATATGTGTGTTAAGTGTTTTCAGATATTATAGGGCAGGAATGGCTCAGAGGATGGAAAGAAAGAATGCAAAAATGGAAGGAATACAAGAAATTGGAGAAACTGCTAAGCTGTCCAGCCTGACCTCTTCGCACTCAAACGACTATAACTTTAGCTATACAGATCCAAACCACGTGGTTCCAATTGCGTTGGAAAGCTAGCGTCCGGGGCTTCGATTTGATATATAATATGCCATAGTTGCCCTGACGCTAGGCGACGCGAACGCGTGATCTACGCGAATGCGTCGCATCTGCGAACTTCAATCCGCGCGGCCGCGTGGGCGACGCCTCCGCGTCACTTGCCCGCGACCTGAACGTACCAGAATACGTAGGGGGCGATTTCTGGGCTATTTTTGACCCAGTTTTCGGCCCGGAAAACACATATTAGAGGTTATAAAGTGGGGGAATGCATCCATTCATGATCATGCTTTTGATAATTCATAATTTTTAGTTTTAGATGTAGTTTTTAGAGAGAGAGGTTCTCTCCTCTCTCTTAGGATTTAGAAATTAGGATTTATTTCAACTCTTCATCAGGTTCAATATTTCTTTTACTTTATGTTTCTCCTCTACTTTTATTTACTCTGATATTTTTATTTGTGTTTGATTGATGTTGCCCAATTGGCTGATGATATTGTCCATGTTAGAATTGACATTTTTATTTAATATAATTTGAGGTATTTCAGACTTATATGTTATGGATGCTTTGGCTTTATCCAATTTATTTTCATTCAAGTAGATTTTATTCCCTTTTGGCTTTGGTTGATTAATTGGTAACTCTTGAGTTATCAAACTCATTATTGACTGAAAATTGGAATTCTTCAAGAATTAATTCGAGATCCAATAACTCTAACATTTCCCAAGGAAAGACTGGGACTTGAGGATTCGAATTAATTCATTCACTTAACTTACCTTCATAGTTAGAGGTTAACAAAGTGGGAGAAAAATCCAATTCTCATCACAATTGATAAGGATAACTAGGATAGGACTTCTAGTTCTTATACCTTGCCAAGAGTTTATTTTATTATTGCTATTTTATTCTTTTCCTATCATTCAACATACTCCTTCCTTACTCTCAAAACCCCCGATTTACAAAACTCATAACCAATAATAAGAACATACCTCCCTGCAATTCCTTGAGAAGACGACCCGATGTTTAAATACTTCGGTTATCAATTTATTTAGGGGTTTGTTACTTGTGACAACCAAAACGTTTGTATGAAAGGACTTTTGTTGGTTTGGAAGCTATACTTGCAACGGAAATTTATTCTGAATTCCAGACCACGCAAAAGTTCTCTCATCAAAATGGCGCCGTTGCCGGGGAATTGCAAACGTGTGCCTTATTATTGGTTATCGTAAATATTTTTCAAAAAAAAAAATTTTTCTTTTACTTGTTTATTTGTTTTCTCTCATCCCTCTTATTTCTAATGGCTATTATGAATTCTCACCCCTCTCGCTTTGAGTTTTGTTCTAATTTTGTTGCAAGGAATGGAAGCTATAACAGGACTATGTATCAAGGTCTAAGCAATCAAAGATGGATGGAGCCAGAGGATCTGATCAACCCTTTAGGCAACAGCATCCTCCTAGATATCACGGACAGAGACCATTTTACAATGCATGCCCAACTGATAGATTTGGTGGACCGCCTTGTAACTACCAACAAGCCCCACCCTGTGCTCAGAGACCATCCTCTCGACATAATTTCGAATCACCACACTCACAATCTTCCTTTCACCATTCGCCACCATATGATCCTTATCCTCCCCAACGCCAATCCAATTACTCCCAAGAACCACCACTCTCCTACGCACCATGTCCATATCCATCAAGCCAAAAATCACAGGTTCGCTTCGGGGAATCAGTAAACCAGTTCAATGCAACCCTTCATCAACTGGAGCAAGCAATAAATCAATTATCTTCCAGACGTTCAGATACTCAACAGACTCCCATGGCTTCATGTGGAGAATCTAATGAAGAATGTATTATGAAGAAGACACAAGAAACTCCAGTGGACAGCATATAGCATAACTTCATACTGGAACAAGTAGAGGGCGCTGTCATTGTAGAAGAAGAAGAGTTGGTTGAAGATTTAGGAGATGCTAAACCTCCTAGGAAATACAGAGTCATGGAAGACCCCGTCAAGGATGTTACAATTGACGCTAAAGAGGGTGTTGCATAGCCTCCAATGCAGATATCTTATGAAGAATTGGACGGAGTAACTCAAGACGCATGTTTCCTTGATGATGATAGTCACCAGTCAAGTCCTCCTAGTGATGAACTTGCACCCGCAAGCGAATTCTTTGAGACAGAAGAATCTTCCCCAAGTAAATACGAAGATGATGCAGAGGTCGAATTTTCTCAACCTCCTAATTATGACTCAAGTGATGAGGAAGATATGGAAGACTTTGACCAAGACATGGCTGGAATGGAAAAGGTTTGCCAGGAAGTGGAGGAATTCACTGAAGACCACAAGGGAGTAGAGCTTGCAGAACCACTAAAAACACTAATCCCAAGGCCACTACCAACCGACACAGACATCAAGTGGGTAAAATCCTTGACTCTTATCTTTATTTTTCCACTTGAATACGGTTTACTTAAAACAGATGGCCAGCATAGAGTTCTCTGCGGCTTTAAGAGTAAAAGGAAAATAACTCGCACTTAGAGATGGTATAAAGATTCAATGAGGTTTCGCACTTCAATTTGAGGTGCAAGGATTGGTGTCAAGCTCAATTGAAAGGATCTCAGAAGCTGTTGGGTCACTGCAGTGAGAATTCAGACTGCTTGCCATCCGGATGGAACAATATTGCTCAACAAGAAGACAGGTGCAAAAGCAAGGTTTGGGACCCCGGAATTCATTCTGGCAATCAACACTCTTGGGGCCTTGTTACTTGCTTTAACTTACTTGAAGGCTTTCTGCGCCTAGTTTGGGATCCCGGAGGCTACTGGCATTCCAAGCACCGGTGGAGATTCCTGGATCAGTACAAGCACAAGCCTCCATAACAAGGAGCTCACCAGAATGTCCAACTTAAGGACTTTAACTAAAAGTGCTAGGTGGGAGACAACCCACCATGGTATGATCGTCCCTTTTCAGTTTTAATCCTAGTATGTTTTGTTTGTTTTTGAATTTTTACTGAACCTGGAATCATGCATAGCATTCATATTAAGCATTGCACTCTGCATACTTGATGAGCGGATAATTTATACGCTTTTTGGCATTGTTTTTAGTATGTTTTTAGTATGTTTTAGTTAGTTTTTATTATATTTTTATTAGTTTTTAGTCAAAATTCACTTTTCTGGACTTTACTATGAGTTTGTGTGTTTTTCTGTGATTTCAGGTATTTTCTGGCTGAAATTGAGGGACTTGAGCAAAAATCTGATTCAGAGGCTGAAAAGGACTGCAGATGCTGTTGGATTCTGACCTCCCTGCACTCGAAGTGGATTTTCTGGAGCTACAGAAACCCAATTAGCGCGCTCTCAATGGCGTTGGAAAGTAGACATCCTGGGCTTTTGATGAGCGGATAATTTATACGCTTTTTGGCATTGTTTTTAGGTAGTTTTTAGTAAGTTCAAGCTACTTTTAGGGATGTTTTCATTAGTTTTTATGTTAAATTCACATTTCTGGACTTTACTATGAGTTTGTGTGTTTTTCTGTGATTTCAGGTAATTTCTGGCTGAAATTGAGGGACTTGAGCAAAACTCTGAAAAAGGCTGACAAAAGGACTGCTGATGCTGTTGGAATCTGACCTCCCTGCACTCGAAATGGATTTTCTGGAGCTACAAAACTCCAATTGGCGCGCTCTCAACGGCGTTGGAAAGTAGACATCCAGAGCTTTCCAGCAATATATAATAGTTTATACTTTATTTGGGAATTGATGATGTAACTTGGCGTTGAACGCCAAGTACATGCTGCAGTCTGGAGTTAAACGCCAGAAAAACGTCATGATCCGGAGTTGAACGCCCAAAACATGTCATAACTTGGAGTTCAACTCCAAGAGAAGTCTCAGCTCGTGGATAGATCAAGCTCAGCCCAAGCATACACCAAGTGGGCCCCGGAAGTGGATTTATGCATCAATTACTTACTCATGTAAACCCTAGGAGCTAGTTTATTATAAATAGAACATTTAACTATTGTATTAGACGTCTTTGACCAGGTCTTTTGACCACAGGGGATCCTGGATTGTAATTTGAGTCCTGTGATCACGTTTTGGGGCTGGCCATTCGGCCATGCCTGAACCTTTCACTTATGTATTTTCAACGGTGGAGTTTCTGCACACCATAGATTAAGGGTGTGGAGCTCTGCTGTACCTCAAGTTTCAATACAATTATTATTACTTTTCATTCAATTCTCTCTTATTCTTATTCCAAGATATACGTTGCACAACACTTTGATGAATGTGATGATCCGTGACACTCATCATCATTCTCACCTATGAACGCGCGTGATTGACAACCACTTCCGTTCTACCTTAGGCCGGGCGCATATCTCTTAGATTCCCCAACAGAATCTTCGTGGTATAAGCCAGATAGATGGCGGCATTCATGAGGATCCGGAAAGTCTAACCTTGTCTGTGGTATTCCGAGTAGGATCCTGGGAATCCGGAAAGTCTAACCTTGTCTGTGGTATTCCGAGTAGGATTCCGGTATTGAATGACTGTGACGAGCTTCAAACTCCTGAAGGCTGGGCGTTAGTGACAAACGCAAAAGAATCAATGGATTCTACTCCAACCTGATTGAGAACCGACAGATGATTAGCCGTGCTGTGACAGAGCATTTGGACCATTTTCACTGAGAGGATGGGATGTAGCTATCAACCAAGGGTGATGCCTCCAGACGATTAGCCGTGCAGTGACAGCGCATAGGACCATTTTCCCGAGAGGATTGAAAGTAGCCATTGATGATGGTGATGCCCTACATACAGCTTGCCATGGAAAGGAGTAAGAAGGATTGGAAGAGCGAGTAGTGAAGTAGAGTTTCAAGAGGAGCACAGCATCTCCACACACCTATCTGAAATTCCCACTATTGATTTACATGAGTATTTCTATCCATTTTTATTTTCTATTTTATTATTAATTTTCGAAACCATAAACCAATTTAATCTGCCTAACTGAGATTTACAAGGTGACCATAGCTTGCTTCATACCAACAATCTCTGTGGGATCGACCCTTACTCGCGTAAGGTTTATTACTTGGACGACCCAGTACACTTGCTGGTTAGTTGAACGGAGTTGTGAATTCAAATAGAGCCAATTATTAAATTTTATACAAGTACAAAGAGCATGGATCACAATTTCGTCCACCAGCTTTCCAGCAATGTATAATAGTTCATACTTTGCCCGAGATTTGATGGCCCACACCGGCGTTCCAAATCAGCTCAAAACTGCCCGGTGTTAAACGCCGGAACTGGCACAAGAATGGGAGCTAAACGCCCAAACTGGCACAAAAGCTGGCGTTTAACTCCAAGAAAAGTCTCTACACAAAAATGCTTCAATACTCAGCCCAAGCACACACCAAGTGGGCCCAAAAGTGGATTTTTATGTCATTTACTCATCTCTGTAAACCCTAGGCTACTAGTTCTATACAAATAGGACCTTTTACTATTGTATTCTCATCTTGGTTCTTCTGGTTCCCTCTTTGGGGCCGAAGCCAATGATCACTTTTCTTCTTATATATTTTCAACGGTGGAGTTTCTACACACCATAGATTAAGGTGTGGAGCTCTGCTGTACCTCGAGTATTAATGCAATTACTATTGTTCTTCTATTCAATTCAGCTTGTTCTTATTCCAAGATATTCATTCGCACTCAAGAACTTGATAAATGTGATGATTATGTGACGCTCATCATCATTCTCACTTATGAACGCGTGCCTGACAACCACTCCCGTTCTACAAGCAAACAAGGCTTGAATGTTTATCTCTTGGATTCCTTAATCGGAATCTTCGTGGTATAAGCTAGAATTGATGGCGGCATTCAAGAGAATCCGGAAGGTCTAAACTTTGTCTGTGGTATTCTGAGTAGGATTCAATGATTGAATGACTGTGACGAGCTTCAAACTCCTGAAGGCTGAGCGTTAGTGACAGACGCAAAAGAATCAATGGATTCTATTCCAACCTGATTGAGAACCGACAGATGATTAGCCGTGCCGTGACAGGGTGCGTTGAACATTTTCACTGAGAGGACGGGACTGTAGCCACTGACAACGGTGATGTCCAACATACAGCTTGCCATGGAAAGGAGTAAGAAGGATTGGATGAAGACAGTAGGAAAGCAGAGAGACGGAAGGGACAAAGCATCTCCATACGCTTATCTGAAATTCTCACCAATGAATTACATAAGTATCTCTATCCTTTATTTTATGCTTTATTCATAAATCACCCATAACCATTTGAATCTGCCTGACTGAGATTTACAAGATGACCATAGCTTGCTTCATAGCAACAATCTCCGTGGGATCGACCCTTACTCGCGTAAGGTTTATTACTTAGACGACCCAGTGCACTTGCTGGTTAGTTGTGCGAAGTTGTGATAAAGAGTTGAGATTGCAATTGAGCGTACCATGTTGATGGCGCCATTGATGATCACAATTTTGTGCACCAAGTTTTTGGCGCCGTTGCCGGGGATTGTTGAGTTTGGACAACTGACGGTTCATCTTGTTGCTTAGATTAGGTATTTATCTTCAGAGTTCTTAAGAATGAATTCTAGTATTTCAAGGTGATGTTCTTATCATCACCAAAGCTGATTGATTCTCATCAATTTAGCTCTTGAATGTAATGTCCTGCTGAAGCTTGGCTAGCCATGTCTAATTTCTTTAGACTGAAGCTTTAGACTAACATTGCATGATTCCTGGAATTCTCATTAAGAATTTTGATATCTTTATTTTCTTTTCCACTTAATTTTCAAAAAATCCAAAAAAAATTACAAAATCATAAAAACCAAAAATATTGTATGTTTCTTGTAGAGTCTAGTGTCTCATGTTAAGTTTGGTGTCAATTGCATGTTTCTATTCTTCTTGCATTCATTCATGTGTCTTAAATGATCTTCAAGATGTTCTTGATGATTTCCTTGATCTGATCTTTAAATTCTCTTATCTTGAGTATTTTTGTTGTTTCTCACATGCATTCTCATTTTGTTAGTGTCAGTAGTATACAAACTGCTAAGTTTGGTGTCTTGCATGCATTGTTATTTGATTTTAGTTGCATTTTGATTATTCCTCATCATTAAAAATTCAAAAATATTTTTAATTTGTGTCTTTTCAAGTCAATAATACAGAGAATTGAAGATTCAGAACATACAGCAGAGGAATTACACAGAAAAAGCTGGACGTTCAAAACTCCCAGTGAGGAAGGCAAACTGGCATTTAAACGCCAGCCAGGGTGCCTGGTTGGGTGTTTAACGCCCAAAAGGGTAGTGATTTGGGCGTTAAACGCCAGAATGGATACCATTCTGGGCGTATAACGCCAGGATGGCATAAGAGGGAAGATTTTGTTTTTAATGCAAATTTTTTTCAAGTTTTCAAAATCTTTTCAAAATTAAATCTTTTTCAAATCAAATCTTTTCAATCATATGTTTTCAAAATCAATTTCTTTCCATTTTCAAAAATACTTGCTATCAATTAATGATTTGATTCAACATTTCAAGTATGTTGCCTTTTCTGTTGAGAAAGGTTTAATGTTTGAATCATATCTTTCCTTGTTAGCCAAGTCATTAATTTTTAAAATCAAATCTTTTTAAATTGTTTTTCAAATCATATCTTTTCAATCATATCTTTTTAAAACCATAACTTTTCAATCATATCTTTTTAATCACATCTTTTTCAAAATAGTTTTCAATCATATCTTTTTGATTTCTAATTTCAAAATTTTTTCAAAAATCACTTGATTTCTTTTCCACTCTTAGTTTTCGATAATCAATTAGTGTTTTTCAAAATGTTTTTAAAATCTTTTACTTTGTTTTCGAAAATTTCTTCCCCTCTTCTCACATCCTTCTATTTATGGACTAACACTATTCCTCAATGAACAATTTGAACTCCATCTCTCTTGATAAGTTCGAATTCTTCTACTTCTTCCTTCTATTTTTCTTTTCCTCTGACACCTCAAGGAATCTCTATACTGTGACATAGAAGATTCCATATTTTCTTGTTCTCTTTTCTTTCATATGAGCAGGAGCAAAGACAAAAGCATTCTTGTTGAGGCTGACCCTAAACCTGAAAGGACCTTGAAGTGAAAGCTAAAAGAAGCTAAGGCACAACTCTCTATAGAGGATCTAACAGAAATCTTCAAAGAAGAAGACATGGCAGCCGAAAACAACAACAATGCCAACAATGCAAGGAAGGTGCTGGGTGACTTTACTGCACCTACTCCCGACTTCTATGGGAGAAGCATCTCTATCCCTGCCATTGGAGCAAACAACTTTGAGCTTAAACCTCAATTAGTTTCTCTAATGCAACAGAATTGCAAGTTCCATGGACTTCCATTGGAAGATCCTCATCAGTTTTTAGCTGAATTCTTGCAAATCTGTGACACTGTTAAGACTAATGGGGTTGACCCTGAAGTCTACAGATTTATGCTATTCCCATTTACTGTAAGAGACAGTGCTAGGATATGGTTGGATTCACAACCTAAAGAAAGCCTGAACTCTTGGGAAAAGCTAGTCAATGCCTTCTTGGCAAAGTTCTTTCCACCTCAAAAATTGAGTAAGCTTAGAGTGGAAGTCCAAACCTTCAGACAGAAGGAAGGAGAATCCCTCTATGAAGCTTGGGAAAGATACAAACAATTGATCAGAAAGTGTCCCTTTGACATGCTTTCTGAATGGAGCATCATAGGTATCTTCTATGATGGTCTGTCTGAACTGTCCAAGATGTCTTTGGATAGCTCTGCTGGAGGATCTCTTCATCTGAAGAAGACGCCTACAGAATCTCAAGAACTAATCGAAATGGTTGCAAATAACCAATTCATGTACACTTCTGAAAGGAATCCTGTGAACAATGGGACAAATCAGAAGAAAGGAGTTCTTGAGATTGATACTCTGAATGCCATATTGGCTCAGAACAAAATATTGACTCAGCAAGTCAATTTGATTTCTCAAAGTCTGTCTGGAATGCAAGCTGCACCAGGCAGTACTAAGGACGCTTCATCTGAAGAAGAAGCTTATGATCCTGAGAACCCTTCAAAGGAAGAGGTGAATTACATGGGAGAACCCTATGGAAATACCTATAATTCTTCATGGAGAAATCATCCAAATCTCTCATGGAAGGATCAACAGAGACCTCAACAAGGTTTCAACAACAATAATGGTGGAAGAAACAGGTTTAGCAATGGCAAGCCTTTTCCATCATCTTCTCAGCAACAGACAGAGAATTCTAAGCAGAACCACTCTGACTTAGCAACCATGGTCTCTGATCTAATCAAAACCACTCAAAGTTTCATGACTGAAACAAGGTCCTCCATTAGAAACTTGGAGGCACAAGTGGGTCAGCTGAGCAAGAAAATTACTGAACTCCCTCCTAGTACTCTTCCAAGCAATACAGAAGAAAATCCAAAAGGAGAGTGCAAGGCCATCAACATGGCCGAATTTGGAGAGGAGGGAGAGGCAGTGAACGCCACTGAGGAAGACCTCAATGGACGTCCACTGGCCTCCAATGAGTTCCCTAATGAGGAACCATGGGAATCTGAGGCTCACACTGAGACCATAGAGATTCCATTGAATTTACTTCTGCCATTCATGAGCTCTGATGAGTATTCTTCCTCTAAAGAGGATGAATATGTCACTAAAGAGCAAGTTGCTAAATACCTTGGAGCAATCATGAAGCTAAATGACAAGTTATTTGGTAATGAGACTTGAGAGAACGAACCTCCTTTGCTCACCAAAGAACTGGATGACTTGTCTAGGCAGAAATTACCTCAAAAGAGACAAGATCCTGGGAAGTTTTCAATATATTGTACCATAGGCACCATGATCTTTAAGAAGGCTCTGTGTGACCTAGGGTCAAGCATAAACCTCATGCCTCTCTCTGTAATGGAGAAATTAGGAATCTTTGAGGTGCAAGCTGCAAGAATCTCACTAGAGATGGCAGACAATTCAAGAAAACAAGCTTATGGACTTGTAGAGGATGTTCTGGTAAAGATTGAAGACCATTACATCCCTGCTGATTTCATAGTCCTAGAGATTGGGAAGTGCATGGATGAATCCATCATCCTTGGCAGACCCTTCCTAGCCACAGTAAAGGCTGTGATTGATGTGGACAGAGGAGAATTGATCATTCAAGTGAATGAAGAATCCTTTGTGTTTAAGGCTCAAGGATATCCCTCTATCACCATGGAGAGGAAGCATGAAGAGCTTCTCTCAAAACAGAGTCAAACAGAGCCCCCACAGTCAAACTCTAAGTTTGGTGTTGGAAGGCCACAACCAAATTCTAAGTTTGGTGTTGAACCCCCACATTCAAACTCTAAGTTTGGTGTTGGGAGGTTCCAACATTGCTCTAAGTATCTGTGAGGCTCCATGAGAACCCTCTGTCAAGCTACTGACATTAAAGAAGCGCTTGTTGGGAGGCAACCCAATGTTATATTTAATCTATTTTCCTTTATTATTTTATGTTTTCTGTAGGTAGATGATCATGGGAAGTCACAAAATCAATTGAAAAAGCAAAAACAGAATGAAAAATAGAAAGAAAAATAGCACACCCTGGAGGAGAACTTGCTGGCATTTAAACGCCAGTGAAGCTAGCAAATGGGCGTTTAACGCCCAGTCTGGCACCATTCTGGGCGTTTAACGCCAGAAAGGGGCACCAGACTGGCGTTAAACGCCAGGAAAGGGCAAGAAGTTGGCGTTAAACGCCAGAAATGGGCACCAGCCCGGCGTTTAACGCCAGAATTGGCACAGAGAGCAATTTTGCTCGCCACTTGGTGCAAGGATGACTTTTCCTTGACACCTCAAGATCTGTGGACCCCACCACTCTCTCTCTTCTTCACCCATTCACCAATCACCTCAACACCTCTTCCCCAAAAAACCCTTCACCTATCAAATCCCATCTTTCTCTTCACCACTCACATCCATCCTTCATAAAACCTTACCTACCTCACCATTCAAATTTAAACCACAAAGCCACCTCCATCTCCTCTATTTCTTCTTCTTCTACTCTCTTCTTTCTTCTTTTGCTCGAGGACGAGCAAACCTTTTAAGTTTGGTGTGGAAAAAGCATTGCTTTTTGTTTTTCCATAACCATTTATGGCATCCAAGGCCGGAGAAACCTCTAGAAAGAGGAAAAGAAAGGCAAAAGCTTTCACCTCTGAGTCATGGGAGATGGAGAGATTCATCTCAAGGGTGCATCAAGACCACTTCTATGAAGTTGTGGCCTTGAAGAAGGTGATCCTCGAGGTCCCTTTCAAACTCAAAAAGAGTGAATATCCGGAGATCCGACATGAGATTCGAAGAAGAGGTTGGGAAGCTCTTACCAACCCTATTCAACAAGTCGGAATCTTAATGGTTCAAGAGTTCTATGCCAATGCATGGATCACCAAGAACCATGATCAAAGTGTGAACCCGGACCCAAAGAATTGGCTTACAATGGTTTGGGGGAAATACTTAGATTTTAGTCCGAAAAATGTAAGGTTGGCATTCAACTTGCCCATGATGCAAGGAGATGAACACCCTTACACTAGGAGGGTCAACTTTGATCAAAGGTTGGACCAAGTCCTCACAGTCATTTGTGAAGAGAGCGCCCAATGGAAGAGAGATTCAAGAGGGAAGCCGGTTCAATTGAGAAGGCATGACCTCAAGCCCGTAGCTAGGGGATGGTTGGAGTTTATCCAACGCTCAATCATTCCCACTAGCAACCGGTCTGAAGTTACTCTAGACCGGGCCATCATGATTCATAGCATCATGATTGGAGAAGAAGTAGAAGTTCATGAGGTTATAGCCCAAGAACTTTATAAGGTGGCGGACAAGTCCTCTACCTTGGCAAGGTTAGCCTTTCCTCATCTCATTTGTCACCTCTGTTATTCAGTTGGAGTTGACACAGAGGGAGACATCCCCATTGATGAGGACAAGCCCATCACTAAGAAAAGGATGGAGCAAACAAGAGATCCCACTCATCATGAAATCCCTGAGATGCCTCAAGGGATGCACTTTCCTCCACAAAACTATTGGGAGCAAATCAACACCTCCCTAGGAGAATTGAGTTCCAACATGGGACAACTAAGGGTGGAGCACCAAGAACATTCCATCCTCCTCCATGAAATTAGAGAAGATCAAAGAATCATGAGAGAGGAGAAACAAAGGCAAGGAAGAGACATTGAGGAGCTCAAGCACTCCATAAGATCTTCAAGAGGAAGAACAAGCCGCCCTCACTAAGGTGGACCCGTTCTTTAATTTCCTTGTTCTTTATTTTTCTGTTTTTCGAAAATTATGCTTATGTTTATCTATGTTTGTGTCTCATGATCATTAGTGTCTTAGTGTCTATGCCTTAAAGTTATGAATGTCCTATGAATCCATCACCTTTCTTAAATGAAAAATGTTCTTGATTGAAAAAGAGAAGAATTGCATGAATTTTGAATTTTATAACAGATTAATTATTTTGATGTGGTGGCAATACTTTTGTTTTCTGAATGTATGCTTAAACAGTGCATATGTCTTTTGAATTTGTTGTTCATGAATGGTTGGCTCTTGAAAGAATAATGAAAAAGGAGACATGTTACTGAGGATTTGAAAAATCATAAAAATAATTCTTGAAGCAAGGAAAAGCAGTGAATACAAAAAAAGAAGAAGAAGAAGCGAAAAAAAAAGAGAAAAAAAAAACGAAAAAAGGAGAAAGAGAAAAAGAAAGAAATAAAGTTGTGATCCAAGGCAAAAAGAGTGTGCTTAAGAACCCTGGACACCTCTAATTGGGGACTCTAGCAAAGTTGAGTCACAATCTGAAAAGGTTCACCCAATTATGTGTCTGTGGCATATATGTATCCAGTGGTAATACTGGAAGACAGAGTGCTTTGGGCCACGGCCAAGACTCATAAAGTAGCTGTGTTCAAGAATCATCATACTTAACTAGGAGAATCAACAACACTATCTGGATTCTGAGTTCCTATAAAAGCCAATCATTCTGAATTTCAAAGGATAGAGTGAGATGCCAAAACTGTTCAGAGGCAAAAAGCTAAAAGCCCCGCTCATCTAATTAATACTTATCTTCATAGATGTTTTTGGAATTCATTGCATATTCTCTTCTCTTTATCTTATTTGATTTTCAGTTGCTTGGGGACAAGCAACAATTTAAGTTTGGTGTTGTGATGAGCGGATAATTTATACGCTTTTTGGCATTGTTTTTAGTATGTTTTTAGTATGTTTTAGTTAGTTTTTATTATATTTTTATTAGTTTTTAGTCAAAATTCACTTTTCTGGACTTTACCATGAGTTTGTGTGTTTTTCTGTGATTTCAAGTATTTTCTGGCTGAAATTGAGGGACTTGAGCAAAAATCTGATTCAGAGGCTGAAAAGGACTGCAGATGCTGTTGGATTCTGACCTCCCTGCACTCGAAGTGGATTTTCTGGAGCTAACAAAGCCCAATTTGCTCGCTCTCAACGGCTTTGGAAAGTAGACATCCTGGGCTTTCCAGAAATGTATAATAGTCCATACTTTGCCCGAGATTTGATGGCCCAAACCGGCGTTCCAAATCAGCTCAAAACTGCCCGGCGTTAAACGCCAGAACTGGCACAAGAATGGGAGTTAAACGCCCAAACTGGCACAAAAGCTGGCGTTTAACTCCAAGAAAAGTCTCTACACGAAAATGCTTCAATACTCAGCCCAAGCACACACCAAGTGGGCCCGGAAGTGGATTTTTATGTCATTTACTCATCTCTGTAAACCCTAGGCTACTAGTTCTCTACAAATAGGACCTTTTACTATTGTATTCTCATCTTGGTTCTTCTGGTTCCCTCTTTGGAGCTCTGCTGTACCTCGAGTATTAATGCAATTACTATTGTTCTTATATTCAATTCAGCTTGTTCTTATTCCAAGATATTCATTCGCACTCAAGAACTTGATAAATGTGATGATTATGTGATGCTCATCATCATTCTCACTTATGAACGCGTGCCTGACAACCACTCCCGTTCTACAAGCAAACAAGGCTTGAATGTTTATCTCTTGGATTCCTTAATCGGAATCTTCGTGGTATAAGCTAGAACTGATGGCGGCATTCAAGAGAATCCGGAAGGTCTAAACCTTGTTTGTGGTATTATGAGTAGGATTCAATGATTGAATGACTGTGACGAGCTTCAAACTCCTGAAGGCTGGGCGTTAGTGACAGACGCAAAAGAATCAATGGATTCTATTCCAACCTGATTGAGAACCGACAGATGATTAGCCATGCCGTGACAGGGTGCGTTGAACATTTTCACTGAGAGGACGGGACTGTAGCCACTGACAACGGTGATGCCCAACATACAGCTTGCCATGGAAAGGAGTAAGAAGGATTGGATGAAGACAGTAGGAAAGCAGAGAGACAGAAGGGACAAAGCATCTCCATACGCTTATCTGAAATTCTCACCAATGAATTACATAAGTATCTCTATCCTTTATTTTATGCTTTATTCATAAATCACCCATAACCATTTGAATCTGCCTGACTGAGATTTACAAGATGACCATAGCTTGCTTCATACCAACAATCTCCGTGGGATCGACCCTTACTCGCGTAAGGTTTATTACTTGGACGACCCAGTGCACTTGCTGGTTAGTTGCGCGAAGTTGTGATAAAGAGTTGAGATTGCAATTGAGCGTACCATGTTGATGGCGCCATTGATGATCACAATTTCGTGCACCAATACTGCATAATCAAAAAAACAATTACGCACGCGACGAGGCAGCGTCGCTGACGCGTCCGCGTCACCAGTGCGTTATGAAGAAAAGAAAGTTGAACAGAGAGTCACGCTGGAGCGTGGCTGGAAGCGTGCCAGTGGCACAAATCGACCCACGCGACCGCGTCGCCGACGCGTCCGCGTCACATGGGAATAATGACCTCCCACGTGACCGCGTGACCCACGCGGCCGCGTGCCCTGATTTTCGACGTAAAAAGGTGCACACCGAATTATTGTGCGAGAGTGGTGCTGGATTGGTGCTGAACGCACAATTCTACCCACGCGGACGCATGGCTCACGTGTCCGCGTCATTCCCTTCTAAAGCCCACTCACGCGATCGCATGCCCCACGCGTTCGCGTCACCCCAAATTTGGCAAATAAAATAATTCGAACAGAGAGTTGTGCAGGCGCGAGGCTACACTCGTGCCAGAAGCATAACATGTGTCACGCGACCGCGTGACCGACGCGACCGCGTGACCGACGCGACCGCGTCGATTAACTTAAAGCTCAAGTCACGCGACCGCGTGCCCCACGCGTTCGCGTCGCCTGCGCCGCACAACTTGTCCTAATTTGCCAAATATCTTATCTTTTCTTCCCCAATCCTAATTTTTCCCTCCCTCCTTTCTTACTCACTTCTTTCCCTTCTCATTCTTCTTATCTTTCATTTTATTTTACTTAATTTATTTGCATATTTCATTCATTGCATTTTAATTTAGTGCATATTTTTCTTTTCTTTTCTAAATTTATTATTTTTCCTTTGGTGTTGATTTTCTTATTTAACTGTTGCATCTTTTTTGGTGTCATTTTGATGTTTAGTGACTTGTTTTACAATGTTGGGTAATGTTAATTTTCTGTCAAATGTCAATCTTTTATACCTGTATTCCTTTTACATTGGCATGAACTTACATTGTCTTTCATTACCCACTCTCTTCCTCATTATTGTACATTTTGTCCCACTGGCATGCCATGGCTTCTATTGTTTTCTCACGTACATGTTGAAGCTTCCATGTAAATGAGACCCTTATCATTTGGCATTAACCCAACCATACTTCATTTATTTTCTTATCTTTAATTCTGGGTTACTTTTCTTTCCTATTTTCTTTCAGGATGGCCACCCGGAAGGGAAGTGGAAGACGTTTACATGGGGAGAGAAGACAAGTCCATCTGCACAATCTTTGGAGAAAAGCATCAGTTGGAACAACCAGTCCACCTGCACATCTTAGCATGCACCGAGGACGGTGCAATCTTTAAGTGTGGGGAGGTCGATACCAATCTCCATGGGTTAGTTATTTCCTATTTCAACACCAATGTTTTATTTTATTTGATAGTTCATTGTTGCATTTGCATATTTGTTTGATTTTTGCATATTTTACCACTTGGTTAAAGTAATAATTTCTTTTGCAAGAAACTTTTTATAGCATTTCACTAATTTGAATAAAATTTTTTGTTACACTTGTTTGAAGTTGTATTTGGAACATGGTTTTTGAGCCAAAGAACACACAACCTGTGAGATTTTGAGCTTATTTATATGGTTACATTATTTAACCATAAATTTTTATTCTTGTGTGTTTCCTTCTCTATAATTGCAATCTCTGCTTTGTTCCATTCTATATGTCCAATATTTAGTGTATTTACATGTTTGCATATGATTGAGGCCATTATTTGATTTTAGCCCACTTATCCCAAATAAGCCTACCCTTTACATCACCCTTGTTAGCCACCTTGAGCTTTTTAACCCCCTTTTGTTCTATAACCACATCACTAGCCTTAAGCAGAAAAACAAAAGTAAAAATCCCAAATTGAATCTTTGGTTAGCTTAAGATAGAGATTATGTATCAAGTAAGTGTGGGGAAACTGTGGGAACATGGGTTAATAAGGGAATGTATCATGTTTCTAATTTATTTGAATATTAGAAATTTGGGAACCTACTCATGAAAAACCAAAATAGAAAATATATATATATATATATATATATATATATATATATAATGAAAAATCCATGTGCATTGATATGTTTCAGACAAAAAAAAAATCAATAAATAAGTAAGTGAATAAGGGGATAAAAATACCCCAATGTTAAGCTTTAATAAAGATCAATGCACATGTGATAAAAGTAAAGAAATATAAAAAAATTTTGGTACATGAGTATGGGAATTATACAAAAGTGGGAATTATGGGTAGCTAGGCATGATTTTAGAAGTTATATAGAATGTATGTATGTTAGGTGATAGCTCAGGTTACTCAAAGATTCAATTTATAGATCACTTAGCCATACATATATCCTCACCCTTGCCTTGGCCCCATTACAACCTTGAAAAGACCTCATGATGTGTGTATTGGTATATTAAATATTTGTTGATTAGTTAGATGAAGAACAATGTTTAGAAAGCATGACTAGGGAAGAACAGAGTGATTACCCTATACACTAGAGAGATTAGAGTGATATACACTACCAGTGAGGGTTCAGTGCTTAATTCTATGTTCCCTACTTTCATGAGCTATCTTCTTACAAGTTTACTTGTCTTTATTTTATATGATTTGAATTAGTGAAATCTGATTTATGTTTGTCTTGGAGAACTTATTTATTTTTAACCAAGTAGGTAGAAACATTTTTGCATGTAGTTGCATTCATATAGATAGGTTGCATTTCATACATCCTACCATTCCTCTTCATCTTTATAGTTTCTCTTGAGCTTAGCATGAGGACATGCTATTGTTTAAGTGTGGAAAGGTTGATAAATCACTATTTTATGGTTTATCTTGTGCTTAATTGAGTGAATTTTATCAACTCTTTACCCATTTATTCATACTATTTGCATGGTTTTACATTTGCCTTCCTAATTATGTGCTTTGATTGAAAACATGCTTCTTTGGCCTTAAGTTCCCTATGTTTAATCCTCTGTTATTACCATTAGATGCCTTAATATGTGTGTTAAGTGTTTTCAGATATTATAGGGCAGGAATGGCTCAGAGGAAGGAAAGGAAGAATGCAAAAATGGAAGGAATACAAGAAGTTGGAGAAACTGCTAAGCTGTCCAGCCTGACCTCTTCGCACTCAAATGGCTATAACTTTAGCTATAGAGATCCAAACGACGCGGTTCCAGTTGCGTTGGAAAGCTAACGTCCGGGGCTTCGATTTGATATATAATATGCCCTAGTTTCCTTGACGCTAGACAATGTGAACGTGTGATCCACGCGGACGCGTCGCATCTGCGAACTTCAATCTGCGCGGCTGCGTGGGCGACGCCTCCGCGTCACTTGCCCGCGACCTGAACGTACCAGAATACACAGGGGGCGATTTCTGGGCTATTTTTGACCCAGTTTTCGGCCCAAAAAACACAGATTAGAGGCTATAAAGTGGGAGAATGCATCCATTCATGATCATGCTTTTGATAATTCATAATTTTTAGTTTTAGATGTAGTTTTTAGAGAGAGAGAGGTTCTCTCCTCTCTCTTAGGATTTAGAAATTAGGATTTTTAGAAATTAGGATTTATTTCAACTCTTCATCAGGTTCAATATTTCTTTTACTTTATGTTTCTCTTCTACTTTTATTTACTCTGATATTTTTATTTGTGTTTGATTGATTTTGCCCAATTGGCTGATGATATTGTCCATGTTAGAATTAACATTTTTATTTAATATAATTTGAGGTATTTCAGACTTATATGTTATGGATGCTTTGGCTTTATCCAATTTATTTTCATTCAAGTAGATTTTATTCCCTTTTGGCTTTGGTTGATTAATTGGTAACTCTTGAGTTATCAAACTCATTATTGACTGAAAATTGGAATTCTTCAAGAATTAATTCGAGATCCAATAACTCTAACTTTTCCCAAGGAAAGACTGGGATTTGAGGATTCGAATTAATTCATTCACTTAACTTACCTTCATAGTTAGAGGTTAACAAAGTGGGAGAAAAATCCAATTCTCATCACAATTGATAAGGATAACTAGGATAGGACTTCTAGTTCTTATACCTTGCCAAGAGTTTATTTTATTATTGCTATTTTATTCTTTTCCTATCATTCAACATACTCCTTCCTTACTCTCAAAACCCCTAATTTACAAAACTCATAACCAATAATAAGAACATACATCCCTGCAATTCCTTGAGAAGACGACCTGAGGTTTAAATACTTCGGTTATCAATTTATTTAGGGGTTTGTTACTTGTGACAACAAAAAACGTGTGTATGAAAGGACTTTTGTTGGTTTGGAAGCTATACTTGCAACGGAAATTTATTCTGAATTCCAGACCACGCAAAAGTTCTCTCATCAATGGCAAGAAAGGCAAGGAATGTAAATGGCAAAAAATTAAATGATCATGCAAGGAAATTAAAAGAGAAAGCAAGTAAAGGCAATGAAAATGGAAATTAAGTGCTAAAAAGGGGCTCTTGATGAGAATTGGAAAATTTGGGATTCCTATCCTAGTTATGGACCACAAACATGGCAATTGTGTGGGATCAATCCAAATTAGTCAATCCTCCTTGAGAATTAGTCAAAAGGGCATAATTGGTCTCAATCCATAAGTCCTAGTCAACTCACTAATTACTTAGTGAAAGACTAGCGTCAATGGAAACCAAACCAATTAGCCATACCCACACTATGCAGAATGGACATCCACAACTCAATTTCACCCAAATACCCAATTTCTCAACCAAGAGTGTGAAAGCTAAATATGCAAGGAATTAAAAATCAAAGCAATTAAATGCAAGAAATTAAAAATTAAAGCAATAAAAGTCAAAGCAATTAAATGCATGGAAAGGAAACTTCAAATGCAAGAAAACCTCTTGACAAGTAATTGAGAGCTAATGTTACCTATCCTAGACATTGACCACAAACATATGATGATTATGAAGAGTTAATCCTACTTAGTCAACCTTACATCGAAGATAAGTCAAATAGGCATAGTTGATTCTAATCCCTAAGTCCTATGTCAACACTAAGGGGTCACATAGTATCAAGGGAGACCAAATCAACTAACTACTCTAATGTATCAAACAAGAATGGACATCAATGACTCAAAGATTACCAAAGTCATCAATTCCAAGCCAAGAGTGGAGAAAAACTATGTAAAAACTAAGCCAAGCATTTTATAAAAAACTTGGTGTGCATGAAAATAAAATAACATTAAATTGCATTAAAAATAAAAGCTAACTACCAAAAGCAAGAAAATGACAATAACAATTAAAGAAAGCATTAAATGAACATAAAACATAAATTGTATTAATTGAAAATTAAAATAACAAGAGTGTGCATAAACATAAAAATGACAAAATAAAGGAAATAACAAGAGAAATAAAGAAGATCAAGATGAAGGAACATGGAAATATAAAGAAATCTACACTAAAACAAGAATTAAAGTGCTGAAATTAAAAGGAAACTAAGCTAAAAACCCTAATTTTAGGGAGAGAGGGGAGCTTCTCTCTCTAGAAACTAATAGAAAACATCATAAAATCTAACCCTAATTGTCCCTAGGGGTGGCAACGGGGCGGGTAGGAGCGGGTTTTTGCTCTACCCGACCCCGCCCTGCCGTACAACAACCCGCATAGATCCCGCCCCGCTTCTACCCGCGGGTAGTAAAAATGATGAACCCTGACCCGCTCCTGCGGGTACCCGCCCCGCCCCTACCCGCCCATATAATTATTAAAATTCAATAAACAAAATTAAATTTCAAAATTTATATAATCATCATCCCATATATAACATAAATTAAAGTAAAAATTTAAATATGATACAATATTATTAATTATTTACTAATTATTTTACATATATTATACATATTATATATTAAAATAATATATATTATATATATAGCGGGGCGGGTAGGGGCGGGTATTACCTAAACCCGACCCCGCCCCGCCCCCTCCCAAGAACCTGCCCCGCTAAAAATCCGCCCCGAGCGGGTAGGGGCGGGGTGGGTACCCGCGGGTTCGGGTGGTATTGCCACCCCTAATTGTCCCCCCTTCATTCCTCTTCACTTTGGCCTTAAATAGTTTCAAAAAATGAGTTGGACTGGGTTTTGGAGGCCCAGAATTCACCCCCAACGATTTGCATTAATGACCTCACGCATATGCACGCGTGCGTACGCACGACCTACGTTGCGTATGCACAGTTGTGCAGAATTCCCATCATGCGTACGCATGACATTTGGTGTGTATGCATCCTTGCACAAAGTAACCGTTGTGCGTACGCACGCATCACTATGTGTACGCAGTTTTGCAGCAACTTCTAAATTTCATTTTCTTCATGATTTCTCCCTTTTGCATGCTTTTCTCTTCACTTCTTTCATCCCATACTTGCCTTGGAAACCTAAAATCACTAAACAAATAAATTAAGGCACCAAATAGGATTAAAGTGAATAAAAATTGACTAAATTAAGCACAAAAGAGCATGTTTTCACTTTTAGGCACATTTTAGGAAGAAATCTCAAAAGCATGCTATTTAGATGAATAAATATGGGTTTATATGATTAAATCCACTCAAATCAATCCAAAATATATCATCAAATATGGATTCATCCAGGAGTCTCAAGTGGAACGCACATGAGTGATGGAGGTCACGGATCAGAAACTTGAAGCAATTCGGTTTTCGATCACTCAACTCCTTACCGACCTTTCCCACAGTCATTCCACTAATTACGACTCTCCCCATGGCTTGCACTTAGCACTGACCATCCACTCCATAATGTTCCCCATACCGAAGGGTGAACTTCGATCTACCTAAATTTGATGGCACAGATGCGCTCAGCTTGATTTTGTCATGGATCAGTATTTTGATTTCTTTCGCATTTTAGAAGAGGAACAAATTGGTGTGGCCATTCCGTAGTTTTAGATGTCATAGCGCACAACCCAATTTCGTTCCTGTAATCAGTTGAAGCGTGCGATTGAATTCGAATTTGGTCCTTCTTTCTTTGAATCTCCTCGTGAATTACTCTTTAAATTGCAACAACACAGGTCAGTAACTGATTACTATTCTGAATTTGTGACTCTTGCAAATAGAACTAATATAGACCCTCCAGATGCCCTGCATAATTGCTTCATTAGTGGGCTTAGAGCTGATATTAAACGGGAGGTTAAGGCACAATGCCTCCATCCTTGACGTGTGCAGTGAGTCTCGCCCGGTTATATGAAGATAAGTTCTCAACAACCGCAAGGAACACGTCGGGTCCTAGTTCTTATCACGCCCAGAATACCACCAATGGCACTCCATTTCAAACATCACAACACGTCTCCTTACCCATTTTGTTTCCCTTACCACCTCCTTAAACCTCTACCAATAACATTCAGGCTCCAGTAAAGAGGCTTTTCCCGACTGAACTTCAGACCAAATGGGAGAAAGGCTTGTGTTTCTGGTGTGACGAAAAGTTCACATCCTTTCACAAATGTCCAAACAAACATTTGTTGTTATATCAGCTTGAAGAGGGTGAAGAGAAGCATGTTGCAGAACCTACCCCTAAAGCAGGAATTGAGGATAATTCATTATAACAACTCGAGCAACAAGTCAAAGAGCACCACTTGTCTTACAATTCCATGCATAGGACCTCAGGCACTGCCACTATCAAAATCAATGCTATCATTCAAGGCTTGGGAGTCAAAGCTTTTATCGACGAAGGTAGTTCTGATAATTTTATACAGTCACACATTGTAAAATTTTTAAATCTATCTATAGAACCTGCACCATGAGTGAATGTAATGGTTGACAATTTTGCTATTATGGATGTGGAGGGCTATATCCCTACTATTGAAATTTTCGTGGGTGGTTGCAAGGTTTAACTCATGATGTCTTTGTGCTACATGTTGCTGGTAGAGATTTGATTATTGGCACACCCTGGCACAGGAGTTTGCAAGCTCACATTGTGGATTATGATGCCTCATTTGTTCACTTTCTCCATGGAAAAAATTTGTCACGGTGCATGGGAAATAACCAGCGCCATCACAGTAGGCCCAATTTTATCACATAAGGAGATTGCTGCATACGAATGCCATTGCTAAGGTTTTCACATTGGAGTTACATCAGCCAAATCATACTTTCCCTTCCACACTACAATTGCCTGAACAAATGGAGCCTGAGCTTGTCATATTGTTGCAGGAGTATAAAAAGGTTTTTTAACAACCTTCGGGTTTACCACCAAAATGCCTCCATGATCATAGCATCCCGCTTATTCAAAGGTTGAGCCTGTAAAGGTGAAACCATACCGCTATCCGCATAGCCAGAAGGTACAAATTGAGGCTATGGTCCAACAAATACTTGAGGAAGGTATTATTCAGCCAAGCAAAAGTCCTCTTTCTTCTCCCATTTCATTAGTAAAAAAGAAGGATGGGTCTTGGAGGTTTTGCATAGATTATCGAGCATTGAATAATATCACAATGAAGGATCGTTTTCCTATACCGACAGTCGATGAACTTCTTGATGAGCTATTTGGTGCGAAGGTATTCTCAAAGCTGGACCTCCGATTTGGTTATCACCAGATTTTAGTGAAGCCTGAGGATAGGTTCAAAACTGCATTCCAAACTCACCAGGGTCATTATGAATGGCTGGTCATGCCGTTTAGGTTAACAAATGCTCTGGCTACATTTCAAAACCTGATGAACTACATAGTCAAACCCTACTTGAGGAAATTCGTGTTGGTTTTCTTTGATGATATATTAATCTTTAGCCCCTCCTGGCCCCAACACTTACAACACCTTGAATTATTGTTGCAGATCCTTCAACGTGAGGCTTTGTATGCCAAGCTTTCTAAATGTTCTTTTGGTGTTAATGAAATTGATTATTTGGGACATACTATTGATGCTGAAGGTGTTCACATGGATAAGGTGAAAGTTCAAGATGTACTTAATTGGCTTGCCCCCCAAAATTTGAAACAACTTCGTGGCTTTTTGGGTCTCACAGGGTATTATAGATGTGTTGTTAGAAATTATGCCTCCATGGCTGCCCCTCTCAAGGATCTTTTGAAGAAGGATTTATTCATTTGGATTGATAATGCAACTGCCGCATTTCACCTTTTAAAGACAGGCATTATGTTGAAACTGGTATTGGATCTGCCGAATTTTGAATTACCTTTCATTATTGAAATGGATGCTTCCGAGTCTGGGATTGGAGCTATTTTAATTCAAGAAAAGCACCCTATTACTTATTTTTTCCAAAAAGCTTTCTTCCACCAGGCATCATCTCACAAGGGAGTTTTATGCCATCACCGAGGCAATTGCCAAATTTTGCCTCTATTTGCTTGGAAAGAAATTTATTATCTGAATGGATTAACAAAGCTTGAAATCACTTCTCCATCAAATTTTGTACACTTCGGAGCAAAACAAGTGGTTCCACAAGTTTCTTGGCTATGATTTTGAAATCCAATACAAGTTGAGTATTGATAATGTTGTTGCTGACGCTTTATCCGAGAGCTTCCTCGGAGCGTGGTCTTGTCCAAAAGCGGATTGGTTACATGCTCTCAAAGTCGATGTCGAAACTGATCTGAATCTCAAGTCCATTGTGCAGTCGCATTTGGAAGGGAGGTAGAACAATGGTAGTTATTCTGTGAAGAATGGCATTCTCTTGTGGGGTGACAAAGTGGTGATACCTCCAACAAGTTCCTTTATCAAGCAACTCTTACATGAGTTCCATGATAGTGCAGTTGGTGGACAGTCGGGGATTTCTAAGACAGTGGAACGGATTTGCTCGAATTTTTATTGGCCTAATATGCAATGCGACATCCACAATTATGTTCTTTCTTACACCATATATCGGTAGGCCAAGGTAGAAACTAAGCTCCCAGCTAATTTATTACAACCCTTGCCAATGCCATCGCAAGTTTGGGAAGCAATATGCATGGATTTTATCACCGCGCTGCCCTGTAAAAGCTAATCCTAATTGCCCCATCTTCATTCCTCTTCACTTTGGCTTGAAATAGCTTCAGAAATGGGTTGGATTGGGTTTTGGAGGCCCAAAATTTGTCCCCAGTGATTTGCAATTAATGAGCTCACGTGACAAGGGTCATGCGTACATGTGGGTCACACGCACACGTCACCTGACGAAATTCAATCCCACACTTACGCGTGGGTCACGTGTACGAGTCCCCAAGCTCGCACTTGTGCGTGTGCACACATCACTGTACGCACGCACAGATGTTGAATCTTCCAAACTCCATTTCCTCATGGTTTTTTCTCTTTTGTTGCTCTTTTTCTTACTTCTTCAACCCATACTTGTCTTGGAAACCTGAAATCACTTAGTAAACACATCAATGCATCAAATGGGATTAAAGTGAATAAAATTTAGCAATTAAAAGACCTAAAAAGCATGTTTTCACTTTCAATCACAATTTAGGAAGAAATCATGAAACTTGCTATTTCAATATATAAGTGCAAGAAAAATTGATGAAATCAACCCAAATAGAGCAAATAAATATCATGAAATGTGGATTCATCACCCTCCCATGGATATGCCGTGGTCATGGTGATTATAGATAGACTTACTAAATTTCCTCATTTCATTCACTTGAAGCATGATTTTGACAGTAAAACAGTGGCAGATGCTTTTATCAGAAACATTGTAAAGTTACATGGTTTTTCTACTACCATAATTTCTGATCGGGACTGAGTTTTCATTAGCAGATTTTGGCAATAACTATTTCGAATGTAGGGAACAACCTCGGCAATAAGCTCTGCATATCATCTCCAAACGGATGGGCAAAGTAAGGTGTTAAATAAGAACCTCAAAACGTACTTGTGGTGCTTTTGCTTCGAGAATCCAAATAAATGGATGGACATGCTTCCTTGGAGCGCAATATTGGTACAACACTTCTCATCACAGTAGCATTAAGATTTTCCTCTACAAGGCATTGTATGGTCGTGACCCTCCTAGCCTCATCCGTTATGAATTATCTGCCCAAGATGAGCCATCCCTTCAAGAATTACTTGTGGCTAGGGACAAACTGTTATAACAGCTTAAGGCTAATCTCACAAGAGCCCAACAATTCATGAAGACTTATGCTGATAAAAATCGTCGATATGCTAAATTTGAGGAGGGAGATCTCGTTTTGGTCAAACGTCAACCATATTGGCAGCACTCCATAGCTTTACACAAGAGCCAAAAATTTGGAAATGTGATTCTTTGGCCCCTTTCGAATCCTTAAAAAGTTGAGTGCGGTCGCTTATAAACTGGCACTTCCCCTTGAGGCTAAGATTCATGACGTTTTTTATATATCACTTTTAAAGAGGTTCAGGGATGATTCTTAGTCACAATACTTACCCTTGCCATTGCAATCAACTGACCTGGGATCTATCATGGCCCGACTTGGCCATGACTGGTGCTTAAGAAAATCATTCCCAGCAAGCCTCAAAAATAGATTTCATAGAAAAAAAAATCAAATACGATTTCCTAAATACTATCAGTACATACTCAGATATTAGATTTAACTCAAATTCAACATAAATACAAGACATTTTAGTTTAAGATTTAGAAAAAAATATAATCTAATAATTCCATATAACTTTTAAGTTGGTAGAACTATATATATAAATGTTTACAAAATAAACCATCTCAAATCACGATGTTCAGACCTTCCTGTAACGTATGGAACATTTTAACAAATCTAAAGATATATCAATATAAATACACAATACATCATGCCCTTGAACATTAAAAGTCCACCAATTCAAGAGATAACTAGAGTAAAACTGATGGAACAAAGTTAGGATCAAGGCTCTTATCTGAAAAAACAGAAAGAACAACAGAGTGAGTTTTGTAACTCAGTGGTAAACAAAGCATCCATAGCCCACACGAGACAATTGTACAATATAACGCGGTTGGCTAAAGTAAATCTATTATAGCAATAGTGAATAAAATATATTCAAACACATAAGCAAATTCACTATAATAATAGGGATAGAAACATATTCTCACAGATAGATGATTAACTTTAGATGTCAAACATTCAAGCTTTCAATATTCTTTTATGCAAAAATAAGAGGAAGGTTATCTAATCCAGAAAAAATTCTCAGAACAACCGACAGAAATCACCCTTAGGAGACTTTTTCTTTGTGTGAATTCCTAAATAGACATATTTCACTATTTTGTGGACATGAAACAAACAAGTACCATTTCATCTCATATGGCCCTGAAAATATAATTATATTTGATCAAGGTGCACCAAGTCTTGCACCTATTGCCGCTAGCTGTAGTTTTTATCATAAAACCCTCCAAAACCTCTCTTATACATACAATATATAATTAGGCTACGGGTTGTCAATCAATTCAAAAGTTCAGCATCAATCAAGCACTTCTATATATATATATATATATATATATATATATATATATATATATATATATATATATATATAACAATCTTGTCCAAATTTAAACTAGAACTTCATCCAAAATACAATTACAACATAAAGTATTTACATGTAACTAAACATTTCATTGTCAAATTCGATTAATTTCAAAGTAAAATATTATGGCTCGTGGGAAGTTTATTCCCTAAGAATAACTACTATAAATATTGTTCTAATCATTAATTATTCAAGTAATTAGTTTTTGAATTAACTTTTTATAATCAATAAGAATTATACAATATTAAAATGTAACTACAGATACAGAGTTTACTCACAATATAGTCCCAAGGGACCGAAGAAATTGAGTCCAAAATGCCATATTAAAGGTTGAAAGTATGTGGCTATTATCAGGTTTTTATGGCGACAACACTAAACAAATAAAACAACGATCATGATAGAAGGCGACGATAGCAGCACGGTAGTGTTAGACATTAATGGCTCCACCAGCAGTGTGCAGTTCGGCGATGAGCTCCAGCTCCGGGAAACAAGGGAGACCAGAGCGTGACAGTGACGGAGCAAAGTAGGAGCAGCTCCACCAACAGCTCCAACGATCCTCCTCCCTTCAACCCAACGGCAACACAGCTTCAGTTGGCACCAGCGGCAGCCTCCTTCCACGGCGATGGCAGCAGAGGTGTCAACAGTGGTGGTCGTTGTTTCCTCCTCCTCGAGCTCCAATGAGACTAGGCATCGGGCTCACCTCTCTCTCTCTCTCTCTCTCTCTCTATGCAGATGGCAACGACAACACTCAACACGCTGGTGCCATCCCCACTTCCTCCTTTTTTTCCTTTTTTTTCTTTCTCCTCCTCTGTTCTCCGTCTCATTCTCTTCTCTTTTCGTTTCTTTTTCCAGTGTCTGGTGAGAGGGAGAGAGATTTGTGCGTGTGTGGATAGGATTAAGAGAAGGGAGAAAATATCATAAAATGGGTTCCACCATTTCGTTTACTTACTTATTTATTTATTTATTTATTTATTATTATTATAATAAATTTTTTCTAGTTATTACATTCTTCCCTCCTTTAGAAATTCGATCCTAAATTTTGACCCAATATACTTTGTAATATCACATTAGCAGTACATGTTACACATATTTTATACAATTAGGTATTGATGCAACGAATGATTGATGCATGTTTGAAATTTGTCTCTCAACAAATCTTCATTCGGCAAGTGTACTGATTTGTCGTCAAGTAAAACCCACAATAGAGTGGGGTCGAATCCCACAGAGATTAATGGATTAAGCAATCAATGGTTAATTGATTATCCTAGTTAGACGATTCAGATTCGGATGATGAGCAGCAGGAATTGTAAATTTACAGAAAAGTAAAGAAAGCAATAGAGTGCAGAGAAGTAAAATGGCAAGAAAAGTAAATGTAAGAACTAAAAATAAGATGAACATTGGGATCAAGAGATATTGCAATCCTCTGGATCAAGTTCATTCTCATCTCTTTCTCAATCATTCATTGATCTCCTTGGCAATCTTAAGTGATCGAATTACAATTACTTGTAATTCAATCTCTCAAATCTTGATCAATAGCCAATTCCTTGGTCAATTGCTCATGAGAAAAGATGAAGCATGGTCACTGATTATACCACATGCATTTCCCAAATCAAGTATTGAGAGGATTATAGTCACATATCCATCCAAACCCAATTTGGTCCAGCATGAGAAAGCATTTCTAGCTTGATCTCTTCATTCCTCTTTCAAGGCTCAGAAGAGATCCAAGTTTGAATAGCTTCTTTTCCAAGAGAACTACCCAATGGGATGAAGAACGAAAGCTCTCTAGTAAAATCAAGAGAAAAGAAAGAAGAAGAAGAATAAGAACTACACTTAATCCATTGAATCACAATAGAGCTCTCTAACCCAATGTAAAGAGTTAGTTGGTCATTGCTCTACCAAAATAAAAAAGAAAGAAAGTGCAGAAAAGTAAAGATGAAGATTAAAACTAAAATTGAAACTTCAAAATTCATAAATGAAAAGTATAAACTAGAATTAAACTACTACTAAGAAAAAAGAAAAGAAAAGAAAAGGAAGAAGAGTGGTTGAGGGGAGGGGTCCGAAGACCCACTCCCCTTGGAGTGTGCCAATTCACAGAAGTTCGAATTGGTCTTCACTCTCTCCCCCTTCCTTCAATTCTCCCCTCTCTAGAATGACTTGAATGTAAAAACTAAGGCCTTTATATAGGCTCTCCTAAATTACAAAATGAAATTAAAAGCAAATTACACTTAAATGAAAATTCCTATTCTAGATGCTTCTTATGGCCTTGATTGGTTGACAATTGTGGGCTTGCTTGCTTGGGCTTTGAAGTGGACTTGAGAGAGAAGTGAGTAAAGTTGAGGTCCAGGTGCCAATGTTAGTGCTACCGTTAGCCACACTAACACTACAAGTGTGGCGTTAGTGCTGAAGTTAGTGTGGCTAACGTCACACTTGCTACCAGTTGGTGTTTTTGGAGCTTAAAAGATGCCTCTGGTTTGTGCTCCAATTTCATGCCCAATATAGAGTATTATACATCATTGGAAAGCTCTGAATGTCAGCTTTCTAACGCAACTAAAATCACCTCAATTGGATCTCTGTAGCTCAAGTTATGCTCCTTTGAAGTGGACATGGTCGCTGGCATATATGCCAACGTTACTGGAAATGTTGATTGCCAATAACGCTAGCGATCAGGGCTTCATTATTGCCAGTTTCTGAAGCTCAAACTTAGTGTCCACCCCATACTATTATACATTTTTGGAAAGCCCTGGATATCTACTTTCCAATGCCTTTAGAAGCGCATCATTTGGAGCTCTACAACTCGAGTTACACTTCTTGGAAGGTGAAGAGGTCAGTTGCCCTTAATACAGGTTGATACCATGTTTATCATTGCACTTTCGGGGAAGGTTTTCTCCCTCAAATTTAGTTTCAACCATGTAGTGCCATATATTCTTGGAAAGCTCTGGAATACTACTTTCCAATGCCACTGGAATCACCTCATTTGGAGTTTTATGGCTCAAGTTATGCATGTTTGAAGAAGGCATGGTCAGGCTGTCAAGTACCACGTTAACTTCCACGTTAACTAAGTTAACGTGGGAGTTAACGTGGCTCATGGTGGAATGTGTGGCTCCTTCCAACGTTAGTGACAATGTTGGGTGTCACTAACATTGGCGAGCACCTTCTTTTTTCACACGTTAGCCTTCACGTTAACTAAGTTAACGTGGAAGTTAACGTGGCTCTTTGGAGGGTTGTGTGGTTGCTTCCAACGTTAGTGACAATGTTGGGTGTCACTAACGTTGTCGACCACTTTGTTCCTTCACGTTAGCTTCCACGTTAACTAGGTTAACGTGGGAGTTAACGTGGCTTAATGTGCTTTGGCCAACGTTAGTGACAATGTTGAGTGTCACTAACGTTGGCTCCATTTTCTTTCTTCAAAGTTAATGCCACTAACTTTTCTCACTAACGTTGTGGCTTTCCTTCCTTCCACGTTAGTGCCCACGTTAGTGTAACTAACGTAGCCACTAACGTGGCTCTTCTCTTCTTCTTTTGGTCTGAAATCAATCAAACAAAGTGCATCAAAGTCTTGCTCTTAATCATGGGATCATGCATTATCCAATTTATCATTCAATTTATGCATAATTCTCATGAAATCATTCAAAATTCACAATGTTTGCTTGAATCAAGATGTAAGTGAATATCTACCCAAAACTAGTTTATTTCCTAAGAAAATGCATGAAACTACCTTAAAAACAGTAAAGAAAAGGTCAGTAAAACTGGCCAAAATGCCCTGGCATCACAACACCAAACTTAAAGCTTGCTTGTCCCTAAGCAAGTACTGGAACAAGAGAATGATGAATGGAATGCCAAGAGAAATGAGTCATTCTTGTGGAAGTCATGTCCCTGGTTTTATGGTGGTTTCATGCATAGCAACTTAGGTTCATTCCTGGCTTTCAGACCTTTATCATGTCCTCGAATACTTACTGTGATTGCATCCCATGAGACTTTTATTCATTGATCCTTTTATTGTCATTTCAGGGCTTATTTTTGTTCTTAAGCTAAGTGCTCTGTAAGGGGGCAACTCTTTAAAATAAGCTTTCAGCCAACACTCCCGAACCAGTTGGTTCAAGGTGCTAGGTGTTGAAGCACCCCTAAGGACTTACTTGCTCAAGTCTCTCCCCCATACATACACACCACAGGCATATAGTTTATTTATTTTCTTTTCTTGAGACCTTGGTGTCCAGCACCTCTTTGGGTTACTAAATGCTCTGTAGTGAAGGTTACTCTTGATAGTGGACTTTCAGCTGATAATCCCGAGTTAGTTAACCCAAGTTACCAAGTGATAAGGCAACCCTAAGAGCTTATTCATCCAAGTAGATCCCTCACACAGGAGCACCACAGACACTTGCCTCAAGATTAAAACCATTGGTGCCTAGCCTTATTGCTTACTCTTTTTCTTTTATTTTTTTTTCACTTTCATTGTTCTTTCCCTCTTTCTTATTAGGATCTTCTTATTTAGCTAGTCTCATGGGGTGTGTCTCAAGCATAGTATTCATGACAGATAGTTGTCTTCCCACCCTTGTGGTTGAACCAACTTAGCTAACTTATGACCACACCACAAACTCATGAACTCATTCCATAGTATGAACTCTACTCTGGTCTTTTAAAAACACTCATTCTCCTTTCATTTGATTCAAAAGGGACAAGCATACAAGTAAGCAAAGTAAGGATGCAATAATGACATTCAGACTAGAAAACACAGCCTTAGTCAATAAAAAGTTTAAAAGACAGAATTGACATGCTTATTTACAAGGAACAAGCACACATACATACAAAGAACTTAGAAGACAATCATGCAATTGAATGTACTGGAAATAAGTAAGAGGAAAAAGGAACTTTACCACCTTGTAGTTCATCTTTATTGTTGTTGCCCTTCTTCTCCTACTTTTTTCCCTTCCCACACCAATTTAGACTAATTGCTTGTCTTCAAGCAGCAAATAAAACAGTAGTGGTGGGGTCTATGATGGGTCATGAACGTCTTACATACTGAAATGTAAGTGATGTATGTGGTTAAGCAAGCAAAAATTAAGGATAACACTGCAAGCCTAAGAAGCAAAGGCATTATGATTATACAAACAAGTGGTGTTGTGGTGCACGAAATTGCAATTACACTTTTGCAATCCCGCACAACTAACCAGCAAATGCACTGGGTCGTCCAAGTAATACCTTACGTGAGTAAGGGTCGATCCCACGGAGATTGTCGGCTTGAAGCAAGCTATGGTTATCTTGTAAATCTTAGTCAGGATACCAGAAATTATCAGGATTGATTGTGAAAAGCAAAAGAACATGAAATAAGTACTTGTTTTGCAGTAATGGAGAATAGGTTGAGGCTTTGGAGATGCTCGGCCTTCTGAATCTCTGCTTTCCTACTGTCTTCTTCCTCAAACACGCAAGGCTCCTTCCATGGCAAGCTGTATATAGGGTTTCACCGTTGTCAATGGCTACCTCCCATCCTCTCAGTGGAAATGTTCAACGCACCCTGTCACGGCACGGCTATCCATCTGTCGGTTCTCAATCAGGCCGGAATAGAATCCAGTGATTCTTTTGCGTCTGTCACTAACGCCCCGCCTTCAGGAGTTTGAAGCTCGTCACAGTCATTCAATCATTGAATCCTACTCAGAATACCACAGACAAGGTTTAGACCTTCTGGATTCTCTTGAATGCCGCCATCAGTTCTAGCTTATACCACGAAGATTCTGATTAAGGAATCTAAGAGACATCTACTCAATCTAAAGTAGAACGGAAGTGGTTGTCAGGCACGCGTTCATAGTTGAGAATATGATGAGTGTCACGGGTCATCACATTCATCCGGATTAAGAACAAGTGATATCTTAGAACGGAAGCAAGCATGATTGAATAAGAAACAGTAGTAATTGCATTAATCCATCAAGACACAGCAGAGCTCCTCACCCCCAACCATGGGGTTTAGAGACTCATGCCGTGGAAGGTACACAAAGAAACGTGTAAAGTGTCATCCGATACAGATACAATGTCCAAAGATCCTATTAATAGTGAACTAGTAACCTAAGGTTTACAGAAATGAGTAAATGACAGAAAAATCCACTTCTGGGCCCACTTGGTGTGTGCTTGGGCTGAGCATTGAAGCTTTCATATGTAGAGACCTTTTCTGGAGTTAAACGCCAGCTTTCATGCCAGTTTGGGCGTTTAACTCCAATTTTTATGCCAGTTCTAGCGTTAAACGCTGGAAATTCTGAGGCTGATTTGCAACGCCGGTTTGGGCCATCAAATCTCGGGTAAAGTATGGACTATTATACATTGCTGGAAAGCCCAGGATGTCTACTTTCCAACGCCGTTGAGAGCGCGCCAATTGGGCTTCAGTAGCTCCAGAAAATCCTCTTCGAGTGCAGGGAGGTCAGAATCCAACAGCATCTGCAGTCCTTTTCAGCCTCTAAATCAGATTTTTGCTCAGATCCCTCAATTTCAGCCAGAAAATACCTGAAATCACAGAAAAACACACAAACTCATAGTAAAGTCTAGAAAAGTGAATTTTAACTAAAAACTAATAAAAATATACTAAAAACTAACTAAATCATACTAAAAACATACTAAAAACAATGCCAAAAAGCGTATAAATTATCCGCTCATCACAACACCAAACTTAAATTGTTGCTTGTCCCCAAGCAACTGAAAATCAAAGTAGGATAAAAAGAAGAGAATATACTATAGACTCCAAAATATCAAGGAAACTTAGCTCCAATTAGATGAGCGGGACTAGTAGCTTTTTGCTTCCGAACAGTTTTGGCATCTCACTCTATCCTTTGAAGTTCAGAATGATTGGCATCTATAAGAACTCAGAACTCAGATAGTGTTATTGATTCTCCTAGTTAAGTATAATGATTCTTGAGCATAGCTATGTCATGAGTCTTGGCTGTGGCCCAAAGCACTTTGTCTTCCAGTGTTACCACCGGATACACACATGCCACAGACACATAATTGGGTGAACCTTTTCAGGTTGTGACTCAGCTTTGCTAGAGTCCCCAATTAGAGGTGTCCAGGGTTCTTAAGCACACTCTTTTTGCCTTGGATCACAACTTCATTTCTTTCTTTTTCTTTCTTTTCTTTTTCGAAATTTTTTTTTCATTCACTGCTTTTCCTTGCTTCAAGAATCAATTTGGTGATTTTTCAGATCCTCAATAACAGTTCTCTTTTTCCCTCATTCTTTCAAGAGCCAACAATTTTTTAACATTCTCAAAACAACAAATTCAAAAGACATATGCAATGTTCAAGCATTCATTCGGAAAAACAACAAATATTGTCACCACATCAAACTAATTCAACTAGTTTCAAGGATAAATTCGAAACCCTGTACTTCTTGTTCTTTTGTGATTAAAGCATTTTTCATTTAAGAGAGGTGATGGAGTCATAGGACATTCATAGCTTTAAGACATGAATTTTAAATTTTATTAATTATGAATTAAGAACAAGACTCAAAAATAGATATAAGATGAGACTAAAGAAAAAAATAGAAAACAGAAAATTTAAATAGGCTCCTAATGATAGAGGTTTTCACAGAGTTAGGACTCAACAACCTTGATTTTGAGAAGTGGATGCTCCCTCAAATTGAGGGGAAAACTTTTGGCATTTCAATTCTTGAAGTTCACACCCCTGCTTCTCTTGTTCCTTCAGCAATTTGCAGAGCATGTAGTTCTGATTCTGCTGTTCTTCCTTAAGTTGCTCCATAGTCTCTTGCAACTTGGTGATAGATGCTTCTAGGCTAGCCCAGTAGCCAATTTTAGGAAATTCAGGGAGGAACTCCTGCGCCCTCCTTTTGATAGAGTTGTCTTGCATTTGTCCTTCCATTGACTTCTTGGTGATTGGATGTTCAATGGGTATGAATTCATCTACTCCCATCTTTACCCCAGCCTCTTTACAGAGCAAGGAGATCAAGCTTGGGTAAGCCAGTTTGGCTTCAGTGGAATTCTTATTTGCAATTGTGTAGATCTCACAAGCAATCACATGATGAACCTCCACTTCTTTTCCAAGCATAATGCAATGAATCATCACTGCTCTCTTGATAGTGACCTCAGAACGGTTGCTAGTGGGCAATATGGAACGCCCAATAAAGTCTAGCCAACCTCTTGCAATTGGTTTGAGGTCTCCCCTCTTGAGTTGGTTTGGGACACCCTTTGAATTGGTTATCCACTTAGTTCCAGGGAGGCATATGTCCTCTAGAACTTGATCCAACCCTTTATCTGCTCTCACCATTCTCCTATTAAAGGATTCAGGATCATCTTGCAGTTGAGGTAATCTGAAGATCTCTCTTATTTTGTCCAGATGGAAGTACATAACTTTCCCTCTGACCATGGTTCTGTAGGTATGGTAAGCAGTTCCAGTCATTCTCTACTTATCTGTTAGCCACAGATTTGAGTAGAATTCCTGAACCATATTTCTTCCAACCTTTATCTCAGGATTGGTTAGAACTTCCCATCCTCTGTTTCGAATTTGCTCTTGGATCCCCGGATATTCATCTTCTTTCAGATCAAATTTAACTTCCGGGATCACTGACCTCAGACCCATTATTTTGTGATAATGGTCTTCATGTTCTTTGGTTAAGAACTTCTCTTGATTCCAAAGATTCTTTGGATTATTCTCTTTCTTTCCTCTTAAATTGGTTTGTTTTCCCTTAGGAGCCATGATCTTGATGAATTTTGGCTTAGTGATCACGGAAAAGCACACCAAACTTAGAGGTTTGCTTGTCCTCAAGCAAAAGAAAGGAAAGAAGAGAGAGAGGAGAAGAGCAAATTCGAATGGTGTGGTGGAAAGAGGAGGCCGAACATTTTGTTATAAGGGGGGGAAAGAGATTTCGAAAAAAATTGAAAGGAGATTTGAGAAGATATGGAGAGAATTTGAGAGAAGGGTGAGTGTTTGAACAAGATTTGGAATTGATTTGAGAGAGATTTGAAAGTGAATGATGACAGGTTGAAGTGTGTTTATGTGGAAAAGTATGGGTAAGAAAAGGAAAGTTTGAAAAAAATTTGATTAGAAAACAAAATCTTGGTCCCCCACCTTTCTGGCGTTAAACGCCCAGAATGGCATCCATTCTGGCGTTTAACGCCCATTTGATGCCCATTGTGGGCGTTAAACACCAGAATCCCCTTTGTCACTGAGCGTTTTTCTAAACGCCTAGGATGCTGCACACCTGGCGTTAAACGCCCAGAATGGTGCCCATTCTGGCGTTTAACACCCAAAATGGTATCTTTACTGGCGTTAAACGCCCAGAATGGTGCCCATTCTGGCGTTTAACGCCCAAAATGCCCCTTATTGGCGTTTTTTTGCCAGTAAGCTCTTTTTCTCTGCTTTTTACGCTGAATCCTTCTGTAACTCTGTGAATTCCTTCATTTTTGATACTGGCCTTTGTAAAAACAGAACATATAACCTGCTAATGACTGGGTTGCCTCCCAGTAAGCGCTTCTTTACTGTCTTAAGCTGGACCTTTACTGAGAATCACTCGAGTCTCAGTTTTGAGCATTCCTGCTCAAAATTGCTTTCAAGATAATGCTTGATTCTCTGTCCATTAACAATGAACTTTTTGTCAGAATCAATGTCCTGAAGCTCAACATATCCATATGGTGACACTCCTGTAATCACATACGGACCCCTCCACCGGGATTTAAGTTTTCCTAGAAATAATCTGAGCCTAGAGTTGAAGAGCAGAACTTTTTGTCCTGGCTCAAAGACTCTAGTTGACAACTTCTTGTCATGCCACTTCTTTGCCTTTTCCTTATAAATTTTTGCATTTTCAAAGGCATTGAGTCTGAACTCCTCTAGCTCATTTAGCTGGAGCAATCTTTTTTCACCAGCTAACTGAGCATCCATGTTTAGGAATCTGGTTGCCCAGTAGGCTTTATGTTCCAGTTCCACAGGCAGATGGCAGGCCTTCCCATACACCAGTTGGTATGGAGAGGTTCCTATAGGAGTCTTGAATGCTGTTCTGTATGCCCACAGAGCATCATCCAAACTCTTTGCCCAATCCTTTCTTCGGGCTATCACAGTCCGTTCTAGGATTCTTTTTAGTTCTCTGTTAGAGGCTTCAGCTTGCCCATTTGTCTGTGGATGATACGGAGTCGCCACTTTGTGGCTAATTTCATATCTGACCATAGCAGAGTATAGTTGTCTATTGCAGAAATGAGTGCCCCCGTCACTGATTAGTACTCTGGGAACACCAAACCTGCTGAAGATGTGTTTCTGGAGGAATTTCAGCACGGTCTTGGTATCATTAGTGGGTGTAGCAATTGCTTCTACCCATTTAGATACATAGTCCACTGCCACCAGAATGTAAGTGTTTGAGTATGATGGTGGGAATGGACCCATGAAGTCAATTCCCCATACATCAAACAATTCTATCTCTAATATCCCTTGTTGAGGCATGGCATATCCGTGAGGCAAGTTACCAGCTCTTTGGCAACTGTCACAGTTACGCACAAACTCTCGGGAGTCTTTATAGAGAGTAGGCCAGTAGAAGCCACATTGGAGGACTTTAGTGGCTGTTTGCTCACTTCCAAAATGTCCTCCATACTGTGATCCATGGCAATGCCATAGGATCCTTTGTGCTTCTTCTCTGGGTACACATCTACGGATCATTCCGTCTGCACATCTCTTAAAGAGATATGGCTCATCCCATAGGTAGTACTTGGCATCTGAAATTAATTTCTTTCTTTGCATTCTGCTGTACTCCTGGGGTATGAACCTCACAGCTTTATAGTTTGCAATATCTTCAAACCATGGAGCTTCCTGAATGGCAAAGAGTTGCTCATCTGGGAAAGTCTCAGAGATCTCAGTAGAAGGGAGGGACGCCCCAGCTACTGGTTCTATTCGGGACAGATGATCAGCTACCTGGTTCTCTGTCCCTTTTCTGTCTCTTATTTCTATATCAAACTCTTGCAGAAGCAACACCCATCTTATAAGCCTGGGTTTTGAATCCTGCTTTGTGAGTAAGTATTTAAGAGCAGCATGGTCAGTGTACACAACCACCTTTGATCCCACTAGATAGGATCTAAACTTGTCAATGGCATAGACCACTGCAAGTAATTCTTTTTCTGTGGTTGTGTAATTCTTCTGTGCATCATTTAGGACACGGCTAGCATAATAAATGACGTGCAGAAGCTTGTTATGCCTCTGTCCCAACACTGCACCAATGGCATGGTCACTGGCATCACACATTAGTTCAAATGGCAATGTCCAATCTGGTGCAGAGATGACTGGTGCTGTGACCAGCTTAGCTTTCAGGGTCTCAAATGCTTGCAGACACTGTGTGTCAAACACAAATGGTGTGTCAGCAGCTAGCAGGTTACTCAAAGGTTTTGCAATTTTCGAAAAATCCTTTATAAACCTTCTGTAGAATCCTGCATGCCCCAGAAAGCTTCTGATTGCCTTAACATTGGCAGGTGGTGGTAATTTTTCAATTACCTCTACCTTTGCCTTATCCACCTCTATTCCCCTGCTTGAAATTTTGTGCCCAAGGACAATTCCTTCAGTCACCATAAAGTGACATTTCTCCCAGTTTAAAACCAGGTTAGTCTCTTGGCACCTTTTCAGGACAAGTGATAGGTGGTTAAGACAGGAGCTGAATGAGTCTCCATATACTGAGAAGTCATCCATGAAGACTTCCAGGAATTTCTCCACCATATCAGAGAAGATGGATAACATGCATCTCTGAAAGGTTGCAGGAGCATTACACAGACCAAAAGGCATCCTCCTGTAGGCAAACACGCCAGAGGGGCAAGTAAATGCTGTTTTCTTTTGGTCCTGAGGATCTACTGCAATTTGGTTGTAACCTGAATAGCCATCCAAAAAGCAGTAATAATCATGACCAGCTAGTCTTTCTAGCATTTGGTCTATGAATGGTAAAGGAAAATGATCCTTTCTGGTGGCTGTATTGAGCCTTCTATAGTCAATACACATACGCCACCCTGTGACTGTTCTTGTAGGAACCAGTTCATTTTTTTCATTATGAACCACTGTCATGCCTCCCTTCTTGGGTACAACTTGTACAGGGCTCACCCAGGGGCTATCAGAAATAGGATAAATAATCCCAGCCTCTAGTAATTTAGTGACCTCTTTCTGCACCACCTCCTTCATGGCAGGATTTAGCCTCCTCTGTGGTTGGACCACTGGTTTGGCATTATCCTCCAACAGGATCTTGTGCATGCATCTAGCTGGGCTAATGCCCTTAAGATCACTTATGGACCACCCAAGAGCTGTCTTGTGTGTCCTTAGCACTTGAATCAGTGCTTCCTCTTCCTGTGGATTTAAAGCAGAGCTTATAATCACTGGAAAAGTGTCATCTTCTCCCAGAAATGCATACTTCAGGGATGGTGGTAGTGGTTTGAGTTCAGGTTTGGGAGGCTTATCTTCCTCCTGAGGAATTTTCGAAAATTCCTTTGTTTCCTCTGGTTCTTCTTGATCAGGTTGAGCATCCTTGAAGATGTTCTCAAGCTCTGATTCTAGGCTTTCAGTCATATTGATCTCTTCTACCAGAGAGTCAATAATGTCAGCGCCCATGCAGTCATTTGGTGTGTCTGGATGCTGCATAGCTTTTACAGCATTCAACTTGAACTCATCCTCATTGACTCTCAGGGTTACTTCCCCTTTTGGTACATCAATGAGAGTTCGTCCAGTTGCTAGGAAAGGTCTTCCTAGAATGAGAGTTGCACTCTTGTGCTCCTCCATTTCCAGCACCACAAAGTCAGTTGGAAAGGCGAATGGCCCAACCTTGACAATCATATCCTCTATTATGCCTGATGGATATTTAATGGAGCCATCAGCAAGTTGGAGGCATATCCGGGTTGGTTTGACTTCTCCAGTCAACCCAAGCTTTCTGATAGTGGATGCAGGTATTAGATTGATGCTTGCTCCAAGATCACATAGGGCTGTCTTGGTGCAAGCACCTTCTAATGTGCATGGTATCATAAAGCTCCCTGGATCTTGAAGTTTTTCTGGTAAGCTTTTCAAAATGACTGCACTGCATTCTTCAGTGAGAAATACTTTTTCAGTTTCTCTCCAATCCTTCTTATGACTTAAGATCTCTTTCATGAACTTAGCATAAGAAGGTATTTGCTCAAGTGCCTCTGCAAACAGAATCTTTATTTCAAGAGTCCTTAGATAATCTGCAAAGCGGGCAAATTGCTTATCCTGCTCCGCTTGGCAGAGTTTCTGAGGATAAGGCATCTTGGCTTTATATTCTTCAACCTTAGTTGCTGCAGGCTTATTCCTTACAGAAGTGGTTGAAGAAGCCTTTTTAGAGGGATTACTGTCAGCACTCTCAGGTGTCTGATCCTCCCTTGGCGTTTGAACGCCAGGAATAGGTGAAGATTGGGCGTTAAACGCCAACTTCTCTCCCTTTTCTGGCGTTTGAACGCCAGAACTGGGCAAGGGATGGGCGTTTAACGCCAGCTTTCCTTCCCCTTCTGGCGTTTGAACGCCAATAGCATTCCTCTCTGGGCTCTTACTGTCCTCAGAGGGATTTTGAACAGTGGTTTGGTTATCCTCTGTCAATTGTTCCTTGTTTGGTTTTTTGCTACTTTGAGCAGTGTTATTCAATGTCTTCCCACTCCTTAGTTGAACTGCTTGACATTCTTCTGTTATCTGTTTAGATATCTGCTGTTTTGCTTGATTCAACTGCAGTTCTATGCTCTTGTTAGCAACTTTAGTTTCATGGAGCATCTCTTTAAATTCTGCTAACTGTTCTGTCATCAGGAGCAACTGTTGATTAAGCTCAGTCATCTGTTCTTGAGGATTAGGATCAGTGACTACTGCCATGACTTCCTCTTTTGGAGAGAACTCATTGCTAGAGTACAAATATTGGTTTCTAGCAACAGTGTCTATAAGCTCTTGAGCCTCTTCAATTGTCTTCCTCATGTGTATAGATCCACTAGCTGAGTGGTCTAAAGACATCTGAGCTTTTTCTGTAAGCCCATAGTAGAAGATGTCTAACTGTACCCACTCTGAAAACATTTCAGAGGGGCATTTTCTTAGCATACCTCTATACCTCTCCCAGGCATTATAAAGGGATTCATTATCCTCTTGTTTAAAGCCTTGGATGTCCAGCCTTAGCTGTGTCATCCTCTTTGGAGGGTAAAAATGATTCAGAAATTTGTCTGATAACTGTTTCCATGTCTTTATGCTTGCTGTAGGTTGGTTATTCAACCACCTTTTAGCTTGATCTTTTACAGCAAATGGAAACAGTAATAGTCTGTAGACATCCTGATCCACCTCTTTATCATGTACTGTGTCAGCAATTTGTAAGAACTGTGCCAGAAACTCAGTAGGCTCTTCCTGAGGAAGACCAGAATACTGGCAATTTTGCTGCACTATGATAATGAGTTGAGGGTTTAGCTCAAAGCTGCTTGCTTTGATGGGAGGTGTACAGATGCTACTCCCATATGCAGCTGTAATGGGGTTAGCATATGACTCCAGAGTCCTTCTGGACTGATCAATCCCACTTAGGTCCATAATAGATAAAGGGAAATGATATGGATCGCAATTAGATAACTTTTGTTGTTGTTGTTTTTTTTTTTTTGAATTAACCGAAAAATTAAAATAAAATAAAACAAAAGGAAAATAAAATAAAAATTCGAAAATTAAAAGAAAATAAGATCAAAGCAAATTGAAAACTGAATCAATTAGTTAATTGAAACGATTTTGAGATTAGCAATTAGAAAGATATGATTGAAATGTTTTTATGAAAAGGATTTGATTTTTGAAAAGAGGAAAGAGAAAAACAACAAAATGACACCAAACTTAAAATTTTTAGAAAATCAAACACTAATTTTCGAAAATCTATAAGGGAAAAACACAAAGAGGACACCGAACTTAAAATTTTTAAGGATCAAAAAGGGACTAAAGACATGCAAATTCGACAATTAGAAGAAAAACAAAAGCATGCAATTGACACCAAACTTAAAATATGAAACTAGACTCAACTAAAAGACTCTAAACCAACAAAAATAAAACAGTCCTAATCTAAGCAACAAGATAAGTCGTCAGTTGTCCAAACTCGAACAATCCCCGACAACGGCGCCAAAAACTTGGTGCACGAAATTGCAATTACACTTTTGCAATCCCGCACAACTAACCAGCAAGTGCACTGGGTCGTCCAAGTAATACCTTACGTGAGTAAGGGTCGATCCCACGGAGATTGTCGGCTTGAAGCAAGCTATGGTTATCTTGTAAATCTTAGTCAGGATACCAAAAATTATCAGGATTGATTGTGAAAAGCAAAAGAACATGAAATAAGTACTTGTTTTGCAGTAATGGAGAATAGGTTGAGGCTTTGGAGATGCTCGGCCTTCTGAATCTCTGCTTTCCTACTGTCTTCTTCCTCAAACACGCAAGGCTCCTTCCATGGCAAGCTGTATATAGGGTTTCACTGTTGTCAATGGCTACCTCCCATCCTCTCAGTGGAAATGTTCAACGCACCCTGTCACGGCACGGCTATCCATCTGTCGGTTCTCAATCAGGCCGGAATAGAATCCAGTGATTCTTTTGCGTCTGTCACTAACGCCCCGCCTTCAGGAGTTTGAAGCTCGTCACAGTCATTCAATCATTGAATCCTACTCAGAATACCACAGACAAGGTTTAGACCTTCCGGATTCTCTTGAATGCCGCCATCAGTTCTAGTTTATACCACGAAGATTCTGATTAAGGAATCTAAGAGACATCTACTCAATCTAAAGTAGAACGGAGGTGGTTGTCAGGCACGCGTTCATAGTTGAGAATATGATGAGTGTCACGGGTCATCACATTCATCCGGATTAAGAACAAGTGATATCTTAGAACGGAAGCAAGCATGATTGAATAAGAAACAGTAGTAATTGCATTAATCCATCAAGACACAGCAGAGCTCCTCACCCCCAACCATGGGGTTTAGAGACTCATGCCGTGGAAGGTACACAAAGAAACGTGTAAAGTGTCATCCGATACAGATACAATGTCCAAAGATCCTATTAATAGTGAACTAGTAACCTAAGGTTTACAGAAATGAGTAAATGACAGAAAAATCCACTTCTGGGCCCACTTGGTGTGTGCTTGGGCTGAGCATTGAAGCTTTCATGTGTAGAGACCTTTTCTGGAGTTAAACGCCAGCTTTCATGCCAGTTTGGGCGTTTAACTCCAATTTTTATGCCAGTTCCAGCGTTAAACGCTGGAAATTCTGAGGCTGATTTGCAACGCCGGTTTGGGCCATCAAATCTCGGGCAAAGTATGGACTATTATACATTGCTGGAAAGCCCAGGATGTCTACTTTCCAACGCCGTTGAGAGCGCGCCAATTGGGCTTCTGTAGCTCCAGAAAATCCTCTTTGAGTGCAGGGAGGTCAGAATCCAACAGCATCTGCAGTCCTTTTCAGCCTCTAAATCAGATTTTTGCTCAGATCCCTCAATTTCAGCCAGAAAATACCTGAAATCACAGAAAAACACACAAACTCATAGTAAAGTCCAGAAAAGTAAATTTTAACTAAAAAATAATAAAAATATACTAAAAACTAACTAAATCATACTAAAAACATACTAAAAACAATGCCAAAAAGCGTATAAATTATCCGCTCATCATGTTGCTGGATACATTGCATAGAAAAATAAGTGGCACACCAAACTTAGTGTGACACTTTCTCTTAGAATGGATGCAAGTATCCAGAAAGATTGAAAACAGATTGTTGCAGGGAAACACCAAACTTAGAATGTGATCATATGCCAATTTTATTTGGAAAGAAGCTGAGTAAAGAACTGTTGTATTAATAACAAAATCACCAAGAGCCAAAGCTGTCACGAATAGGGGCTTCTTGCTGAGGCATTAACACAAACAGTTAGAGAGCATTGAAAATAAAGAACTAAAGCAATTACATGAATAAAGCAAAACAAAAGAAAATGTCTAATCTAGGTAATCAACCAACTGGTAGTTTGTTAATCACAATTAATCCCCGGCAACGGCGCCATAAACTTGATGCATGTTGGAAATTTGTCTCTCAACAAATCTCCATTCGGCAAGTGTACCGATTTGTCGTCAAGTAAAACCCACAATAGAGTGGGGTCAAATCCCACAGAGTTTAATGGATTAAGCAATCAATGGTTAATTGATTATCCTAGTTAGACGATTCAGATTTGGATGATGAGCAGCAGGAATTGTAAATTTACAGAAAAGTAAAGAAAGCAATAAAGTGCAGAGAAGTAAAATGGCAAGAAAAGTAAATGTAAGAACTAAAAATAGGATGAACATTGGGATCAAGGGATATTGCAATCCTCCGGATCAAGTTCATTCTCATCTCTTCCTCAATCATTCATTGATCTCCTTGGCAATCTTAAGTGATCGAATTACAATTACTTGTAATTCAATCTCTCAAATCTTGATCAATAGCCAATTTCTTGGTCAATTGCTCATGAGAAGAGATGAAGCATGGTCACTGATTATACCACATGCATTTCCCAAATCAAGTATTGAGAGGATTATAGTCACATATCCATCCAAACCCAATTTGGTCCAGCATGAGAAAGCATTTCTAGCTTGATCTCTTCATTCCTCTTTCAAGGCTCAGAAGAGATCCAAGTTTGAATAGCTTCTTTTCCAAGAGAACTACCCAATGGGATGAAGAACGAAAGCTCTCTAGTAAAATCAAGAGAAAAGAAAGAAGAAGAAGAATAAGAACTACACTTAATCCATTGAATCACAATAGAGCTCTCTAACCCAATGTAAAGAGTTAGTTGGTCATTGCTCTACCAAAATAGAAAAGAAAGAAAGTGCAGAAAAGTAAAGATGAAGATTAAAACTAAAATTGAAACTTCAAAATTCATAAATGAAAAGTACAAACTAGAATTAAACTACTACTAAGAAAAAAGAAAAGAAAAGAAAAGGAAGAAGAGTGGTTGAGGGGAGGGATCCGAAGACCCACTCCCCTTGGAGTGTGCCAATTCACAGAAGTTCGAATTGGTCTTCACTCTCTCCCCCTTCCTTCAATTCTCCCCTCTCTAGAATGACTTGAATGTAAAAACTAAGGCCTTTATATAGGCTCTCCTAAATTACAAAATGAAATTAAAAGCAAATTACACTTAAATGAAAATTCCTATTCTAGATGCTTCTTGTGGCCTTGATTGGTTGACAATTGTGGGCTTGCTTGCTTGGGCTTTGAAGTGGACTTGAGAGAGAAGTGAGTAAAGTTGAGGTCCAGGTGCCAATGTTAGTGCTACCGTTAGCCACACTAACACTACAAGTGTGGCGTTAGTGCTGAAGTTAGTGTGGCTAACGTCACACTTGCTACCAGTTGGTGTTTTTGGGGCTTAAAAGATGCCTCTGGTTTGTGCTCCAATTTCATGCCCAATATAGAGTATTATACATCGTTGGAAAGCTCTAAATGTCAGCTTTCTAACGCAACTAGAATCACCTCAATTGGACCTCTGTAGCTCAAGTTATGCTCCTTTGAAGTGGACATGGTCGCTGGTATATATGCCAACGTTACTGGAAATGTTGATTGCCAATAACGCTAGCAATCAGGGCTTCATTATTGCCAGTTTCTGAAGCTCAAACTTAGTGTCCACCCCATACTATTATACATTTTTGGAAAGCCCTGGATATCTACTTTCCAATGCTATTGGAAGCGCATCATTTGGAGCTCTACAACTCGAGTTACACTTCTTGGAAGGTGAAGAGGTCAGTTGACCTTAATACAGGTTGATACCATGTTCATCATTGCACTTTCGGGGCAGGTTTTCTCCCTCAAATTTAGTTTCAACCATGTAGTCCCATATATGCTTGGAAAGCTCTGGAATTCTACTTTCTAATGCCACTAGAATCACCTCATTTGGAGTTTTGTGGCTCAAGTTATGCATATTTGAAGAAGGCATGGTCAGGCTGTCAGGTACCACGTTAACTTCCACGTTAACTAAGTTAACGTGGGAGTTAACGTGGCTCATGGTGGCATGTGTGGCTCCTTCCAACGTTAGTGACAATGTTGGGTGTCGCTAACGTTGGCGAGCACTTTCTTTTTTCACACGTTAGCCTCCACGTTAACTAAGTTAACGTGGAAGTTAACGTGGCTCCTTGGGGGGTTGTGTGGTTGCTTCCAACGTTAGTGACAATGTTGGGTGTCACTAACGTTGTCGACCACTTTGTTCCTTCACGTTAGCTTCCACGTTAACTAGGTTAACGTGGGAGTTAACGTGGCTTAATGTGCTTTGGCCAACGTTAGTGACAATGTTGAGTGTCACTAACGTTGGCTCCATTTTCTTTCTTCAAAGTTAATGCCACTAACTTTTCTCACTAACGTTGTGGCTTTCCTTCCTTCCACGTTAGTGCCCACGTTAGTGTAACTAACGTAGCCACTAACGTGGCTCTTCTCTTCTTCTTTTGGTCTGAAATCAATCAAACAAAGTGCATCAAAGTCTTGCTCTTAATCATGGGATCATGCATTATCCAATTTATCATTCAATTTATGCATAATTCTCATGAAATCATTCAAAATTCACAATGTTTGCTTGAATCAAGATGTAAGTGAATATCTACCCAAAACTTGCTTATTTCCTAAGAAAATGCATAAAACTACCTTAAAAACAGTAAAGAAAAGGTCAGTAAAACTAGCCAAAATGCCCTGGCATCAATGATAAATTTAGGAATAAGAGAAAAGTAACATTAAGATAACCTTAACCGAAAGAAATATAATTACATCATAACACCACAAGTTTAATAATTTGCACAAATATTTAGCAATAACAAAGCTAAAGATCAAGCTATCTGAGCAAAGTTACAGAAAAAAATTTGAGCACTTCAACTATACAATATTACATCTAGATACAAATTGAACCCAATGTATAAAGAAAAGAAGAAAAATTGTGGATATTATGCAACGATCAAATGCTGGACATTTTTTTAATATTCACATATACAATGTAGCAAACAGAATCGATATGAAGCACCATTAATCTCAAAGAATAGAAGGCATAATTAGATTGATATGAAAAATCTCAAAAGCATACTACAAACTCAAATTGGAGATAACATAACCAGAAGTGTAAAACATATAGAGTAACACAAATTTCAACAATGCACCTAAAACATAAAACAATAATTAAAAAGCACGGTCATCTAAGATTCCAAGAGTTTGAGAACAATTATTTGGTGGATAAGGATGAGAAAGGAGGGATGCAGGGTGAAAAATTAGACAGAATATATATAGCCAGATTTCAGATTTAGGGACAAACATGATCAACACATCGAACCAAGCATGCAAGATACAGCCAGTAGAACATTTTCAAATCATATTATGCATGTAACCTTAAATGTCAAGTGATAAGAGATAGGAAGGCTAAACAGAAGGAAGGGAATTAATCGATCTACAAGACTCTTTAAAGGCATTATGGGAACAGCATATTAGGATGAACAGTTTCGCTTACTCAAACATAGCATTAGCCCTCGTCATCCTTCAGGTTAGCAATTGACAATCCCAAAACAATAAACTAACAAATGTGCTACATATACACTAATTGATAAACTAAAGACACAAAATGGTTCATCTTCAACCAGCTAAACAAACAGAATCCCAATAGTTGGAAAACCATACAACCAATTTAGCAAAATTTCGAATTTCACTACTCAACCACCATTACCATGCAGAGCACTTAAGGAGCAATAGAACCACAAATTTAGTGAAGCTCAAGAATATCAACAAGGTGACAACATATTCTAATGAGTTTCAATCCTGAGCAACTGATGAGCGGATATTTTATACGCTTTTTGGGGGTATTTTCATGTAGATTTTAGCATGTTTTAATTAGTTTTTAATATAATTTTATTAGTTTTTTGGCAAAAATCATATTTCTGGACTTTACTATGAGTTTGTGTGTTTTTCTGTGATTTCAGGCATTTTCTGACTGAAATTGAGGGAGTTGAGCAAAAATCTGAGTTAGGCTAAAAAAGGACTGCTGATGCTGTTGGATCCTGACCTCCCTGCACTCGGAATGGCTTTTTTGGAGTTACAGGAGTCCAATTGACACGCTCTCAATTGGGTTAGAAAGTAGACATCTAGGGCTTTCCAGCAATATATAATAGTTCATACTTTGTGTGAAGATAGATGACGTAAACTGGCGTTCAACGCCAGTTCCATGTTGCAGTCTGGCGCCCAGCGCCAGAAACAGGTTACAAGTTGGAGTTCAACGCCCAAAACACGTTACAACCTGGCGTTCAACTCCAGAAACAGCCCAAGCACGTGAAAGGCTTAAGTCTCAGCCCCAGCACACACCAAGTGGGTCCCAGAAGTGGATTTCTGCACCAATTATCTTAGTTTACTCATTCTCTGTAAACCTAGGTTACTAGTTTAGTATTTAAACAACTTTTAGAGACTTATTTTGGACCTCATGACATTTTCAGATCTGAATTTTATACACTTTGATGGCATGAGTCTCTAAACTCCATTGTTGGGGGTGAGGAGCTCTGCAGCGTCTCGATGAATTAATGCAATTGTTTCTATCTCTCCATTCAAACGTGTGTGTTCCTATCTAAGATGTTCATTCGCGCTTAATTATGAAGAAGGTGATGATCCGTGACACTCATCACCTTCCTCAATTCATGAACGTGTGCCTGACAACCACCTCCGTTCTACATTAGATTGAATGAGTATCTCTTAGATTCCTTCATCAGAATCTTCGTGGTATAAGCCAGATTGATGGCGGCATTCAAGAGAATCCGGAAAGTCTAAACCTTGTCTGTGGTATTCCGAGTAGGATTCAAGGATTGAATGACTGTGACGAGCTTCAAACTCCTGAAGGCTGGACGTTAGTGACAGACGCAAAAGAATCACTGGATTCTATTCCAACCTGATTGAGAACCGACAGATGATTAGCCGTGTTGTGACAGAGCATTTGGAACGTTTTCACTGAGAGGATGGACGGTAGCCGTTGACAACGGTGATCCCCTACATACAGCTTGCCATGGAAGGAACTTTGCACTTTGGAATTGCGTTGAATATTACATTACAGGAATTCAGAAGACAAAGCATCTCCAAAACTCCAACATATTCTCCATTATTAAAGTAACAATTATTTATTTCACGCTCTTTTATTTTTCTAATAATTCCAACTGATAATTTTAATTGATATCCTGACTAAGAATAATAAAATAAACATAGCTTGCTTCAAACCAATAATCTCCGTGGGATCGACCCTTACTCACGTAAGGTATTACTTGGACGACCCAGTGCACTTGCTGGTTAGTTGTGCGAATTGTCAAAGAGTGGGATTGCATTTTGTGCACCAAGTTTTTGGCACTGTTGCCGGGGATTATTCGAGTTTGAACAACTAAAGGTTTATTTTATTTCTTAGATTAGGAAGATTTTGGCAATTGGGTCAGAGTCTTTTATTTTCTTTTCAAAAATATTATTTTTCTTTATTAATTTTTAATTTTTCTTTGAGTCTAGTGTCTTGTTATAAGTTTGGTGTTAATTGCATATTTTATATTTTCCTTTAAAATTTTCGTATAAGTGTTATTTGTTCTTCCTTGATCTTCAAGTTGTTCTTGTTTATTTTTCTTGTTTGATCTTTAATTTTTCTTGATCTGTGTCTTTTCTTGTTTCACTTGTGTTCTTTTTAAAGCATTAATCTTCCAAAAGGAATATACCTATTTAGAACAAGTGTTACATTTACTGCCCAATTGGCTAGAGCGTTGGTCTATGTTCTTGGTAATTGGGTATCTTTATCTCAAAACTTTTTTTTTCAAAAATAATTTTTCTTGATTTAATCTTGTGCCAAACTTTAAGTTTGGTACTTTCTTGTTAATCTTTTCATAATTTTCGAAAATTTTATTAAAGTTTTCTAAAAATTTTAAGTTTGGTGTTCTTTCTTTTGTTCTTGTTGTTCTTGTGAATCTTCAAGGTGTTCTTGAGTCTTTCTTGTGTTTTGATCTTAAATTTTTTTAAGTTTGGTGTTCTTTGGTGTTTTCCCTCCAAAATTTTCGAAAACAAGGAGCATTAGATCTAAAAATTTTAAGTCTTGTGTCTTTTATGTGTTTTTCTCTTTCATCATAAAATTCAAAATTTAAAAAAATATCTTTTCTAACTAATTTTAAACTATTTTTTTCGAAATTTTTTATAAAAATTCAGATTTAAATTCAAATTTTTTCAAATCTTATCCTTTTAAAATAAAAAAAAATTTATCTTTTTCAAAAATATCCTAACCACTTTCTCCCTCCCTACTTTTTCGAAAATCTTCATAAAATTTTTCAAATATTTATTTTAATTGTTAATTTTCTTTCTTTATTTATTTTATTTTTATTTTTATTTCGGTTTTATTTTATTTTATTTTATTATTTCAAAAATCAATTTTCTTTATATAATAAATTAAATAAAATAAACAATATCAACATTCATACCATCTCCCTTACTCCATCATGGAACTAAGTGGAAATGAACAGTCCAGGAGGACTCTGGGGTCATATGCTAACCCCACTACTGCTTCATATGGAAGTAGTATCTGTATACCCTCCATTGGAGTTAGTAGCTTTGAGTTGAATCCTCAGCTCATTATCATGGTGCAGCAAAACTGCCAGTATTCCGGTCTTCCACATGAAGAACCTACAGAGTTTCTGGCACAATTTTTACAAATTGCTGACACAGTACATGATAAAGAAGTAGATCAGGATGTCTACAGATTATTACTGTTTCCATTTGCTGTAAAAGATCAAGCTAAGAGGTGGTTAAATAACCAACCTAAGAACAGCATAAGGGCATGGAAACAGCTGTCAGAAAAATTCCTGAATCACTATTTTCCTCCAAAACGGATGACACAGCTAAGGCTGAGCATCCAAGGCTTCAAATAAGGAGACAATGAATCTCTTTATGATGCTTGGGAGAGATACAGAGAGATGCTGAGAAAATGCCCCTCTGAAATGTTTTCAGAATGGGTGCAATTAGACATCTTCTACTATGGGCTTACAGAAAAAGCTCAGATTTCTCTAGATCACTCAGCTGGTGGATCTATACATATGAGAAAAACAATTGAAGAAGCTCAAGAGCTTATTGATACAGTTGCCAGAAATCAGCATCTGTACCTAAGCAGTGAATCTTCCATGAAAGAAGAAGCTAAAACAATAACTGCTGAACTTAGTCCTGCAGATCAGGCTAATGAATTCAATCAGCAGCTGAATTTTCTAACTCAGCAGCTAGCCGAATTCAAGGAAATACTACAAGAAACAAGAATGGCTAACAGGAATATGAAAGTACAGTTAAAACAAACAGAAAAGCAACTGTCAAAACAAATAACAGAAGAATGCCAAGCAGTTCAATTAAGAAGTGGAAAAACATTAAATACCTCACTTCAAAGCAGCAGGAAGCCAAGAAATGAACAAATGGCTACTCAAAATCCCTCTGAGGACAATCAGAGCCCAGAGAGGAATAATGCTGGCGTTGAACGCCCAAACCATGCTCATTCCTGGCGTTCAACGCCAGAAACAACCAAGGATTTGGCGTTGAACGCCCAAAGGGAGCACAGTTCTGGTGTTCAGACGCCAGAAACAGATAAGGAGCTGGCGTCTAACGCCACTCCAGCTTCCACCCCTGGTATTCAAATGCCAGTGGGGGATTAGACACATACAAGTGCTGATAACAACCCTTCTAAAAAGGCTTCCCAATCCACATCTGTAGGCAATAAACCTGCAACAACTAAGGTTGAGGAATACAAAGCCAACATGCCTTATCCTCAAAAACTCTGCCAAGCAGAACAGGATAAGCAATTTGTCCGCTTTGCAGACTACCTCAGGACTCTTAAAATAAAGATTCCGTTTGCAGAAGCACTTGAGCAAATACCCTCTTATGCTAAGTTCATGAAAGAGATCTTAAGTCATAAGAAGGATTGGAGGAAAACTGAAAAAGTTTACCTCACTGAAGAATGCAGTGCAGTCATCCTGAAAAGCTTACCTGAGAAGCTTAAGGATCCCGGAAGCTTTATGATACCATGCACATTAGAGGGTACTTGTACCAAGCAAGCTCTATGTGATCTTGGGGCAAGTATCAACCTAATACCTACATCTATTATCACAAAGCTTGGTTTGACTGAAGAAGTCAAACTAACCCGGATAAGTCTTCAACTTGTTGATGGCTCCCTTAAATACCCATCAGGCGTGATTGAAGACATGATTGTCAAGGTTGGGCCATTTGCCTTTCCTACTGACTTTGTGGTGCTGGAAATGGAGGAGCACAAGAGTGCAACTCTCATTCTAGGAAGACCTTTCCTAGCAACTGGCCGAACCCTTATTGATGTCCAAAAAGGGGAAGTAACCCTGAGAGTCAATGAGGAGGAGTTCAAGTTGAATGTTGTCAAAGCTATGCAGCATCCAGACACCCCAAATGACTGCATGAGTGTTGATATTATTGACTCTCTGGTAAAAGAGGTCAATATGACTGAGAGTCTCGAATCAGAGCTAGAGGATATCTTTAAAGATGTTCAACCAGATCTGGAGGAATCAGAGAGAATGATAGAACCTCTGAAAATCCCTCAGGAAGAGGAGAAACCTCCTAAACCCAAGCTCAAACCATTACCACCATCCCTGAAATATACATTTTTGGGAGAAGGTGATACCTTTCCTGTAATCATAAGCTCTACCTTAGAGCCACAGGAAGAGGAAGCACTAATTCAAGTGCTAAGGACACACAAGACAGCTCTTGGGTGGTCCATCAGTGATCTTAAGGGCATTAGCCCAGCCAGATGCATGCACAAGATTCTATTGGAAGGTGACGCCAAGCCAGTGGTTCAACCACAAAGGCGGCTGAATCCAGCCATGAAGGAAGTGGTGCAGAAGGAGGTCACTAAATTACTAGAGGCTGGGATCATTTATCCTATTTCTGATAGCCCCTGGGTAAGCCCTGTCCAAGTTGTCCCTAAGAAAGGTGGCATGACAGTAGTTCCTAATGAAAAAAATAAACTGGTTCCTACAAGAACAGTTACAGGGTGGCATATGTGTATTGATTATAGAAGGCTCAATACAGCTACCAGAAAGGATAATTTTCCTTTACCATTCATAGACCAGATGCTAGAAAGACTAGCAGGTCATGAATACTACTGCTTCCTGGATGGATATTCAGGTTATAATCAAATTGCAGTAGATCCAAAAGATCAAGAGAAAACGGCATTCACATGTCCATCCGGAGTATTTGCATACAGAAGGATGCCATTTGGCTTGTGCAATGCACCTGCAACCTTTCAAAGGTGCATGGTCTCAATTTTCTCTGATATGGTGGAAAAATTTTTGGAAGTCTTCATGGATGACTTTTCAGTATTTGGAGACTCATTCAACTCCTGTCTTGACCATCTAGAACTTGTTCTAAAGAGATGCCAAGAGACCAACCTAGTTTTAAACTGGGAGAAATGTCACTTTATGGTGACTGAAGGAATTGTCCTTGGGCACAAAATCTCGAACAGGGGAATAGAGGTGGATCAAGCTAAGGTAGAGGTAATTGAAAAATTACCACCACCAGCCAATGTTAAGGCAATCAGAAGCTTTCTGGGGCATGCAGGATTCTATAGGAGGTTTATAAAGGATTTTTCAAAAATTGCCAAACCTCTAAGTAATCTGCTAGCTGCTGACACGCCATTTATCTTTGATAAGGAGTGTTTGCGGGCGTTTGAGACTCTGAAAGCTAAGCTGGTCACAGCACCAGTCATCTCTGCACCAGACTGGACATTACCATTTGAATTAATGTGTGATGCCAGTGACCATGCCATTGGTGCAGTGTTGGGACAAAGGCATGACAAGCTTCTGCACGTCATTTACTATGCCAGTCGTGTTTTAAATGATGCACAGAAGAATTACACAACCACAGAAAAAGAGTTGCTTGCAGTGGTTTACGCCATTGACAAGTTTAGATCCTATTTAGTAGGATCAAAAGTGATTGTGTACACTGATCATGCTGCTCTTAAATATCTACTCACAAAGCAGGATTCAAAACAGACTCATCAGATGGGTGTTACTTCTGCAAGAGTTTGATATAGAAATAAGAGACAGAAAAGGGACAGAGAACCAAGTAGCAGATCACCTGTCCTGAATAGAACCAGTAGAAGGGGCGTCTCTCCCTCTTACTGAGATCTCTGAAACCTTTCCGAATGAGCAACTCTTTGCCATCCAGGAAGTGCCATGGTTTGCAGACATTGCAAACTACAAGGCAGTGAGGTTCATACCCAAAGAGTACAGTAGGCAGCAATCAAAGAAATTGATCACAGATGCAAAGTACTATCTTTGGGATGAACCATATCTCTTCAAGAGATGTGCAGATGGAGTAATCCGTAGATGTGTGCCTAAAGAAGAAGCGCAGAAGATCCTATGGCATTGCCATGGATCACAATATGGAGGACGTTTTGGAAGTGAGCGAACAGCCACAAGAGTCCTCCAATATGGCTTCTACTGGCCTACTCTCTATAAAGATTCCTGAGTGTTTGTACTTAATTGTGACAGTTGCCAAAGATCTGGTAATCTGTCTCACAGTTATGCCATGCCTCAACAAGGGATCATGGAGATTGAGTTGTTTGATGAATGGGGTATTGACTTCATGGGGCCTTTCCCACCATCATACTCAAACACTTATATTCTGGTGACAGTGGATTATGTATCCAAATGGGTGGAAGCTATTGCTACACCCACTAATGACACTAAGACAGTGTTAAAATTCCTCCAGAAATACATCTTCAGCAGATTTGGCACCCCTAGAGTACTAATCAGTGATGGGGGCACTCATTTCTGCAATAAACAGCTTTACTCTGCTTTGGTTCGTTATGGAGTTAGCCACAGGGTAGCCACTCCATATCACCCACAGACAAATGGGCAAGCTGAAGTCTCAAATAGAGAACTCAAAAGAATCCTGGAACGGACTGTAATTAACCGTAGAAGGGATTGGGCAAGAAGCTTGGATGATGCTCTGTGGGCATACAAAACAGCATTCAAGACCCCTATAGGGACCTCTCCATACCAGCTTGTGTATGGAAAGGCATGTCACTTGCCAGTGGAACTGGAACATAAGGCCTACTGGGCAACCAGATTCTTGAACCTTGATGCCAAGTTAGCTGGAGAAAAACGATTGCTCCAGTTAAATGAGCTAGAGGAATTTAGACTCAATGCTTTCGAGAATGCAAAAATTTACAAAGAGAAAGCAAAAAGATGGCATGATAAGAAATTGTCATCCAGAGTCTTTGAGCCAGGGGAGAAAGTTCTGCTATTTAATTCCAGGCTCAGATTATTCCCCGAAAAATTAAAATCCCGGTGGAGAGGACCATATGTGATTACAAGTGTGTCACCATATGGATATGTAGAGCTTCAGGATAATGATTCTAATAAAAAGTTCATTGTTAATAGACAGAGGGTCAAACATTATCTTGAAGGCAATTTTGAGCAAGAATGCTCAAAACTGAGGCTTGATTAAAGCTCAGTAATAGTCAAGCTAAAGACAATAAAGAAGCGCTTGCTGGGAGGCAACCCAGCCATTTACAAAGCTTATTTGTTAATTAATTAATTTTTACAGGTATATGTCAAGTATCTTCAAGGTAAAATAGCAACTGCTTAAGTTCACAGAGTTACAGAAGGAATCAGAGGATAAAACAGCAAAAAGGAAGCTCACTGGTGCGAAAAAGCCAGTAAAAGCTGTTTTGGGTGTTGAACGCCCAAAAGAAGCACCTACTGGGCGTTCAATGCCAGTAAGGATACCCATCTGGGCGTTAAACGACAGAAAGGAGCATCTTCTGGGCGTTGAACGCCAGAAAGAAGCACCTTCTGGGCGTTCAACGCCAGATTTGCAGCGTCCTGGGCGTTCAGAAAAACGCCCAGTGACAAAGGACTTCCTGGCGTTCAATGCCAGAAAGAAGCAACAGCTGGGCGTTGAACGCCCAGGAGAAGCTGCACATGGGCGTTAAACGCCCAAAACATGCAGCGTTTGGGCGTTTAACGCCAGGATGGTGGGGAGGAGGTAAATTCGTTTTTACTTCAATTTTTTAATTTTTTTTTCGTTTCAATTCATGATTTCTTGCATAAACATGTTACAAACTCTCATCCTTCAATTCCAAAAATTTTTTTATCCTAATTTCTAAAATCCCTTTTTCAAAAATATCAAATGTATCTTAATCCATAAACACAAATCTTTTTCCAATCCAACTCTTTTTCAAATCTTTTTCAACTCATCATATCTTTTGAATTTTAAAATTGTCTCTCCCTCTATTCCTCTCCTATCTTTTCTTTTGCTTGAGGACAAGCAAACCTCTAAGTTTGGTGTGATTTGCCATGATCACTGAGCTAAAACTCATCAAGATCATGGCACCTAAGGGAACAGGAAGAGCAAGGATGTGACTTGAAGGAACTGAAGCGTCAGAAATTATCTCTTGAAGGATCAAGCATCCCACAGACTAGAGGAACACCCACTTCCCAAAATAAAGGTTGTTGAGTCCTAATCTTTGCCTTAACTCTGTGATAACTGTTCTTATTATGAATTTATCTTAGAAGTTATATATTAGTAGTAGTAATTAGTATCTCTATTTTGATTTTATCTCTAATTAAGCTATAATTTATTTTTCTCATCATCATCAAACATGAATAAAATAGTAGATTTTTAGAATAAAGAGGCAATATTTTTTCGAGTTCTTAATAAGGAAAATTCTAATTATTTATTTGTGGTGGTAATACTTTTTGTCTTCTGAATGAATGCCTGAACAGTGCATATTTTTTATATTGAATTTTATGATTGTTAAAATTGTTGGTTCCTGAAAGAATGATGAACAAGAGAAATGTTATTGATGATCTAGAAAATCATGAAATTGATTCTTGAAGCAAGAAAAAGCAGTGAAAAATAAGCTTGCGAAAAAAAAAGTGGCCAAAAAAAAGAAAGAAAAAGAAAAAGCAAGCAGAAAAAGCCAATAGCCCTTAAAACAAAAAGGCAAGGGTAAAAAGGATCCAAGGCTTTGAGCATCAATGGATAGGAGGGCCCAAGGAAATAAAATCCAGGCCTAAGCGGCTAAATCAAGCTGTCCCTAACCATGTGCTTGTGTCATGAAGGCCCAAGTGAAAAGCTTGAGACTGAGTGGTTAAAGTCGTGATCCAAAGCAAAAAGAGTGTGCTTAAGAGCTCTGGACACCTCTAACTGGGGACTCTAGCAAAGCTGAGTCACAATCTGAAAAGGGTTCACCCAGTCATGTATCTGTGGCATTTGTGTATCCGGTGGTAATACTGGAAAACAAAGTGCTTAGGGCCACGGCCAAGACTCATAAAAGTAGCTGTGTTCAAGAATCAACATACTTAACTAGGAAAATCAATAATACTATCTGAATTTTGAGTTCCAATGGATGCCAATCATTCTGAAATTCAAAGAATAAAGTAAGATGCCAAAACTGTTTGGAAGCAAAAAGCTACTAGCCCCGCTCATCTAATTAGAATCTGAGCTTCACTTAAAACTCTGAGATATTATTGCTTCTTGATTTCTTTTTATCCTCTTTTATTCATCTAGTTGCTTGGGGACAAGCAACAATTTAAGTTTGGTGTTGTGATGAGCAGATATTTTATACGCTTTTTGGGGGTATTTTCATGTAGATTTTAGTATGTTTTAATTAGTTTTTAATATAATTTTATTAGTTTTTAGGAAAAAATCATATTTCTGGACTTTACTATGAGTTTGTGTGTTTTTCTGTGATTTCAGGTATTTTCTGACTGAAATTGAGGGAGCTGAGCAAAAATCTGAGTTAGGCTGAAAAAGGACTGCTGATGCTGTTGGATCCTGACCTTCCTGCACTCGGAATGGATTTTTTGGAGCTACAGGAGTCCAATTGACGCGCTCTCAATTGGGTTAGAAAGTAGACATCTAGGGCTTTTCAGCAATATATAATAGTCTATACTTTGCACGAAGATAGATGATGTAAACTGGCGTTCAACGCCAGTTCCATGTTGCAGTCTGGCGCCCAGCGCCAGAAACAGGTTACAAGTTGGAGTTCAATGCCCAAAACACGTTACAACCTGGCGTTCAACTCCAGAAACAGCCCAAGCACGTGAAAGGCTTAAGTTTCAGCCCTAGCACACACCAAGTAGGCCCCAGAAGTGGATTTCTGCACCAATTATCTTAGTTTACTCATTCTCTGTAAACCTAGGTTACTAGTTTAGTATTTAAACAACTTTTAGAGACTTATTTTGGACCTCATGACATTTTCAGATCTGAATTTTATACACTTTGACGGCATGAGTCTCTAAACTCCATTGTTGGGAGTGAGGAGCTCTGCAGCGTCTCGATGAATTAATGCAATTATTTCTATCTCTCCATTCAAATGTGTGTGTTCCTATCTAAGATGTTCATTCGCGCTTAATTATGAAGAAGGTGATGATCCATGACACTCATCACCTTCCTCAATTCATGAACGTGTGCCTGACAACCACCTCCGTTCTACATTAGATTGAATGAGTATCTCTTAGATTCCTTCATCAGAATCTTCGTGGTATAAGCTAGATTGATGGCGGCATTCAAGAGAATCCGGAAAGTCTAAACCTTATCTGTGGTATTCCGAGTAGGATTCAAGGATTGAATGACTGTGACGAGCTTCAAACTCCTGAAGGCTGGGCATTAGTGACAGACGCAAAAGAATCACTGGATTCTATTCCAACCTGATTGAGAATCGACAGATGATTAGCCGTGCTGTGACAGAGCATTTGGAACGTTTTCACTGAGAGGATGGACGGTAGCCATTGACAACGGTGATCCCCCTACATACAGCTTGCCATGGAAGGAACTTTGCACTTTGGAATTGCGTTGAATATTACATTACAGGAATTCAGAAGACAAAGCATCTCCAAAACTCCAACATATTCTCCATTATTAAAGTAACAATTATTTATTTCACGCTCTTTTATTTTTCTAATAATTCCAACTGATAATTTTAATTGATATCCTGACTAAGAATAATAAAATAAACATAGCTTGCTTCAAACCAATAATCTCCGTGGGATCGACCCTTACTCACGTAAGGTATTACTTGGACAACCCAGTGCACTTGCTGGTTAGTTGTGCGAATTGTCAAAGAGTGGGATTGCATTTTGTGCACCAGCAACTTAAAACCAGCAAGGTGATGTCTCAAAAAGGTCATACAGCATAGGATCAGTTAAGCAACAAAATAATGAATCAATGTAACTACCTCAAAATTCGATCATGTTAAGAGCTTTGCAAAACCTATATATCTTTGGAAGAAAAGTGGTCAATATCACAATTTAAAATAGATTATACTTAGATTATGATGAACGAATCTAAAGAATAACAGTACAGCTGATATCAAACCCTTAACGTATGAATAAATGTCAAGCTAAGATGTGGGCTATGAACCAAGGCAAAGCACTAGTAGTGAACAGTCAATTTTCAAAATTACTAACAGACAATATTCAAAATACACTGTGATTGTTACAGGAGAAAAAAATAAATAAATAAATAAATAGACACAGCATGTAAACAGACAAGCTGAACCCACAAACAAAGCAAAGCAAAATAAACCTTCATAAAAAATTGTCGAAAAATGCCACTCTAAAAACAAAAACACAATAATCCTGTATATAAAAGAAATAGTGCATAACATAGATGCAGATTGCATGATAAGCACAACACTTGATAGTTTTGACATGTTAGAATTTAATTAGGTTTCAGAAAAATATTGGAAAAAAAAAAAGGCAAAGTCATTAAGCATTTTTACTGAGAATGTGAATGCAGTACTAAACATTTTTATATAAATCTTATAGTGCTGAAAAGGGTAACTAACTTTTACGTTAAGCATCATGTAATGGACCACCAATGAGATAATATTAAGTAAAAGTTAGAACAACATGTTGAAAGAGTTGGAACAATTTTTTCGGTTAATAAAATAAGTAATTTTGAAGGGAAAAAATTCAAAAGCTCAAGTGTGCTCCATAATGCAAGGACAGAAGTATTGTGTAGATTACAAGTTCACCATGACAAACTTCAATTTAAAATTATCAAGTCTCCATCGTATCAGAGGAATCAAAACATTTATTAATCAGCCATATATAACTACAAATCAGGCATCTCCAACAACACAAGCAATCAAGAGTGTTCATTACCTCCTCTCAATAGAAATTTTGCAAGATAACAACCAAAATTAACCCAGTTAAAGTCACATCAATAACCAATTTAGCAACAAATAATATTATTAACTACTTTACAACAACAACAACCAATAACAATCAAGATTAACTCAATTAAAGTCACATCAATCACCAATTCAGCAACAAATAATATTATTAACTACTTTACAACAGCAACAACCAATAACCTTATGCATCCCTCTAAAAGCAATTAACCAAAATTATTTATTTGTTAGTTACTGTAATAATCACTAATCAAGTAACATAAATTAGCAAACAAGTATTTAATCAGTGGCTAACCCTCACAGGAAAGTTACAATTTAATACAAATTCAAAATAATCATCTAATGCTTCATAATCACTATGATCAGTTCACAAGTTCAGCAAGCAAGTCTATAAAATTAGGAATCACAAATAATCTAGGAGATACATTCACTTAATGACATATAGACAAGAAGATCCTACCCTTAGTGAGGCTCAAACTTATTTTCTATACAACCAGTTATATTAAGTATAAAATTTTAGCGTTCAATCTGGTTAACATCAAATGTCAATTTCAACTATGAAAATTTCAATGACTTTGGACAAAGACAAAACTTTCTCAAAGAAACTCATGCTATGAACTTAGTTTTTTAAAATCAATGATCTGTTGTTCGTATTATAATTAGAAAACTTATTTAACATTTGTTTAACCAAAAACTAAATAAACACACATTTCAAATGGATCACAACAATTAAAGACCAAACAGAATCTAAAACAACATAATAATTTAATGTCTTAAGGTAGATAAAAGAGGGATTAATTATCAATTCATAATATGTACCGTTACTCAAAGCATTCCATTTTCATGAAAAAAAATTCTCCAAACCTAAAAATCTATTAGAGAATAACCCGAGATTGGGTACAAAGAAAAAGAAAAGAGTGGCAAGAAGTGGCTGAGGTCGCATGATAACAACAACCAGAAGACAACCACGACATAAAAGACAAGGATGACAATCCTATAGGCCTCTGATAGAGCCACAATTTGTACAAATAGGCATGCTTCTATTTATACAATTGCAATCCTACCAAAGTATACTTACTCTATACTACACAGGTTAACCTGTCTCTGATACCAATTTGTCATGGCACGACCTGGCCATAACTGGTGCTTAGGAAAGTCATTCCCAATAAGTCTCAGAAATAGATTTCACAGAAAAAGAATCAAATACAATTTCCTAAATACTATCAGCACATACTCAGATATTAGATTTAACTCAAATTCAACATAAATACAAGAAATTCTAGTTTAAGATTTAGAACAAAATATAATCTAATAATTCCATATAACTTTCAAGTTGGTAGAACTATATATATAAATACTTACAAAACAAACCATCTTAAATCACTATGGTCAGACCTTCCTGTGACATATGGAATGCTTTAACAAATCTAAAGATTTATCAAGATAAATACATAATACATCATGTCCTTGAACATTAAAAGCCCACCAATTCAAGAGATAACTAGACTGAAATTGATGGAATAAATTTAGGATCAAGACTCTTATATGAAAAAAAGAAAGAACAACAAAATGAGTTTTACAACTCAGTGGTAAACAAAGCATCCATAGCCCACACAAGATAATTGTACAATATAACAAGGTTGGCTAAAGTAAATTTATTATAGTAATAGTGAATAAAATATATTCAAACACACAAGAAAATCCACTATAATAATAGGGATAGAAACATATTCTCACACATATATAGATGATTAACTTTAGATGTTAAACATTCAAGCTTTCAATATTCTTTTATGCAAAAATAAGTAGAAGGTTATCTAATCCAGAAAAAATTCTCAAAACAACAGACAGAAATCATTTTTAGGAGACTTTTTCTTTGTGTGAATTCTGAAATAGATATGTTCCACTGCTTTTGTAGACATGAAAGAAACATGTACTATTTCATCTCATATGGCCATGAAAATGTAATTATATTTGATCAAAGTGCACCAAGTCTTATGCCTATTGCCACTAGCTACCGTTCTTATCATAAAACCCTCTGAAACCTCTCTTATACATACAAAATATAATTAGACTAAGGGTTGTCAATCAATTCAAAAGTACAGCATCAATCAAGTACTTATATATATAACAATATTGTCCAAATTTAAACTAAAATTTCATCTAAAATGTAATTACAACATAAAGTATTTACTTGTACTAAACATTTCATTGTCAAATTTAATTCATTTTAAAGCAAAATATTATGTTTTATGAGAAGTTTATTCTATAAAAATAACTACTATAAATATTGTTCTAATTAATTATTCAAATAATTAGTTTTCGATTTAACTTATTATAATCAATAAGAATTATACAATATTAAAATCTAACTACAGATACAAAGTTTACTCATAATTTAGTTCCAAGGGACCAAAGAGATCGAGTTCAGAGTACCAAATTAAAAGTTGAAATTCCATGGCTGTTGTCGGAATTTTATGGCGACAACACTGAATAAAGAAAACAATGATTATGATAGATGGAGACGATAGCAGTACAGTAGTGTTGGACATTAATGGCTTCACCAGCGGTGTTCAGTTCAACGACGAGCTATAGCTCCAGAAAACAAGGGAGACTAGAGCGTGACAATGACGGAGCAAAGTAGGAACAACTCCACCAGCAACTCCGATGAGCCCCTCCCTTCAACCCAACAGCAATACAGCTCCACTTGGCACCAGCGACAGCCTCCTTCCACGGTGACAACAGTAGAAGTGTCAACAGTGGTGGTCATTGCTTCCTCCTCCTCGAGCTTCGGTGAGACTAAGCATCGAGCTCACCCTCTTTCTCCCTTGGTAGCTTTCTTTCTCTCTCTCTCTCTTCCCCTCTCTCTCTATATGTAGACGGCAACGACAACACTCAATTCACCGGTGCCACGCCCACTTTCTCCTTTTTTTTCTTTCTCCTCCTCTGTTTTTCGTCTTATTCTCTTTTCTTTTCGTTTCTTTTTTCCGTGTGTGGTGAGAAGGAGAGAGATTTGTACGTGTGTCGATAGGGTTAAGAGAAAGGAAAAAATTATCGTAAAATATAATGGATTCCACCATTTTATTTACTTATTTATTTATTTATTTATTTATTGTTGTTATAATAATTTTTTCTAGTTATTACAGGATCCATCCTAGAAGTTGTAGGAGTTTTAGACGTGCGGATAATTATTAATAATGGCAATGAGAAAAAAACAAATCAAAGTAAAATGTGGCATTCAGAAGGCAATAGAGATTATTTGAGAGAGAATGCAGTAAAATTCACGAGGACCTTCTCTAGTTCAACCTTGACGACAAGGTTGAAGTGAATGAAGGGAGTAATGTAAGATAGAAAATTGCTGCCCAAGAGATTGTTGACGGTAAGAACAAAAATAATAAAAAATAGATTGTTAGGTAACCAATAATTTTTTTGAACAACATGAATAACCACTAATCAAATTAAAACATACTACACTTCTAAATTACCTACATAAATTTTAATATTAGAATAACTATCCACACACCTAGTGAAATAAACATCCAATAAATTTTAATATTTTTATTATGAGTCCCGCTAGGGAGCCAATAGGGTATTCGTACAATGTGTACAATGGGCTGCTTATTTAGCCCAGTATGAGTTAAAAATGAAAATTACTCACGAAATAATAAATTTAAAAACTCTTATTCAGTTATTTCACATCAAATTTAAAATTTCAAATTCTCTAATTTTAAATTTTAAATTTTTAAAAAAATCCCGTTAGTTATTTCAAAAAAATAACCATCTGAAATCCTCCAATACTCTCTTCTTTTTCAACTAGCAGCCACCCTACCTTCATCAATAATCATCTCATTTCACCGTCGCTACTTGGCTTGCCACACGCCACTCACCCCTAATAAAAATAACCATCCACTTAAGGATAAAAGTAATTATCCGCATAACTAATGAATTGAACATCTAACATATTTTAATTATATATAACTAAACTCAATCCAATCAAAATAATCATCTACATAAAAATAAAATAACCATCCGCATACTTACTAAAATGACCATCCTAAATTGATCATTAAAATAGAAGAAGAAGATGAATAAATAGAAGAAACCATTATTGTAGTGAAACATAATTTTAAAGGACTAGTCATGACAAGAGTACAAATACAAACATCTAAATAAATGGTAATTATATAAAATGTTTTACACTAAAGTCATGTACATTATATTTAACCATTAGAGAGGTTATTTTATAAAGGACATTAAAGGAAAGTGTTACTGTAATATTACTCATGAGTGAAAAACTTAATTTCCCAACAAAATCACCCATTCCCCCATCCTTCTGCATTGCCCTTAATTATATATGCCACTAATTATGTTTGTTTCCTTTACATATTGGAGTCACTTTCCTCTTTAAATTTCTAGCTCTCGTGGGGACAGTGACCCTAATGTCTTTCGTTTCTTTTATCAAAATAATAATAATAAAGAAAATTTATTTGTTCCAATTTAAATATTCATTAAGAGAAAATTTAGAGAGCCAATATTTTTATTAAAATTTGGTCCGTACTTAACAAATAAAAAAATGTAAATAATTTCACACTATTAGATATAATTTTATACTATTAAAAATATTAATAATAATTAATTAATAATTATAAATTACAAAATTTGTTAGTCCAATAGTCTCTTAACACTCCTCATTTATTAATATATAAATTATATTAATTTTTCAAATTATAAAAAGTACAAATGATTATTGGAACATAATTTATTTATATTTTAAAATCAACTATTAAATTTAATAATTATATAATTTTATATAAATATATGTATAATTTATTTATTTTTAATATATATTTTATATTTTAATATGGAATGACTAAGTAAATAATTAATTTTAGTACCTAATTTTAATATATATATATATATAATATTATTGATTTATTTATCAGACACCATATTAATTTTTATAAAAAATAAAAAAACTCATGTCCACTAAACATTACCAGACCCGATCCGTCTATTTTGGTCTTTTACAGTGTTTCTTCATTTCTTTATAACCCAGTTTTCGAGCTTATGTTCAGCGCAGATTTCCATGAAAAAAAACATACCAGAATTAGGGTTTCTGCCAGAATATCCCTTTCTGCTTCTGCTTTCTCTTTCTCACTCTTACTTACCTGCTTGATCTCTCCCTATCTAGTTTACTCATCAAAGTTCAAGTTCGTTTTCCAATATTCTCTTATCCTACTTTAATTAATTAATACAAGTCTTTTTCATGCTCATAGATCTTTTTCTTATCTTTCAAATAATCATGTGTAGTTTCGATTTCATCGCAATTATTCTATAATATACCTTTTTCTGTTCCTGGATTATCATTAATCTGAGCTCATTTTCTTCTCACGCGTTCCTGTGGCTTAGGGTTTCCTTCATTCACTGTGATTTTTATGTGATACCAGCTATTTAATTTTCTAAGGTTTTATTAGACTTACTTAGCCTAATATGTTTGTACCTTTATTCTCTCTCGAAAATGTTATGTCCAAGTTATTAGAGTTTATGTAATCCTCTAAACTTCCATGAAAATATATATACATCGTGTTACTAATCAGCACCTCATGCTAGCTAGTTGAGCTTTCTCTTCTTTTTTTTCTTTCTCTATTGTTGACCAATTTTTTTTTTTTCATTTATTTTAAAATTATACCTTGTTTTTGAGTACACAGAGCTGTTTTTCATATTAATCAGACGCAGTTTGTTTCGCTTTCGAAAGTACGTTATTATTAGATTCGGATCTAGATTGGGAGGCTTTAATTTAATTGAAGCCTCAATAAATTATCATCATCATTTTGAAACCTGTAACTTAATTAGCTTCGCTATATTTGCATTAGGTTTTCTTATTTCTTTAAAACTTGGATCAATAGACTATTCAAAGTTTTAGTTTAATTATTCATCTCAAAATCTGTTTACACTCATGGAGAATATATGACTTGGAAGCTATGAGCAGATGATGAAACGGAGGGAAAGAGAGTGAAGGAGCTTCTTTCAGTCCACTCATGGAGAAGGGATTAAAGGGTTGCTGAAATAACTGCTGACTCATTCATACACACTAACAGTAGGGTTAATTAAATGATGCTAATACTACTGTAATTGTGTGAATGAAGCGGGAGATATTTTGCATTATCCTCTTTCTCTGTGCTTGGACTGAAGGGGAGCTCCTTCTTTCTGTTGCCTCCATTATTATTATATTGGTATATATTTTCTATCATATATGTCTCAATTTCTATTCAATCAAATATATATGTATATGCTTGGCACAAAAAGGTGTAGCTGATGTTTACACATCATAGATCTATATCGTTCTTCTAGGCCTACGGTCTTTGTAAGTATATTTATTAACTCTGATATTCACCACCATATATAACACTCACTACTGCTACACAAAGATTCACCAAGCACTTGCATATGACTCTTAATTAATGGCTACATACATGCCCCCACTTGCCAGCAAAGTCATGATGTCCGACATAGGTAAATAAACAGTTACACCACAATCAGTTTCACTTGCCTCTTTTCATGAATGCGGTAACTATTTGTTAGTTAAATTTACAATGCTTGTTCACGCTTAAGTTAAGCCGAGTTTGATATATGACTTTTAGAATAGTTACCTTAAATGTTTCTATCTCTAGCATACTATATTTTTCAATAAATTTTTATTTCCTTTGTTTTAATAGAGTCCTCAAATAAGATTTGCATATGATGACATCGTAAATGCTATGCTATCTGCAAAGTAAAAATCAACTGAGAAATTAATCGTTATATATTGTTTAATTTATTTTTTAATATATATTTTTAAAGTTCATTTTTGTATTAAAGTTTGATAAAAATTTTAAAAATATTTTTAGGTTTTATTTTGTTTTAATTTTATTGCAAAAATTTTCGATTTTCATCAAATATATTCCTGATAGTTAATTTTTCAAAAAAATTAAAACCAATTCAGTAACAATTTCATAAGAATAATTTTCAACACTAGCAAATTAAATATAATTTTCATGCATTATTGTTAGATTGGTCTTAAATTTTTTAAAAATTTAGCCGTCGAAGATATTTTGATGCAAATCGAAAACTTTTAGAATAAAATTAAAATAAAATAAAATTTTAGGATATTTTTAAAATTTTTGCTAAATTTTAAAAATAAAAAATATATTTTATCTTATATTTTAATATATATTTTATATTAATAACTAATTTGATGATTGTTTTTTTTTAATGTATATATTTGGTATAGTTTTATCGTATATATAATCATATTTTTACCTGTCTTAATTACTTTTCAGAAAGCAGATCAATTGTGCTACATTAATTCCTTTCCAGTTCAAGCTTCTATTCTTATTCTTCTCTCTCCGATCCGTACAATTTATGGTTCTATTTTTTTGAAGAGTTGGCCACTATGATTGAGGGGTACGGTCTGGCTGTTCATTTATCTTTGTCAGCACTAAACTAAATAGTATCTTATGCTGATCATGATCAATCACATACATGGGAATCATCATTTACATGAGAGCGTTTGGGCTTAGTTTCCTATATTTAATTATATATGTAGATTAGCTAGCACAACATACATGGCGTGCGTGGTGTTGTCGCATGTATGTTTTAAATATAATACTATAACGCTAACTGAATAATGCAAAGTACAAAGACTCAGGAGATTAAGGGAGTTTATCATAATGCATGCTAGTAGATACTATATGCCACTCAGAATCATTATTATTGGCAACTTTAGCATATATTTTCTTCATTTAAGCGGCATCTTATTTTTACTAGTGGAAGATCAGATCAGATATTTACTGTACTTTGCTGATCGATGATCATGATTCGATACAGAGATTTAAGTCATTTAACTGATGTACTTAATTAATTAGTTATAATAATATTTATATACTACTGTATATTTTATTGGAATGCATGTATATCTATCTGTATTGCATTTTCATTTCCATTAACATATCATATTGATGATATACTGGTTGATGCTGTATCTTTTACTCCTTTGTGATCAGAATTACGCCTGTGCACATAAAATATATGAGTTTCTATTAAAAAATGTGGCCCGGAAATTATTAGTGGGTTCAGAATTCTGATACATGCTGCATAAAGCTGTATTCTCTTGTTCAAGTGGATTCTATTCAATTGTATATTGATGAATCATATAAATCTGTGTGCAGTGTGTGTGACTCCTCGTTTGAATTCTTACTGCATATATATGGACCCAAATATCAAGAGCAGAGTATATTGTACATTATACTAATGACATTCACATTCCAATCACCGGTTGTCAGATAATTTTATGGAATTCATTGATATCCTAGGCATTGTCTTCGGTATTAGAATAAATTAATACAGATATAATATTTGAGATTATAAAAAATATGTAAGGTTTTCTATTATTTGCGATGAAAGTGAGAGCGAGATTCTAATATCTTTTAAAAATATCATTTACACACTAAAATTATTCATTATATATTTATATATAAATATATATATAGTTTAACTCATTTTAATATATATTTTATTTTAATAACTAATTTTAATAATTAATTTTAATATAAATCTAATATGATTGAATATCTTTTAAATTTAAAATTAAATCTATGTTACTCTATAAGATGATAAGTTTTATTTTAGGTTCAAATTTAATATGTAATGTCAAATTTGACACTAATAAAAAATAAAAAAGTATAACGAATCAATTTTTTAGTTAGTCAATACTAATCAGTTTATTTTTTTAATTCATAAAGTTTTATCTTTTTTTAAGATTTAAAATTTAGAATTTATAATTTAAGATTTAAAAAATTATAATTTAAAATAAATAAAATAATTTAAAAAAGTTAATTAATATTGACTAAAAAAATTAACTTTTTAATACTCTTTTAAAAAAAATTTAATTACTCTATTGGTCTCTATAGTTTTACAAAATTTTTAATTAGATCTCTATACTTTTTTTCTTTTAATTGAGTTTTTGCACCAATTTTTCTTTTTAATTAAGTCCTACAATTTTTTTTTTATTTGGGTCCCTACACAATTTTTCTTTAGTTGGTCCCTAAAATATTAAGCCAATTACTGCTAAGAGGGACCTAATTGAAAAAAAATTAGCACAAAAATCCAATTAAAACCAAAAAAATATAAAAACTAATTGAAAATTTTGTGAAACTGTAAGGAATAATAAAATAATTAAACCTTAAAAAAACAAATACATTTATGCAGAACTAATATTGAGTGTTTATAAAGGTTTTTTTTTTTTTGGGTGACTGAGTGTTTATAAAACTTTAACCACATTATAAAATAAAATATAAAGAAAGCAAAATATATAAAATTAAACGGAAACGAGAACACACAAATTTTTTGCCTGCTAGGATTTGACCAAGTCCAAGTGCTCTGCTAGGATTTACCTCGTGCCTACTACCGGCAGTAATACACACTAATTATCAATTCACACACGTTGATTTCAACCAGATTGGAATGGAAAGAACAACTCTTGATCCGGATCCACCTTTAGCACCCAACAAAGACAAAGAGGAGGATGTAGTGGAATTGAGTGAGGAGGACTTTTCTCATCATATTAGGGCATGTTCCAAAGGCTTGCTAGGGAGGGTTTTCGCCACAAGAGGAACGATGGAAAATGCCTTACGTGCCATTTGGAATAAACCTGAAGGTTTTAGGGTTGCAGATTGAGGATGATATGGAGGCTAGGCGGATTGAAAAAGAGTCACCATGGTTATTCAAGGACTACATCCTTCATGTTAGAAGATGGACTGAACCAGATGCTTCATCAGATTCAGCGATTACATTATTCCCTATGCGGGTTCAATTTTAGGGGGTTCCGGAATGCTACAAGACTCTGGATGTGGGGAGCAAACTTGGTAGAAAAATTGGAGAGGTCCTAGAAGTGGGGATGTAGAATTCTTAAGGAGAAAGTCATGCTCAATGGGGACCAAACGGTGAGGGACATTTTGAAATTAAAAGACCCGAATCAGAAAATGAAAAGAATTGGGAATTTTTGCACACATTGTGCTCATCTTGGCCATGGCCCTAAAGTATGTAGGGCTTTAATGGAGAACTCAGCTGCAAATAAAGTGAAGGAAGATATGGTGGGCGAATGGCTAAAAGTGGATCAAGTTGGCAGGCGTGTTGAGATGCAAGAGGAAATGAACTCAACAGAGAATACCAATGCTGATCCCCAGCCACGTAAGACAAAGACAACAACGGATGTTCCTGCTGTTGTTTTGATTGAGTCCCCAGCGGACAGTGTGAAGGAGAATTCCGCTGAAGGGGAAAGTAACCTAGCGCCACAGGAGACTTGGAGGATATCACTTCAACAACTAATATTATCCAATACACCAGGGGGACAGCGGAGAAAAAGCGTTTTGAAAGTCAAACACTTGGCGAGACAAGGAGGCAGTGAGCATAGAGCGGTTGTGGGGGAAAAACGAAGAAATGAAGGGAAAGAAAATCTGCTACACAATAAGGTCTGTTTGGAGACTAAATGAGATGGTGGAGGGTGCCAGCTGTCAATTGCCACTCGGGGAACCATGAAGCTAATTAGTTGGAACTGTCGAGATTTGGGGAGATCCCTACAGTCCATATCCTTAAAGAGATTACTAAATCAAGCTCGAAACGTAGAAAGAAATTGAAGGCAGCAGGTTTTCATAAGTGTATCATTGTGGATCCTCTCGGTACTGCAGAAGGTTTGGCACTGGGATGGAAAGAGGATATTTCAGTGCAGATTTTACAGTACTCTAATTACTTCATTGCAGCAAAAATTTCAGATTCAATGTTGAATGTGGACTGTGGTCTGAATGGAGTGCATTTAAGCATAAACGATCAAATCCGATTAGAACAGTTTGAGAATCTTAATGTGGTGATTCAGCAATTTCAAGGAGATGTCATGGGCGATTTCAATGCAAATTCATCTCAAAATGAGAAATCAGGAGCGATAACTAAAAACCAATCGATAGTTGATGCTTTTAATTCCTTTATTAATATTCATGCTTTTGCTGATTTAGAAATCGTAGATAGGCCTTTTACTTGGTCTAACAGACGTTAAGGGAAAGAATTAATACAGGAGAGACTAGACCGTGTACTGGGAGGTTCTAATTGGGTGACTAATTATCCACAAGCAACTGTCCTTCGTTTATTAGAAACAGACATAGATCATGCTCTGTTCTTACTAGATACCAACCCAGCTGCCACTGCAAAATAGAAGAAACGGTTCAAGTTCCAGGAAAGATGGTGCTCTAATTCAGAAATCAAACAAATTATCAGTGAAGTCTGGAAGGAGAAGTTGAAGGTTCGGTTATGTATGTTTTGGCTCAGAAAATTAAGAAATACCGTCATAAATTGGTGCAATGGCAACAACAGAGCAAATCAAATTCCAAAAAATAGATTGAAAAGCTTCATATTCAGCTGGAAGCCTCACGGGCAGCGAAGATACTTGGGGGACCAGCATTATATGAGTTAGAAAGACAATTGGAGATTGCTTACTATAATGAGAAATTCTACTGGAAAGCTAAATCTAAGATTAAATGGCTGCAGGCGGGCGATCAAAACACACAGTTCTTTCACCAGAAATTCAAAATTTGAGCCAAAAGGAACAAGATACGGAAGCTTGAACGAGTGAATGGCGAAGTGGCGATAACTAATGCTGGCATAGCAGAAGTGACAAAGGGTTACTTCAAGGGTATCTTCTCCCCCACCGGTACGGCAAAAAAAAAAAAGTATATTTGTAACCAAAAAAAAAATTTACAAAAAAATATGGATTTTGAAACAGAAAAGAATTTGTAACTAAAAAAAGACTGTTACAGAAATCCTGTTACAAAAAGTTTTTATAACAAAAAATGAATATGTTATAATACAAAGTAATATTTTGTAATAAAGTATTTTAATAAAAAATAAAAAAAAAGTAATAACCATTTTTTACTTTTAAAATATTTTTCGTAACAATATATTTTTTCTTTCCTAAAATTTTGTACAAAATATAACTTAATTTTGTAACATTTTTTCTTAATTACAAAAACACAACATTTATTTTGTAGCAATTTTGTTTTAATACAAATTAAATACATAATTTACCAATTTTTTTAAGGGGCTTGCTACACATACAAGTAAAAAGACCGTACAAGTTTTACAAGTTATCAGCCCAAACTTCATTAACACGCGCATTAACTCATTTTGAATGGAGCGTAACTACACGCGCCCCACTCAAACGGTTCCTCTTCGTCTTCTTCTTCTTCTTCTTCTTCTTCTTCTTCTTCTTCTTCTCTTCTTCTTCTTCTTCTTCGTCTTCTTCCTCTTCCTCTTCCTCTTCCTCTTCCTCTTCTTCTTCGTTTTTTTTTTTTCGATTTTCATGGTTTCTGAAATTCTTCTTTTTCTTCTTGCTGCACGTTTTTCTTCCTCTTACTCTTCTTCTTCTCCTTTTCTTTCGTTTCTGCACGTTCTTCTTCCTCGTTTTCCTCTTCTTCTTCTTCTTCTTCTTCTTCATTTACGTCTTTTCTCTCTGTTTTCTCGTTTTTTTTTTTTATTTTTCATGGTAAAATCGTTTTTGAAGAAGAAGAAGCAGCAGAAGATGGGGAGGAGAAAGAAAAAGAGTTCTGAATTATGCATAAGATGTACTTCAACGAATTTGGGTGTATTTTCTTAAATCCTTTGGGTGTATTTTCTGTAACCCTTTGGGTGTATTCTTGTAACCGTTTGGGTGAATTCTTGTAACCGTTTGGGTGTATTTTCTGTAATCCTTTGGGTGTATTTCTGTAATCATTTGGGTGTATTTGAGTGATATCTGACTGATATCTATGGGTGTATCTGACTCATATCTATGGGTGTATCTGACTCATATCTATGGGTGTATTTTTCATTTCAGAAAAAATGGCAAGCATTACAAAAATACACCCAAACGATTACATAAAATACACCCAAGAGATTACATAAATACACCCAAATGGTTACAGGAAATCACCCAAACGATTATAGAAATGCACCCAAAAGATTACAGAAAATACACCCAAAGGATTTAAGAAATACACCCAAAATCATGCATAATTCAGAATTCTTTCTCTTTTTCCTCCTCATCTTCTGCTACTTCTTCTTCTTCAAAAACGATTTCAGAGCTTGATGTCAAAAAACAATAGAAATCGAGAATAACGAAAAAAGAAAATAAAGAGAAAAGCACGTAAATGAAGAAGGAGAAAGAGAAGGTAAGAAACAAAAGAAAAGAAGAAGAAGAAGAGGAAGAGGAAGAAGAAGAAGAACGTGCATCAAGAAGAAGAAGAAGAAGAAGGAGAAAGAGAAGGCAAGAAACGTACCTTGAATAATGTTTCTTTATTTTTTCTGGTGATTTTGACGAAGGAGAAAGAGAAAACGAAAAGAGGAAAAGAAATTTCAATAAAAAAAAGAGGGAGGAAGAGAAGAAAAAGAGACACAGAGAAAGAAGAAGAAGAAGAAGAAGAAGCACGGAGAAAAAAGAAGAAAAAGAGGCACAAAAAAAACGTAAAACGGCGTGAATATAGCGCGTGTAAGTGACGTAGGAGTTGCAGCACGTTTTGGTAGATTAGGCATTAATGAACTTGTAATAGTTACAAGCCCTAATAGCTTGTATATTGAGCTTTTCCCTTTTTTTAATTAATTGATATATTATTTAATTTATTGAGCAAGTCAACATTTACATAATATGCAATAACGTAGATAATTCAAACATGCCTCATTTAACTAAGATTGTTTTAAAACAAATGTTTAATTACTCTGTTGGTCCCTATAATTTCACAAAATTTTCAATTAAGTCTCTATACTTTTTTTCCTTTTAATTGGGTCCCTGCTCCAAATTTTTTTTTAATTGAGTCCCTATACTGTTTTTTTCTTTTATTTGAGTCCCTGCACCAATTTTTTTTTTTTAGTTGGGTCCCTATATAATTAAGCCAATTATTACCAAGAGGAACCTAATTGAAAAAAAAATTTAATGCAGGACCCAATTAAAAGAAAAAAAAAATATAGGGACCTAATTGAAAATTTCGCAAAACTATAGAGACGAATAGAGTAATTAAACCTAAAACAAAATAGCATTAGTATCTATATTGATTAGTTTTACAAGTTATATTTCTTCCACAAGTTCAACCAAAAGTTAAAAGTCTAACATAATCACATAGATTAGTGTCTCTATGAATCAAAATATTCTTGAGTCTTTTAGATAGCATGTTGTCACCATTTTAGTACTCCTGTAAATGAGACAAACCAAAACAAAAATTAGAAACAAGATATAATACTAATTACAATTTTTCTATTCACTTTCATTCAAAACTTTTAGAAAAATTTTGATAAACTCTCCCCTAAAATTTGAATATTTCCACCGTTTATGGTTCATTAAAAAATAACCAATTCAAAAAATCAGAACAAATAAGCACAAAAAATACAGAATAAACCTTTAGTGCAATAAATTATAGAGAGAGGGAGAGTATCCAACCTGAAGTGGAGAGGAAGAGGAACAACTGACGGCTTCGCCGGTGATTTGGAAGCCTCCTAAGTCCTAACAAATGTGCCTAATAAATTACATAGACCACTCCTATGAATGTACTTCAATGTGCCTACTATTGATTTTACATTTCAAATTTATAAAATTAGGTAGTAAACGATACAGGAAAAGTAAGGTGGCAGATATTTTATTGACTAAAACTGAAAATGATAGTTATGACTATGATTATACTACTGAGTACCTAAAAGGATTAAAGTGATGTATCTGTGTTTATTATTTATGTAACAAATAATAAACCAACCATATAAATTAAAGGTAAAGAAGGGAAAAAGCTTGACTTACCAACCAATGATCCAAGAAGAATAGGGTACCCATGATGGACTAGCAAGTATGGCCTTCCAATAATAAAGATCACCAAACCCTTGAATAACAACAATAACTAAGACAGAATTAGAATATTAGATATTCATATATGTGCATGCTCCAATTAAAACTTCTTGATACACCCATCCGGTAAAAAGGAGAAAAAGATTTGAATTAATCATAAAACAAATAGAAAAATGATTATCATTATCCCTTTTTAATTAGAAGAGCCGGAGAGGCGCCACATAACTCACAAGAAAGAAAAATAAAACAGAGAGAATTGAAAAAGAACATTATGTATAAGGTTCAGTAACATAATAATTGGTTTCTTGAACTTCTCACACTTCTAGCATCAATTCCAAACCTAGAGTGCATCATTTACTATTTGCTGATGACTCTATCTTATGTTCTAAGGCTTCTATAGACAGCTGTATGAATATTCTTACTTTGCTAGAATGCTACCAAAGCTTTAGCAGTCAACAGGTTAATCTGAACAAGGCGACAATGTTCTTTAGTCATAATACCCCGCAACCGATTTGGATTCAGTTGGCAGAGGCACTCAACATAAATTATATTGGGGCTCATGACAAGTATTTAGGATTATCCTCTATTGTCTCTAAATCTAAAAAATAGACTTTCAGTCTAATTAGAGACAAAGTCTGTCATAAGGTGCAAGGATGGAAACGCAGCCATCTTTTGGCATGGGAAAACAAGTACTACTAAAAGCAATTGATGAGGCCATTCCACTTTATACCTTATTTTGCTTCAAGCTCCTTGACAATTTAAAAGCAGATATTCATAACATTCTCGCTCAATTCTGGTGGGGACAAAAAGGAAGTGAAAGACACATGACTTAGATAAGTTGGAATACAATAACAAAACTGAAGAGGGAAGGGGCTTGGAATTTAAAGATCTTAAGGCACATAACCTAGCTTTATTGGGTAAACAATTCTGGAAGGCTGCGTTTGTTTTCAGAAATAGAACACTAAGATAGGATACAGAAACACAAAATCGTATTTGACAGAGGTGACATGAACAGAGACAATGTGTCCAGAGACACTAAATTAATGTATTTTGTGTCTATCCTAACAGAAAGGACACGGAGACACTAGCAAGATATACAACTTATTTTTTATTTTTTCTTTTATTATTCTTGTTAAATTATATTTTTTATTATATATTTTTTGTCTCAAATTTTTTAATAAAAAAAATGAGAACAAATTAGATTTTTATAAGGTGAGTTCTATGGTGTAGAAAGAAGAGAGTTTCTACATCTATAGATATGTGTGTTGGCTCATTGAAGAGTTTGATAAGTGTTTAGAAGGGGACAAAATCTGCACTCTTTGCAGGAGAAGTACTGGGGTCTTGTTTTTTCTGCAAGTGATTAGTTCAAAATTTTGATTGACTAATTATACTAATTAAAATTAAATTTAGTAAGATGATGATAGGCCTCACCACAAAAATTATTTTTTTTCATCGATCTTTAACAACTACAAAAAAAAAGGCTTCAGTTTATATATTTTATTTTGTTTGAACTTTGAATCATCTTAATCTTTTAATAAACAAACTTATTATTTTTATTTTTAATCCATATTTATTATTGTTACTACTATTATAGTAAATTTTGTTAGATCCAAATAAAGGTTTAATTATTCGGTTGGTTCTTATAGTTTCGTAAAATTTTCAATTAGGTCTCTATATTTTTTTCTTTGAATTTCGTCTCTACACCAAATTTTTTTTTCAATTAAGTTCTTTTTAACAATAATTGGTTTAATTGTATAAGGACCCAACTAAAAAAAATTTTGGTGTAAGGACCCAATAAAAAAAAGTATAGGAACTCAATTAAAAAAAAATTTGGAGCAAGGACTTAATTAAAAAAAAATATAGAGGCCTAATTAAAAATTTTGTGAAACTATAGAAACCAAGAGAATAAATAAGCCCCAAATAAAAGACATATTCATTATATTATATTGTAAGCTAAAATACAATTGTAATATATTTCAGAAAATAGAAATACGGCTCACATATTACATAATTAGTTATACTAACAATATCCGTTTGTAATTAATTTTCTCCTTTTTTTATATTATGAACAATGCATACTGAATGATCTTTTTATTATTAAAATAAAATAAATTACACTAATTTTTGCTAACATCTAAATTCACTAAATACGTTTAATTAAATTAATAGTTAACAATAAAAAATACCACTTATCATATTGTTATTTACAATTTTTAAATTTTGTGATGATGAACATATTTCCAAGACAATTTAATAATATGAAACTTATGACACAAATATTTTTCTATTAGATATATCATACAACCGTTTATTTTTAAACAATATTGCCATATAAACTAATTTACTATATATTTTGTAAATAAAAAATAAATTTGAATTAAATGGTTAATACTTGATACATGTGTTTCTTTTATTGGTTTGGCAATTTGTGATCTTTTTAGTATAATAAATCACAGTTTAGACTGAGTAGTTATTTTTCGAACAATAATAAAAAAGAAATCCAGCTTATGATGAGGTCTATTATTATGTCAACATAATTAGTCATAATGGAAATAATTACTCACTTAAACTCTATGCCAAAAAAGAGTTTTTTTGTATCATTCCTGCAAAGACCACAGACTTTGTCTCCCTCTCTAAATACTAGTCAAACTTTCCAATCAACCAACACATATTTATAAGCGTAGAAATTCTCTCCTTTTTACACCATAGAACTCACCTTTTCATAATTAATTTTAATTTATTATCAAATAAAATATAAAAATATAAAATTTTGTATTTATATTTTTTATGTCTTGTTATAGGTGTTTGTCTTATCCTATTTTCAGATAGAAACGCACCCGAAAATCACAACACAAGCTAACTTTCTATTAGCCAGAATACTCAATGGAAAATATTCCACATATACTGATGATGTCTTAAAAGCAGAAACAGGAAACACACCTTCATGGGATCGGAAAAGTCTGCTGGAAGGGCGATCAGTAGTTGAAAAAGAGAATTGGCCCGAGGTCTCTGGTTCGCATCTATGAGGATCCCTGACTCCCATCTCATTACCCATTAACTACCAATCGTAGCTCCCAAAATCCGAATTTGAGGCATCCAATATTCTGGGTGAAAGACCTGATTTTAGAGAATCAGTAATGGAACCTCGCTTTAATCCAAGAAAGCTTTCCTCCGGATATAACTTGCAGAATATTGTCCCTGAAGATTGTATCAGGAAATAATGAACTACGTTGGGTAAGAAATAAGAACAGAAGTTATGACACAGCATCGGGCTACTTGGTGGCCTACCAGTTTTACCCACGAAACAATTGAGCTTTGCAAAATTTTTCTTTGGAAGAGCATCCATGAATGGCTTCCAGTCTGCCAGCTCCTGCATAACCGATTCTCCTCAACCAATGCACTCTGCCCTTGCTGCTTGGAAGACGAAGAAATAGTGCTTCATTGCTTGGTAACCTGCAGAGTAGTCAGGGAAGCTTGGATTCGAAGCCCACTAGCAGACATGCAAGCTGTATCAACTTCAGGTTCATTCAACTAATAGTGAAAAACGACAATGGATTCCCTAAAAAATGACCCAAACTGCCAGACTCACCCACAACTTATGGCCATCTTCTTGTGGTGTGTGTGGAAGGAAAGAAACTCTTGGGTATTCGAGAAGAACCGACGGCCTCCATCAGAAGTTCTCTCTTCAGCCATGAGGCTACATCATGAACTGCTACAGTTGTGAGCTCCCTTCAACCCCAATTTGGAGGAACCCGAGTCCTCTTTCTTTTTGAAGCAAAATACAAGCTATTATTTTTATTAGTATTAAAGTATATGTTTGGGTCAATTTCCATCTTCTTTCTTTATTTATCTTAGATTAGATGTAATGTATTTGACAGATGGTCTTTCTTTTCGTTAATAAAATCTAAATACCTTTAGAAAAAAAAAAACAAAAAAAAACAAAAAAAAAAGCAAAAACGAGAACACCACAAAGTAAAGAGGATAACAATAACTATGTTTAAGATCTAATAAAATTAAGTTATTTATTAAATGAAAAGTTCTATACAATAAAAGAGAGATCGAGTTGGAAAAAAAAAAAAGGAAAAGGGGATATAGAAAAAATTAGAGAACGCTGTAACTCCCGTTAAAAGCATTCACAACGATAAAGATATGAAAGGAAGATCACAGATGTATGACAGCAAAGAGGTTAAGGGTATCTATGTCAGTGTATTTTAAAACAAAGTGGGTACTCCTAATCTCCTATGATGATATTTTTACACAAAGATAATATTGTAGATTATTAAATGAATTAATATATTTAATTAAATATATTTAATTAATTATCTAAAAAATTATAATATCATTTTTATACGAAAATGTTATCATGTAAATATTTTTTTTAAAATAATCATTTTAAATGGACACAAAAGGTTTGATATAAAATAAGTTATTTATATAAAATATATTATATATTAAAAATAAATTAAATAATATATTTAATTATTTATAAATAAATATATAATTAATTTATTGAATAATTTTTATATGTATATATAATACTTTTCATTTTAAAATAAGAATTATTAGTTATATGTATTCTTTAACCAAAATAAAAATCGATAATATTAAAAAGATTAAAAAATAGTTAAAATTTATCTTATTTAATATAAAATAAATTTTAATTATTTTTTATTAATTCTTTTTTATTATCAAACATTTTTTAATAAAGATTTATGGAAATGTTAACACTTAACACATACACAAAAGTTTGTAAAATTTAGCAATTGACTTTTCAAAATCGTAAGCCAAATCAATATTATTATCCGTCGCATTAGAGGTGTAGCTGAGTTAGATTAGAGTAAATTTAAGAGTAGTTTAATTTTCCGAGTCAGTTTTAAGATATGAACTTAGGAATAATAGCCTAAAAAATGACTAAATTAGATCGACTTTTCCTAATATTTAAATTACATTTTAATTTTGTTGCACTGAGTGTGAAGAAAACTTTACATTATTATACTATAATATTCATTCACTTAAATAACTTTCAGTGAGTTAGAAAATTAGTAATTTTGGCTTACAATACACAATGAATTGTTTATGTACAAATTCTTTTATGCTGACGATACGGTATATGGAAATTATTTTTTTTTTAAATTATAAATATGCTTTTAATATATACAAATAAAGTAATAACGATTTAGAAACTAAAAATAAAATTAATAAATATTCTATAATAAATAAATCAAAATAACTTAGTTAATTGAAAAAGTTTTATTATTTATATTTATATATAATGAGAATTGCCTTTTGTAATTACTATTTTTTCTTAAATTTTGCTTTTATTATTTTTCATATCTATATCTATACTTATATATTATTATAAAAAAAGTATAAAAAAAATATAAATCAGTCAATTTTTTAAACAATTCTATTTAATAATTAATTTTAAATTTTTTAAATTCAAAATTTGAATAATTAAGAGTTAACTAAGTAAATCCTAATTAAAAACGGTAGAAACCTTTTCTTTTCTTTCTCACTCCCATAATCGCACACAGAAACCATTCCCCTTCTCTCCCTTTCCCACTTCCACAGTCACGCCGTCCACACTCCTTTCCAATTGGCGCAGCCACCGTGACACCCTACAGCCGCCTCTCCTTCGCCGCGAAGAAAATCAGAAATAGCTCCGGAAGCAACGCTACCAGCAACCACCGTCCAACAGCGTGAACATCCTCTCTCACACCGCAGCCACCTCTGCACACTGTTGCCATCATGGCTTCCTCCACCATCGCAGCAACCACCGACGACCCAGCAATTTCCGCCTAGACATGTACTTCGATCAGTCAACCGCGTCTCCTCCCCAGCGACCTAGATTTTTTTTTCCTTCCCATCTTAGAATTTTAGTTTAACTTGTGTTTTTTATTATTAATGTTTCTTTTGGATATTTTTAATCGATATTGTTTTGAGAATTAAATTCTTATGGTGTTAGATATTTCTTTTTGAGAGAACTAGTAGTTTTTTTTTATGCCTATGAAGTATTCTATATTGTATATTTAGTTTCATTTCTACTTTTGGATAACACATGATGCAGGTCTTTCACCTTCTCCACTTTTAAGTCCTTTTGATATTTTTGGTATAGTTGAACCAGATGTAGTTGGTAATGATGAGAATTTATTGAAGCTTTTAGGAGTTGATGTCTTTAATAAGAAGAAAAAAAAAGGGCGAAAAAATGGTTGTTATTAGGAGAAGGTGGCTTTGCCTTTGTTTACAAAGGAAGCCTAACAAGATAATGTTACAGTCCAGATCCTGAAAAAGAAGGAACGATGTACAAAAAAAAAATTCAGATAACTATCAAGCTAGTGAAGAGCCAGATAGATCCATGAGCATAAAAACATGTTTAGTGCATTAGAGAGTGTGAAAAATAAAAATCTTGCTAGAAGCACTACCAGTGAGCATGAATTTTTAACTAAATAATGGCCTTGATCCCATTAAATTTGTCTTAGCCTCAATGCCAATTCTATTGACAATTTTATTGTGTTTGTTATATTATATTCGGAAGTTGGCATTTTAAACTTCAGAAGCAAAACGAATGAAGTTTGTATCCTAGTATGGAATTAATCTTTTCATGTTACTACTTATGTCATTTGTTTTCTTCTTATTTTGTTGTTATTAAATTAGTTTAGAGAGTTCTTTTTTGAAAGTTACCAAGCTATCATGCAAATAATGATGACTATCACTTATATGAACACAAGAATATAAATATAAGTTTTTCTTCTTCAAAATTATTGGACGTTTAAGAAGCAAATACAAATAGATTATAGAAGCAATTTTCGGATGGTTTATCTTAAACTATTATATATTTGTATATGAAAATTTCAAAATACAAGATTAATAAAAAAGAATTTCATGGTAGAAAATAAGATTGATTATACTACATTGTTAGTGTGATAGCTTCAAAAGTAAAACCAACATGACATGTTGCTTGGGAAGGTGGTGAAGGAATTTAGAGGCATTCACAACTGTAACACAAGCAAACTCAGAAAATATATAAAGTAACATCTATTTACTATGAAAAAGGAACATCCTAGTATTTGACAGAAGTAACATCCACTTAGATCTTTGCAAAATTAATTAGGTACCTACACAGAGAAACATGACGAGTAGGATTTAAATAAAAAAGACCATGCAATTCTTAAAAAAATATAGTCATTCACAACTGTAACACAAGAAAATTCGAAAAATATATAAAGTAACATCCATTTAGTATGAAAAATGAACATCCTAATGTTTAACAAAAGTAACTCCACTTAGATCTATGCAAAAACAACCAAGTGCCTACACGGAGAAACATATCGAGTAGGATTTAAAAAAAGGTCAAGAAATTCTTAAAGAAATACAGACATCATAACTGCAACACAAGAAAACTCGAAAAATATATAAAGTAACATTCATTTATTATGCAAAAGGAACATCCTGATACTCAACAGACGTAACATCCACTTAGATCTTTGCAAAACAATCAGGTATCTAAACAGAGAAATATGCCGAATAACATTTAAAAAAAAAAGAAAAATGTATCCAAAGTGTCTCAAATGGTGACAGCATCCCATGTATACATTATCATAAATTTTTTGCATATCTTTTTTTTCCTGTGGTATGACCTTGAAAACTCCATGTCTTCTGCAATGAATGGCGAAGAAGGAAAAAAGAACGAGATGGATAAGTTTCATAGCCGAATCCACGTGTGGGTGTGTCTTGATGGTGGCGCGCAACGATCGGTGATGAGGCTTTTCAGCAACACAAATCTAGTGATTTTGTAATTTGTAAAAATTTTTGGATAAGGTTTCACACAAGCAAAATTTTCAATGTAATTCCACAGAAATATATATAGTAACCATACATTGTCGCCATAAAAAATTTACTGGAATCTACCAATTTAGGTAAGAAACAATAGTATTAAAAATAAGTGACATACACTTTTTGAATGGGATAGAGTTTTAAATTTTTTTTAGACAAAACTATCCATATCTAATGACAGCAACATCTAATATCTAGTTATATGCAATTCCTGTTCATGCTACAACTTTAAATGCGCATATTCAGATCATACACTTAAAACCTCTAAATTTAATTAATATTACAACATTTAGCAATTCATAAAAATTAAATCACCTATAGAACACACCTTAGATGAATATGTACAAAAATAGTCAAATAAATTTTAACTATTTTACCGTAAAATGCAACATCTCCAAACTCAGTAAAGAATCACCCGCATACATAGTAAAACGAACATACTTTTGATGTGAATAGAAACATCTAAAACGAACATACTTTTAGATAATTGAATTAATTGTAATTGTGTAGTTAGATTTCAAACCATACATATAACATACAACCTAGTTGAGCATGTACAAGTAGAGTCAACAAATTACTGTTATTCCCAATAAATTTTAAAACCATCCGCATACATGTTTAACTTCACATCCATGTTTTTAGTAATTAAAAACCAACAATGCAAAAAATAAATTGACTCTTGTACTATATTTAAGACCAAACTTAAATTAAACCAAAATTAATCTAAATTTAATCTGATTTTGGCATTGAAAACTGGTGCACGAAATGCAATCTAACTCTTTGACAATTCGCACAACTAACCAGCAAGTGCACTGGGTCGTCCAAGTAATACCTTACGTGAGTAAGGGTCGATCCCACGGAGATTATTGGTTTGAAGCAAGCTATGTTTATTTTATTAATCTTAGTCAGGAGGCCAATAAGATTATTTGGATTTAATTGTAAGAAGTCAAAGTGTTTAAAATTATTAGAAAAATAAAAGAGAATCAAATTGTTACTTGGTGTGCAGTAATGAGAAACATGTTGGAGTTTTGGAGATGCTTTGTCCTTTGAATTTCTACTTTTCCTTGAAATCCTCTTCCCACACGCAAGATCCCTTCCATGGCAAGCTCTATGTAGGGTGTCACCGTTGTCAATGGCTACTTCCCATCCTCTCAGTGAAAATGTTCCTATGCTCTGTCACAGCACGGCTAATCATCTGTCGGTTCTCAATCAGGTTGGAATAGAATCCATTGATTCTTTTGCATCTGTCACGAACGCCCAGCCTTCAGGAGTTTGAAGCTCGTCACAGTCATTCAATCCCAGAATCCTACTCGGAATACCACAGACAAGGTTTAGACTTTCCGGATTCTCATGAATGCCGCCATCAATCCGGCTTATACCACGAAGATTCTGATTAAAGAATCTTAGAGATACTCATTCAATCTGATGTAGAACGGAGGTGGTTGTCAGGCACACGTTCATGGATTGAGGAAGGTGATGAGTGTCACGGATCATCACCTTCTCCATAATTAAGCGCGAATGAACATCTTAGATAAGAACAAGCGTGTTTGAATGGAAAATAAAGGAATTGTATTAATTCATCGAGACGCTACAGAGCTCCTCACCCCCAACAATGGAGTTTAGAGACTCATGCCATCAAAAAGTATGTAATTCAGATCTGAAAATGTCATGAGGTACAAGATAAGTCTCTAAAAGTTGTTTAAATAGTAAACTAGTAACCTAGGTTTACAGAATATGAGTAAACTAAGATAATTGGTGCAGAAATCCACTTCTGGGGCCCACTTGGTGTGTGCTGGGGCTGAGACTAAAGCTATCCACGAGTAGAGGCTTTTCTTGGAGTTAAACTCCAAGTTATGACGTGTTTTGGGCGTTCAACTCCGGATCATGACGTTTTTCTGGCGTTTAACTCCAGACAGCAGCATGTACTTGGCGTTCAACGCCAAGTTACGTCGTCTATCTTTGCACAAAGTATGGACTATTATATATTGCTGGAAAGCCCTGGATGTCTACTTTCCAACGCCGTTGAGAGCGCGCCAATTGGACTCCTGTAGCTCCAGAAAATCCATTTCGAGTGCAGGGAGGTCAGGATCCAACAGCATCAGCAGTCCTTTTTCAGCCTAAGTCAGATTTTTGCTCAGCTCCTTCAATTTCAGTCAGAAAATACCTGAAATCACAGAAAAATACACACACTCATAGTAAAGTCCAGAAATATGATTTTTGCCTAAAAACTAATAACATTTAACTAAAAACTAATTAAAACATGCTAAAATCTACATGAAATTACCCCCAAAAAGCGTATAAAATATCCGCTCATCACAACACCAAACTTAAACTGTTGCTTGTCCTCAAGCAACTAGATAAATAAAATAGGATGAAAAGAAATTAAGGAACAATAATATCTCAGAGTTTCAAGTGAAGCTCAGATTCTAATTAGATGAGTGGGACTAGTAGCTTTTTGCTTCTGAACAGTTTTGGCATCTCACTTTATCCTTTGAAATTCAGAATGATTGGCATCCATAGGAACTCAGAATTTAGATAGTATTATTGATTCTCCTAGTTTAGTATGTTGATTCTTAAATACAGTTACTTCATGAGTCTTGGCCGTGGCCCTAAGCACTTTGTTTTCCAGTATTACCACCAGATACATAAATGCCACAGACACATAATTGGGTGAACCTTTTCAGATTGTGACTCAGCTTTGCTAGAGTCCCCAATTAGAGGTGTCCAGAGCTCTTAAGCACACTCTTTTTGCTTTGGATCACGACTTTAACCACTCAGTCTCAAGCTTTTCACTTGGACCTGCATGACACAAGCACATGGTTAGGGACAGCTTGATTTAGCCGCTTAGACCCAGATTTATTTCCTTGGGCCCTCCTATCCATTAATGCTCAAAGCCTTGGATCCTTTTTACCCTTGCCTTTTGGTTTTAAGGGCTATTGGCTTTTTCTGCTTGCTTTTTCTTTCTCTCTCTCTTTTTTTTTTGCAATAAATTTTTTTTTCACTGCTTTTTCTTGCTTCAAGAATCAATTTCATGATTTTTCAGATCATCAATAACATTTCTCTTGTTCATCATTCTTTCAAGAGCCAACAATTTTAACATTCATAAAATTCAATATCAAAATTATGCACTGTTCAAGCATTCATTCAGAAGACAAAAAGTATTGCCACCACATATAAATAATTAGAATTTTCCTTATTAAGAACTCGAAAAAATTAAATTGCCTATTTATTCTATAAATCTACTATTTTATTCATGTTTGATGATGATGAGAAAAATAAGTTATAACTTAATTGGAAATAAAGCCAAAATAGATATGCTAATTACTACTACTCCTATATAACTTCTAAGGTAAAATCCTATAATAATACTATCACAGAGTTAAAGCTAGAATTAGAACTTAACAACCTGTATTTTGGGAAGTGGATGTTCCTCTAGTTTGTGGGATGCCTTCAAGAATTAATTTCTGACGCTTCAGCTCCCTTAAGTTCACATCCTTGCTCTTCCTGTTCTCTTAGGTGCCATGATCTTAATGAGTTTTAGCTCAGTGATCATGGCAAATCACACCAAACTTAGAGGTTTGCTTGTCCTCAAGCGAAAGAAAGGAAAGGAGAGGAGTAGAAGGAGAGGCAGTTTCGAAAAAAAGATAAGATGAGTTGAAAAAGATATGAGAAGAAATTAAAAATATTTGAAAAAGAATTGGATTGGAAAAAGATTTGTGTTTATGAATTAAGATACATTTGATATTTTTGAAAAAGGGATTTTAGAAATTAGGGTTTTTAGAAAACTAATTTGATTTTGAAGGATGACATTTTGAAGCATGTTTATGCAAGAAATCATGAATTGAAACATAAAAATTTAGAAAAATTGTAAAGAAAACGAATTTTACCTCCTCCCCACCATCCTGACGTTAAACGCCCAACTGCTGCATGGTTTGGGCGTTTAACGCCCAAATGTTGCTTCTCCTGGGCGTTCAACGCCCAGCTGATGCATCTTTCTGGCGTTGAACGCCAGGAAGTCCTTTGTTACTGGGCGTTTTTCTGAACGCCCAGAATGCTGTCAATCTGGCGTTAAACGCCCAGAAGGTGCTTCTTTCTGGCGTTTAACGCCCAGAAGATGCTCCTTTCTGGCGTTTAACGCCCAGATGGCTACCCTTACTGGCGTTGAACGCCCAGTGGGTGCTTCTTTTGGGCGTTCAACGCCCAAAATATTTCTTACTGGCCTTTTTTCGCCAGTGAACTTCTAATTTCCCCTTTAACTTTGTGAATCCAATCAATTGCTATTTTACCTTGAGGATATTTTGACTTATACCTGTAAAAATCAACAAAAACAAATAAAATTAAATTTTGTGATTTGGCTGGTTTGCCTCCCAACAAGCGCTTCTTTAATGTCATTAGCTGGACTATTGTTGAATTTTAATTAAGTCTCAGTTTTGAGCATTCTTGCTCAAAATTGCCTTCAAGATAATGTTTAACGCTTTGTCCATTAACAATGAACTTTTTGTTGGAGTCATTATCCTGAAGCTCTATGTATCCATATGGTGATACGTTTGTGATGATATATGGACCTCTCCACTGGGATTTTAATTTCCCGGGGAATAATTTGAGCCTAGAATTAAATAGCAGAACTTTCTGCCCCGGCTCAAAGACTCTGGATGACAATTTCTTATCATGCCATCTTTTCGCTTTCTCTTTGTAAATCTTTGCATTCTCGAAAGCATTGAGTCTAAATTCCTCTAGCTCATTTAACTGGAGCAATCGTTTTTCTCCAGCTATCTTGGCATCAAGGTTCAGGAATCTGGTTGCCCAATAGGCCTTGTGTTCCAGTTCCACTGGCAAGTGACATGCCTTTCCATACACAAGCTGGTATGGAGAGGTCCCTATAGGGGTCTTGAATGCTGTTCTGTATGCCCACAGAGCATCATCCAAGCTTCTTGCCCAATCCTTTCTACGGTTAATTACAGTCCGTTCCAGGATTCTTCTGAGTTCTCTATTTGAGACTTCAGCTTGCCCATTAGTTTGTGGATGATATGGAGTAGCCACCCTGTGACTAACTCCATAACGAACTAGAGCAGAGTAAAGCTGTTTATTGCAGAAATGAGTGCCCCCATCACTGATTAACACTCTAGGGATACCAAATCTGCTGAAGATGTGTTTCTGGAAGAATTTTAACACTGTTTTAGTGTCATTGGTGGGTGTTGCAATAGCCTCCACCCATTTGGATACATAATCCACTGCCACCAGAATATAAGTGTTTGAGTATGATGGTGGGAAAGGTCCCATGAAGTCAATGCCCCATACATCAAACAACTCAATCTCCAAGATCCCTTGTTGAGGCATGGCGTAACTGTGAGGTAGATTGCCAGATCTTTGGCAACTGTCACAATTAAGTACATACACTCGGGAGTCTTTATAGAGAGTGGGCCAGTAGAAGCCACTTTGGAGGACTCTTGTGGCTGTTCGCTCACTTCCAAAATGTCCTCCATACTGTGATCCATGGCAGTGCCATAGGATCTTCTGTGCTTCTTCCTTAGGCACACATCTACGGATTACTCCGTCTGCACATCTCTTAAAGAGATACGGCTCATCCCAATACTTTGCATCCGTGATCAGCTTCTTTATTTGCTGTCTACTGTACTCTTTGGGTATAAATCTCACTGCCTTGTAGTTTGCAATGTCTGCAAACCATGGCACTTCCTGGATGGCAAAGAGTTGCTCATCCGAAAAGGTTTCAGAGATCTCAGTGAGAGGGAGGGACGCCCCTTCTACTGGTTCTATTCGGGACAGGTGGTCTGCTACCTGATTCTCTGTCCCTTTTCTATCTCTTATTTCTATATCAAACTCTTGCAGAAGCAACACCCATCTTATAAGTCTGGGTTTTGAATCCTGCTTTGTGAGTAGATATTTAAGAGCAGCATGATCAGTGTACACAATCACTTTTGATCCTACTAAATAGGATCTGAATTTGTCAATGGCGTAAACCACTGCAAGTAGCTCTTTTTCTGTGGTTGTGTAATTCTTCTGAGCGTCATTTAGAACACGACTGGCATAGTAAATGACGTGCAGAAGCTTGTCATGCCTTTGTCCCAACACTGCACCAATGGCATGGTCACTGGCATCACACATTAGTTCAAATGGCAATGCCCAGTTTGGTGCAGAGATGATTGGTGCTGAGACCAATTTAGCTTTCAAGGTCTCAAATGCCTGTAGACACTCTTTATCAAAGATAAATGGCGTGTCAGCAGCTAGCAGGTTGCTTAGAGGTTTGGCGATTTTTGAAAAATCCTTTATAAACCTCCTATAGAATCCTGCATGCCCCAGAAAGCTTCTGATTGCCTTAACATTGGTGGGTGGTGGTAATTTTTCAATTACCTCAACTTTAGCTTGATCCACCTCTATTCCCTTGTTCGAGATTTTGTGCCCAAGGACAATTTCTTCAGTCACCATAAAGTGACACTTTTCCCAGTTTAAAACCAGGTTGGTCTCTTGGCATCTCTTTAGAACAAGTGCTAAATGGTTAAGGCAGGAGCTGAATGAGTCTCCAAATACTGAAAAATCATCCATGAAGACTTCCAGAAATTTTTCCACCATATCAGAGAAAATTGAGAGCATGCACCTCTGAAAGGTTGCAGGTGCATTGCATAGGCCAAATGGCATCCTTCTGTATGCAAATACTCCAGATGGGCATGTGAATGCCGTTTTCTCCTGATCTTGGGGATCTACTGCAATTTGATTATAACCCGAATATCCATCCAGAAAGCAGTAGTATTCATGACCTGCTAGTCTTTCTAGCATCTGGTCTATGAATGGTAAAGGAAAATGATCCTTTCTGGTAGCTGTATTGAGTCTTCTGTAATCAATACACATACGCCACCCAGTAACTGTTCTTGTAGGAACCAGTTCATTTTTTTCATTATGAACCACTGTCATGCCACCTTTCTTAGGGACGACTTGGACAGGGCTCACCCAGGGGCTGTCAGAAATAGGATAAATAATCTCAGCCTCTAGTAATTTAGTGACCTCTTTCTGCACTACTTCCTTCATGGCTGGGTTCAGCCGCCTTTGTGGTTGCACCACTGGCTTGGCGTCACCCTCCAGTAAGATCTTGTGCATGCATCTAGCTGGGCTAATGCCCTTAAGATCACTGATGGACCACCCAAGAGCTGTCTTGTGTGTCCTTAGCACTTGAATTAGTGCTTCCTCTTCCTGTGGCTCTAAGGTAGAGCTTATGATTACAGGAAAGGTATCACCTTCTCCCAAGAATGCATATTTTAGGGAAGGTGGTAATGGTTTGAGCTCGGGTTTAGGAGGTTTCTCCTCTTCCTGAGGGATTTTCAGAGGTTCTACTATTTTCTCTGACTCCTCCAGATCAGGCTGGACGTCTTTAAAAATGTCCTCTAGCTCTGATTCGAGACTCTCAGCCATATTGACCTCTCTTACCAGAGAGTCAATAATATCAACACTCATGCAGTCATTTGGGGTGTCTGGATGTTGCATGGCTTTGACAACATTCAACTTGAACTCCTCCTCATTGACTCTCAAGGTTATTTCCCCTTTTTGGACGTCAATGAGGGTTCGGCCAGTTGCTAGGAAAGGTCTTCCTAGAATGAGAGTTGCACTCTTGTGCTCCTCCATTTCCAGCACCACAAAGTCAGTAGGAAAGGCAAATGGCCCAACCTTGACAATCATGTCCTCAATCACGCCTGATGGGTATTTAATGGAGCCATCAGCAAGTTGAAGACATATTCTGGTTGGTTTGATTTCTTCAGTTAAACCAAGCTTTCTGATAGTAGATGCAGGTATTAGGTTGATACTTGCCCCAAGATCACATAAAGCTTGCTTGGTGCAAGTGCCCTCTAATGTGCATGGTATCATAAAGCTCCCAGGATCTTTAAACTTCTCAGGTAAGCTTTTCAGAATGGCTGCACTGCATTCTTCAGTGAGGTAAACTTTTTCAGTTTCCCTCCAATCCTTCTTATGACTTAAGATTTCTTTCATGAACTTAGCATAAGAGGGTATTTGCTCAAGTGCTTCTGCAAACGGAATCTTTATTTCAAGAGTCCTGAGATAGTCTGCAAAGTGGGCAAATTGCTTATCCTGTTCCGCTTGGCGGAGTTTTTGAGGATAAGGCATTTTGGCTTTGTATTCCTCAACCTTAGTTGCTGCAGGTTTATTACCTACAGAAGTGGGTTGGGAAGCCTTTTTAGAAGGGTTGTTATCAGCAATTGTATGTGACTGATTTCCCACTGGCATTTGAATGCCAGTGGTGGGAGTTGGAGTGGCGTTAGACGCCACTTCCTTGTTTGTTACTGGCGTTTGAACGCCAGAACCATGCTCCCTTTGGGCGTTCAACGCCGGATTCATGCTTGTTTCTGGCGTTGAACGCCAGGAATGAGCATGGTCTGGGCGTTCAGCGCCAGCTTTATTCCTCTCTGGGCTCTGACTGTCCTCAGAGGGATTTTGAGTATCCACTTGTTCATTTCTTGGTTTCCTGCTGCTTTGAAGTGAGGTATTTAATGTTTTCCCACTTCTTAATTGAACTGCTTGGCATTCTTCTGCTATTTGTTTTGACAGTTGCTTTTCTGTCTGCTTTAATTGTACTTCCATATTCCTGTTAGCCATTCTTGTTTCCTGTAATATTTCCTTGAATTCGGCTAGCTGCTGAGTTAGAAAGTCTAATTGCTGATTGAATTCATTAGCTTGATCCACCGGACTGAGTTCAGCAGTTACTGTTTTAGCTTCTTCTTTCATGGAAGATTCACTGCTTAGGTACAGATGTTGATTCCTGGTAACTGTATCAATAAGCTCTTGAGCTTCTTCAATTGTTTTTCTCATATGTATAGATCCACCAGCTGAGTGGTCTAGAGAAATCTGAGCTTTTTCTGTAAGCCCATAGTAGAAGATGTCTAATTGCACCCATTCTGAGAACATTTCAGAGGGGCATTTTCTTAGCATCTCCCTGTATCTCTCCCAGGCATCATAAAGAGATTCATTATCTCCTTGTTTGAAGCCTTGGATGCTTAGCCTTAGCTGTGTCATCCGTTTTGGAGGGAAATAGTGATTCAGAAATTTTTCTGACAGCTGCTTCCATGTTTTTATGCTGTTCTTAGGCTGGTTATTTAACCATCTCTTAGCTTGATCTTTTACAGCAAATGGAAACAGTAACAATCTGTAGACATCCTGATCCACTTCCTTATCATGTACTGTGTCAGCAATTTGCAAAAATTGTGCCAGAAACTCTGTAGGTTCTTCCTGTGGAAGACCGGAATACTGGCAGTTTTGCTGCACCATGATAATGAGCTGAGGATTCAACTCAAAGCTACTAACTCCAATGGAGGGTATACAGATACTACTCCCATATGAAGCAGTAGTGGGGTTAGCATATGACCCCAGAGTCCTCCTGGACTGTTCATTTCCGCTTATGTCCATGTTGGAGTAAAGGGGTAATGTGGATTTAAATTTTTAGTTTATAAATAAAAAAAAATTCGAAATAAAATAAAAACCAAAATAAAAATAAATAAGAAAATTAAAATAAAAAAAAGTAATAAGAATTTGAAAATATTTTATGAAGATTTTTAAAAAAGTGAGGAGAGAGAAAGTGGTTAGGATATTTTTGAAAAAGATAAAAAAAATTAATTAATTTTTTTTTTTGAATTTTGAATTTTATGATGAAAGAGAAAAACACACAGAAGACACAAGACTTAAAATTTTTAGATCTAATGCTCCTTATTTTCGAAAATTTTTGAGGGAAAACACCAAGGAACACCAAACTTAAAAATTTTAAGATCAAGACACAAGAAAAACTCAAGAACACCTTGAAGATTCACAAGAACACCAAGAACAAAAGGAAGAACACCAAACTTACAATTTTTAGAAAACTTTAATAAAATTTTCGAAAATTATGAAAAGATTAACAAGAAAACACCAAACTTAAAGTTTGGCACAAGATTAAATCAAGAAAAATTATTTTTGAAAAAGGATTTAAAAAGAAGGTGCCCAATTGCCAAGAACATAAGCCAACGCTATAACCAACTAAGTTAAAAATGTAATGTATTTTAAAGATGTATTATTTTTTATGGATAAAATAAATTTTTGAAAGCTAATGTTTTGAAAAAGCACAAGAAAAACAAGAAAAGACACAGAACAAGAAAAACTAAAGATCAAACAAGAAAAATTGACAAGAACAATTTGAAGATCAAGAGAAAACAAGAACATGCAACTCAAAAATTTAAAGAAAATATAAAATATGCAATTAACACCAAATTTTGAACAAGATACTAAACTCACAAAAAAAAAATTAAAAATTGATAAAGAAAAATAATATTTTTGAAAAAAAAAATTTTTTTGAAAAGAAACTATCCTATCAAGATTTAATGACTCTATAACAATAAAAATAAATTATTCCTAATCTAAGAAATAAAATAAGCCTTCAATTGTTCAAACTCAACAATCCCCGGCAACGGCGCCAAAAACTTGGTGCACGAAATGCAATCTAACTCTTTGACAATTCGCACAACTAACCAGCAAGTGCACTGGGTCGTCCAAGTAATACCTTACGTGAGTAAGGGTCGATCCCACGGAGATTATTGGTTTGAAGCAAGCTATGTTTATTTTATTAATCTTAGTCAGGAGGCCAATAAGATTATTTGGATTTAATTGTAAGAAGTCAAAGTGTTTAAAATTATTAGAAAAATAAAAGAGAATCAAATTGTTACTTGGTGTGCAGTAATGAGAAACATGTTGGAGTTTTGAAGATGCTTTGTCCTTTGAATTTCTACTTTTCCTTGAAATCCTTTTCCCACACGCAAGATCCCTTCCATGGCAAGCTCTATGTAGGGTGTCACCGTTGTCAATGGCTACTTCCCATCCTCTCAGTGAAAACGTTCCTATGCTCTGTCACAGCACGGCTAATCATCTGTCGGTTCTCAATCAGGTTGGAATAGAATCCATTGATTCTTTTGCGTCTGTCACGAACGCCCAGCCTTCAGGAGTTTGAAGCTCGTCACAGTCATTCAATCCCAGAATCCTACTCGGAATACCACAGACAAGGTTTAGACTTTCCGGATTCTCATGAATGCCGCCATCAATCCGGCTTATACCACGAAGATTCTGATTAAAGAATCTTAGAGATACTCATTCAATCTGATGTAGAACGGAGGTGGTTGTCAGGCACACGTTCATGGATTGAGGAAGGTGATGAGTGTCACGGATCATCACCTTCTCCATAATTAAGCGCGAATGAACATCTTAGATAAGAACAAGCGTGTTTGAATGGAAAATAAAGGAATTGTATTAATTCATCGAGACGCTGCAGAGCTCCTCACCCCCAACAATGGAGTTTAGAGACTCATGCCGTCAAAAAGTATGTAATTCAGATCTGAAAATGTCATGAGGTACAGAATAATTCTCTAAAAGTTGTTTAAATAGTAAACTAGTAACCTAGGTTTACAGAATATGAGTAAACTAAGATAATTGGTGCAGAAATCCACTTCTGGGGCCCACTTGGTGTGTGCTGGGGCTGAGACTAAAGCTATCCACGAGTAGAGGCTTTTCTTGGAGTTAAACTCCAAGTTATGATGTGTTTTGGGCGTTCAACTCCGGATCATGACGTTTTTCTGGCGTTTAACTCCAGACAGCAGCATGTACTTGGCGTTCAACGCCAAGTTACGTCGTCTATCTTTGCGCACAGTATGGACTATTATATATTGCTGGAAAGCCCTGGATGTCTACATTCCAACGCCGTTGAGAGCGCGCCAATTGGACTCCTGTAGCTCCAGAAAATCCATTTCGAGTGCAGGGAGGTCAGGATCCAACAGCATCAGCAGTCCTTTTTCAGCCTAAGTCAGATTTTTGCTCAGCTCCCTCAATTTCAGTCAGAAAATACCTGAAATCACAGAAAAATACACACACTCATAGTAAAGTCCAGAAATATGATTTTTGCCTAAAAACTAATAACATTTAACTAAAAACTAATTAAAACATGCTAAAATCTACATGAAATTACCCCAAAAAGCGTATAAAATATCCGCTCATCAAAAACCCAAACCACCTTTACAAAACAAAAAGTCTGTGCAAAGCGTGCATGCAGAATCCACCAATTCAAAGAACAAACAACAGTACAGGAAACAAATTAAATCATCAACTTTTTGGAATTGGAAAGAACAAAATTTTCTTTTAAAAAAAAAGCTATACAATCTATAATATCAATAACATCCAATCTATAATCACATCTAATTCAACATTATTAAACACAAACCAAAGAAAAAAAACTTCAATTACTTTTTCCCTCCAATATAGGGTTTGAAAAAAGAAACAGATACATATTCAAACGCAGTAAAAACAAAGACAGGAGACTCACAGCGGGAGGGTGGCGGCACAGTGGCGGAGAGCGCCGCAAGGAGAAAGGTCAGTAACGACGGTGGGCATAGACGTCACTTAGAACGCGCGCGGAAGCGGCGGGTCGGTCGGCGCGATGTTGGCGAGGATGCAGAGGTGGATTGACGTGGTGACAGCGACGTTGAACAGAACGCAACTCACGACTGGCAGCGATGGTGGTGATTTTATCAGCGGATGGCAGCAGCGTAACAAGGATGGCGAATGAAGGAGGAAAAGAAAGAATTATGTGGTAAATTTTTAAATTTGACTGAATGTAAACTTAAAAGATGAGATTATGATAACTAATGAGTGAATTTTTGAAATGTTTTTTAATTATTTGGACTTTTTGTTATTGAGCCCAATTAAATTGGCTAGCAATTAACATATATTAAATTGTTTATCTAGTGAAATTGTTATTATGATTATTAAATTTGACCAGGTTAATAAATACAAGTAAATTGGTTGAATTCACTCAATTAAATTGCATCTTTATAAGCTTTCATAATTTCAAAATAATTATAGCTGACTATGAAAATTGTTTAAATACAACTTATATTATGATTAATTTTAATTATTGTTTTTCAGATTACTAATTTTAATCTTTTGTATTAATTAAAATATAGACATGTATACGCCGACCCCATATGCCAATAATAATAATAATTTCTACGGATCTGACATTTTAAATTTTTAGGATCTTTTGTAATCCAGCCTATTTAAAATGATTTTTGAAATCTCAACAAACTCACTAAACTTTTGAAAGGTGAGAGGGGTGAGTATGGTATTCGATTACCATTCAAACTCAAACTGAACTAATTAAATTGATTCTGAAACCAATGGGTAATTAGGTTCAACCCGAACTAAACTAACAACTCTTTCTAGTAATTGGTTCGGGTAAGGTTCTGGGGGTGCAGAATCCGAACGAACCCATAAACCCGACCATATATTAATTGAAAGATTATTTCTTTAAAAGATTATTTCTATTACACTTTTTGTATTTAACTTATAATATATTTGGTGTTTAACATGTTTGGATTTTAATGTGTTTAGTGTTTAATATGTTTGGATTTTAATATATTTAGTTTTTAATGTATTTAGTGTTTGACATATTTGAATTATTTCTATTGATGTTACATGTTTATTATACTTATATAATTTTTAAAATAAAATTTTCATTTTTTTATGAATTTCTGTTTCATTGAGTACCTAATTACTCGAACCAAACTAATCCGTTCTTAATCGATTTGGTTTGATTTGGGTACATACACAAAAAAATATTAATTCAAACCAAATCGAACCAATTATAATTGACGTGGCGGAAATTGGCGAGTTAAGAATTTATCAATAGAAATACGTTGCAAGTACAGTCCTTAACCAGCCGAGAATCCGCTTATCAATTTAAAAGGGTTGTCACAATATTGAAATTAAAATACTGGGAGTATGAATCCCAGGTCGTCTCCCAACGAGTTACAGAGAAATGTGCTATTTTATCAATCAGATGTTTTCAAAAATGGTTGAGTTGATAACAGGAAATTAAATTAGATAATTTAATTAATCTTAAATAAAAGCCTTGACTGGGAGTAGATTAGTTGGAAGCCCTGTTCTTGTTGAAGTACTCTCAAGATTAATTAATAATTGGAAGTTGCTTTGCTTAGTTATCCCTTACTAGGTAAAGGAAAGTCAAGCAAGTTGAAAAGCTGTTTCTAGTCACAAGCCCTAGTCCTCTCTCTTGGGAAGGACTAGTGTCAATGATTAGAGGGTGATCCAACAAATAACCCAATTATAATCTCTCTCTTGAGTGGTTCAACTCAAGAGTTCTTTTCAATCATCTCCCAATCAAGTTATGGAACTACTCACTCATCATAATTATAAACTTCACAGAATTAATAGGGAAAATAAAAGAAGACATGATGAATAATAATGAAAGGGATTAATTGAAAATAAAAATAGTCTATATTAATAACTCATGCAAATAATCCAATGTCAACTCTAGGGGAATTAAGAATATGGAAGAATAAATGAAAAGTAAATAACAGAATATAATGACTAGTATTGGAGGTAGACTCTTCTCAAAAGCTAAAGCCAAAATCTTCAAAATCCTAACTATGAGTGTTCAAGTGAGTAAAACCTAGGGGAGGAGCAATTTCAGATCTAGAAACTAAAAATTATGTAGAATGAATGTTGTCCTCTGTCTCTGCATGTTCTCTGGCTCTAATCTGTGTTTCTAGGCCGAAAACTGGGTTGAAATCCGGCCCAGAAACTCTGCCAGCAACTTCTGAAATTCTACAGATCGCGTACGTCACACGGCCGCGTCATCCACGCATTCGCGTCACTCGGCGTTTCTCGTACCACGCGTGCACGTCGTCCACGCATTCGCGTCGTTCATGCAGCTTCCAATCCGCGCGGTTGCGTCAGGTACGCGAGCGCGTCACTGTTATTTCTTCTATCTCGCGCGGTCGCGTCAGCCATGCGACCGCGTGACTTCTCGCTGGTTATCTCCTCAATTCTTTGTGTTTCTTCCATTTTTGCATGCTTCCTTTCCAATCTCCACTTCATTCTTGCCCTATAAAGCCTGAAACACTTAACATACAGATCACTGCATCGAATGGAATAAAGGAGAATTAAAATACCTAATTAAAAGTCTCTAGGAAGTAAGTTTTCAATCATGTAATAATTTTAGGAAGGAAATATAAATGCATGCTAATTATATGAATAAGTGGGTAAAGATCATGATAAAACCACACAATTAAACACATTGTAAACCATAAAATAGTGGTTTATCAACCTCCCCACACTTAAACATTAGCATGTCCTCATGCTTAGTTGGAGGAAATAAAATAAATGAGTAGGAATATGTAAAAACTCATGCAATGCAATACAACCTATATATGTGAATGCAACTATATGATTCTTGTCCACTTGATCAAGAGTGAATAAACTCTTCAAAACAATTACAAATCAAGTTTCACTAATTCAAATCATACAATAAGAACAGGTAAAAATGCAAGAAGGTAGCTCATGAAAGCAGGGAACATAGAATTTTAAGCATTGAACACTCACTGATGATGTATGCATACCCTAGTCTCTCTAGTGTATAGGGTAATCACTCTATCCTTCTCTAATCATGCTCCCTAATTTTTGTTCTTCTCCTAACCAATCAACAACATTTAATATACTAATGCAACATCATGAGGTCTTTTCAAGGTTGTAATGAGGCCAAGGTAAAGGTAAGGATACATATATGGTTAAGTGAGCTTATAAATTGAATCTTTAATTAACCCAAACTTTAACATAACCTATATATATTTTATATAACTTTGGAGTTCGTACCTAGCTACCCAGAATTCTCTTTCACATTCCATACTCATGTATCAACTTTTTATTTTAATTTTATCATACATGCATTGATCTTTAGATTCCTAACTCAGTATTGGGGTAATTTTTGTCTCCTTATTTATTTATTAAATAATTTTGTTTTTTTTTTAACATAAACATAAAAATAAACATAGCTAATCAATGCACATAGATTTTTGATTCTTATAGTTTCACATGAGTAGGTGTCCAAATTTCCATTATATGATCATGACACATTCCCTTGTTATCCTTTGTCCCAACAATTTCCCATACTTAATTAGCACTCACAATTCTATCTTAAGCTAACCAAAGATTCAAATTGGGATATATAATTGTTTTTCTGCTTAATGCTAGTAATGTGGTAAATTACAAAACAAATGGGATTTAAAGGCTCAAAGTGGCTAACAAAGGTAACTAAAAGGGTAGGCTTAATTTGGATAAGTGAGCTAAATAATTAATGGCCTCAATCATATGCAGCATATAAATATATTAAATATTGGACATATAGGATGGAGCAAAATATAGATTACAATCATAGAGAAGTAAACACACAGGAATAAAACAATTATGGTTAAATAATGTAACCATGCATAAAGGCTCAAATCTCACAGGTTGTGTGTTCTTTAGCTCAAAAATCATGTTCTAAATACAACTTCAAGCAAATTTAACATAAAAGTTTTAATTAAAATTAGTGAAATTTTTGTTCCAAAAAATAGAGTCTTAGAAGAAACTTATTGTTTTTTTTTCAATCAAATAGAACATGCATGCAACTAATCTATTACTATGCAATTTATCCTATTCTACAAAAGAAAAACTAACTAAATATCCTAATTTATTGGTGTTTAGGGAAGATAAATTACCTCCGAAAGTCAGGTACTGACCGATCTCCCCACACTTAAGGATTTGCACTGTCCTCGGTGCCATCTGTCAGGAACAATGGTGGGCTGGTGGCAGTATCTCCACAGTCGGGACCGTCATGGCTCCCTGCGCTGGTGAAGGAAGTGGAGTCCAGAGTGCCTGGGTCCTTGACAGGTCTGTGGTTGCCTGTGAGTAGCTCCTTGAGGTATTTGAAACGGCGGTGATTGCGGCACTCTCGGAGCTTTGCTTTCTTTTCTTGTTGGTCCAACTGCTTCAGTATTTGATGCAGCAGCTGACTAGTAGATAGTGGAGGAACTGCAGCATCCTCTGTGGACTGGCTAGTAGTGGTAAGTGGTGGCCTGAGATATCTCCCGTTAGGGACGTACTGATCATCCCGTGGAAGTATGACTTTGGTGTCTCTAGCTCTATAGGGGACTCCGTCTACTGAGACAAGATCAGAGGCCAAGGCGGGGAAAGGTAGGTTACCCGCGATTTGCACGTGCCCCATAGCATTCCGAATATGTCTTGGTAAATTTAGAGGCTGGTCTGTGAGGATGCACCATAGTAAAACGGCCATGTCTGTGGTGAAGGAGGACTCATGAGTGCTCGGAAAGACGTAATGAGACATAATCTGTGCCCATACGTGAGCCTCTAAGGTAAGTGCGGAAGCCGAGATTCCCTTAGGACGGGAACGATGGTACCCGAAGATCTATTTGTTGCCAGGTTGAGCGATAATTCTGAGAACAGCGTCCCAGTCAAAGTTGTACGCCTGGCGCTTGATTGCGGCTTTCTGAAAAGCGTCTAATCCTTCCAGAGCAGGGGGAAGATCTAAGGCTCACTGAATGGCTTCTTCTATAATGGGGACTTGCTTCTGACGGACAAAGATAGACTGCAGGGTTGGTAGGTGGAAGTTGGAGTAGAACTCGACTACCCAAGAAAGATTGACCTGCCTCGGCTGTCTCTGTAGGAAACCCCATTGTCTTCGTTCAATTTGTGGCTCAACAAAAGTAGCAATATTGGGCGGGAGGATAAGAAGGTATTCGTTATTGTAGTTCTGTTCTGCCAGGATAGGGAACATCTGCTCACAGTAGCGATTGTGAAATCGTGCAGTGTCCTTTGCTGGGAATGCTCTCTCCTTTTCATCAACCTTTATAATCCTTTTAATTCTTTTTGTTGAGAGCTTGACTACAGTTGAAGAAGGCTCTGCCACTAATGTTCTTTTCGTTCTTTTCCTTGCTGTTGATTTGGGAGTAGCTTTCTCTTTGTCTTTCTTGGTGGCCATCCTGAAAGGAAGCGAGGAAAGACATTAGCATTCAAGGGTTATAGCAAGGAAAAGAATAGGAAGGGTGGTAATCAATGCACAGGTATGGATAATGATGTGAACACATGGTCATGACTACATGTGGCAAATCAACAATGGAAATATAGCAAGTGCATGTGAGGAAAAATTGAATGCAAAGTGTTTATTGGCATGCCGGCAAAGGGCATGAGTAGCATAGATCAAGCATTCAATGTCCAAATTAGATTACCAAGTTTCTCAAGTTAATAATATGTTTGTAAAAACAATTATATTCAAATAATAAAGTAGAAAAGGGGTTTTGTGAAAACCAGGCATTTAGAGTTGTGGATTTAAAAGAAATCTAAGAATAGTGCAAAATGCCATATGGGCGTTTTCACAAACACATAGCATGCATGTTAAATAAGGTTTGAAAAATATTAATTGGAACATGCAAGTATACCTATAAAAATAATATATAATGGTTTAAACAAATCCCAAACAATCAAATTGTGCCTAAGGCACGCCTCCAGCCACATTCCGGCGCAACTCTCTATTCAATCTTTTTATTTCCAATGCCCAAACGACGCGGACGCGTCGGTGACGCTGGTGCGTCGTGTGCTTTTTCTCGTTCTCTCTTTTTTTTATGCAAATGCAGTATGCAGATGAGGTGCAAGATAAAGGCAGTAGTACGGAGAAAAATTATAGAAGAGGGGAGATAAGGAGAAGAAGGGGAACGATCATACCGTGGTGGGTTGTCTCCCACCTAGCACTTTGCTTTAACGTCCTTAAGTTGGACGCTTCAGCAGCTCAGTTTTCTGTTGCGAGTGGATCCTTCAAGAGGAAGATATCTAACTCCTTGTTTTTCGTCACCTTCTCACCATGATAGAGCTTCAAACAATGTCCATTAACCTTGATGAGTTCAGAGCTTGAAGGGTGACTTAGGTGAAAAACTCCGTAGAGCTCAGCCTTCTCGACTCTATATGGACCTTCCCACCTTGATCGCAGCAAGCCTCAGTCTAGAGTTGTAAAGGAGAACTAAATCTCCAGGTTAAAACTCTTTCCTCTTGATGTGTTGATCATGTACAACTTTCATTTTCTCCTTGTACAGCCTTGAATTCTCATAAGCTTCTAGGCGAAGGCTCTCCAATTCTTGCAATTGCAATTTCCTTTCAGCTCCGGCCTTCTCAAATCCCATGTTGCATTCCTTTACTGCCCAAAAAGCTTTGTGCTCCACTTCAACTGGAAGATGACATGCCTTTCCATAGACTAAGCGAAAAAGACTCATCCCAATGGGTGTCTTGTACGCTGTTCTGTATGCCCAGAGTGCATCTTGCAGCCTGGTGCTCCAGTCTCTTCTATGAGGTTTGACTATCTTCTGCAATATGTGCTTTATCTCTCTGTTAGACACCTCGGCTTGCCCATTAGTCTAAGGATGATAGGCAGTTGCTACTTTATGAATGATCCCATACTTCTTCAGTAATCCTGTTAGTGTCCTGTTACAAAAATGGGTGTCTTGATCGCTCACGATTGCTCGTGGTGATCCAAAGCGACAAATAATGTGGTTTCTAACAAAGGAAACAACAGTGTTAGCATCATCAGTACGGGTAGAAATTACTTCCACCCATTTAGAGACATAATCTACAGCTAACAGTATATAAAGGTGGCCATTAGAATTTGAAAATGGACCCATGAAGTCAATGCCCCAAACATAAAAAATTTCACAGAAAAGCATAATTTGCTGAGGCATTTCATCCCTCTGGGATATATTACCAAACCTTTGGCATGGGGGACAAGATTTACAAAATTCAGCAGCGTCTTTAAAAAGAGTGGGCCACCAGAATCCACAGTCTAAGATTTTTCTAGCTGTTCTTTGAGGGCCAAAATGTCCTCTACTCTCATATGAGTGACAGGCCTCTAAAATGGACTGAAATTCTGATTTAGGCACACACCTTCTAATTACCTGGTCAGCGCCACATCTCCATAAATATGGGTCATCCCATATATAATATTTAGACTCGCTTTTCAGCTTGTCTCTCTGGTGCTTAGTAAAATTCGGAGGAAAAGTGCGGCTAACTAGATAATTAGCGACAGGTGCATACCAAGGGATTACTTCAGATACTGCTTGTAGGTTATCAAATGGAAAATTATCAGCTATAGGAGTGGAGTCATCTTTAATGTGCTCAAGGCGACTCAAGTGGTCTGCCACTAGATTCTGGTTACCACTCCTATCCTTTATTTCTAAATGAAATTCTTGTAGTAGCAATATCCAACGTATAAGCCATGGTTTGGATTCCTTTTTAGCTAATAAATACTTTAGAGCAGTGTGGTCGGAATACACTACTACCTTAGCACCAAGTAAATAGGCTCGAAATTTATCCAGAGCAAAAATAATAGCAAGAAGCTCTTTTTAGTAGTAGTGTAGTTAGACTGAGCAGTGTCTAAAGTCTTAGATGCATAAGCAATGACAAAAGGATCCTTACCTTCACGTTGAGCCAGCGCTGCTCCTACTACATGGTTGGAAGCATCGCACATGATTTCGAATGGCTGGCTCCAGTCAGGTCCTCTCACAATTGGAGCTTGAGTCAGGGCGGTCTTCAGCTTATCAAACGCTTGTTTGCAATCCTCACTGAACTCGAACTCAATATCTTTCTGCAGTAACTTGGATAGGGGAAGTGCTACCTTACTAAAGTCCTTAATGAATCTCCTGTAAAAACCTGCATGTCCAAGGAACGAGCGGACTTCCCTCACAGAGGAGGGGTAAGGTAAACTAGAAATAACACCCACCTTTGCAGGATCTACAGAGATCTCAGTATTAGACACATCATGTCCTAGTACAATTCATTGTCTTACCATAAAATGACATTTTTCAAAATTCAATACAAAGTTTGTACTGACACATCTGTCTAGTACTCTAGATAAATTATCCAAGCAAAGGCTAAAGGAATCACCATAAACGCTAAAATCATCCATAAAAACTTCCATACAGTCCTCGAGAAGGTCAGAGAAAAGACTCATCATGCACCTTTGGAAAGTAGCTGGTGCATTGCACAAGCCAAAGGGCATTCTCTTGTAAGCATAAGTCCCAAAAGGACATGTAAAGATAGTCTTTTCCTGATCTTCAGGAGCTATATGAATCTAAAAATAGCCTGTGTAACCATCTAAAAAGCAATAATGTGATTTACCAGACAGGCGATCCAGCATTTGATCAATGAATGGAAGAGGGTAGTGATCCTTACGAGTGGCTTGGTTGAGACGCCTATAATCAATGCAGACCCTCCAGGCATTTTGTACTCTGGTTGCTATGAGCTCTCCATGCTCATTCTTCACTGTAGTGACTCCAGACTTCTTGGTCATCACTTGTACTGGGCTCACCCATTCGCTGTTTGAAATGGGATAGATGATATCTGCCTCTAATAGTCTGATCACTTCCTTCTTGACAACCTCTAAGATAGTGGGGTTCAGTCTTCTTTGGGGTTGACGAACGGGTCTTGCTCCTTCTTCTAAAAATATTATGTGCTCACAAACTTGAGGGTCGATGCCTACTATATCTGCCAAACTCCACCCAATTGCTTTCTTGTGCCTCCTCAGCACACTAAGTAACTGTTCTTCCTGTTCAGAAGTGAGGTCCCGTGCAATGATAACTGAAAACCTCTGCTTGTCCTCGAGGTAAGCATACTTGAGGTGTGGAGGGAGGGGTTTCAATTCTAACTTCTGTTCATGGTCAGGCTCTGGATTGTCTGGAGCTAGTGGCAGTGGTAGAGTACTTTCATTGTCCTCAGAATTTTCCACAGTCGGACCTTGTCCTATGTACTTCTTTTCAAACTCCTCCTGGTGAACTTCAGCTATGGTCTCATCTATGATGTCACACTGGAAGATAGAATGATCTTCTGGAGGATGCTTCATGACTCTATTCAGATTTAAGCTTACTACTCGGCCGTCTATTTCAAAAGAGTATGTTCTTGCAAAAGCATCTAATTTGAACTTCGAGGTCTTCAAGAAAGGTCTTCCGAGTAGGATTGATGATGGCTTCTCCGAGTCATTTTGGAGCATCTCCAGGATGTAAAAATCAATGGGAAAAGTGAGACCTTTAATACCCACTAATACATCTTCAGCAACTCCAGCCACTGTAATAATACTTTTATCTGCTAACACAAAACGAGCTGCCGACCTTTTTAAGGGAGGGAGCCTCAAAACATCATATACATATAAAGGCATTATACTAACACATGCTCCTAAATCACACATGTAGTCAGAAAATATCATACCTCCAATGGTACAGTTAACCATGCAAGGACCTGGGTCACTACATTTTTCAGGTATATTTCCCATTAAAGCAGATATAGAACTACCTAAAGGAATATTTTCTAATTCATTAATTTTGTCTTTATGTATGCATAAATCCTTTAGAAACTTTGCGTATTTAGGCACCTGTTGAATAACATCAAAAAGGGGAACAGTTACCTCAATCTTTTTGAATATTTCTACCATTTTGGGATCAGGTTCTAACTGCTTTCTGGACTTCCTTGCAAGTTGCGAAAATGGAATAGGACTGGCATTTTCTACAGTGTCTGTGCCCTTTGGTGCTTCTTCCTGTGATCTAGCATCTTCTTCCTCAGCCATGTCCTGTATACCCTTTTCTTCCTCAACATCTTCTATTTCCACTACCTCTTCAGCTGAGGCGTGTTTAGGTAGGTTTGGCTCTTCCTGATTGCTCTCTTGTAATGTGGTTCCAGACCTTAGGGTGATGGCATTAATGCCACCCTTTGGATTGGGTAATGGTTGAGAGGGGAGTCCACCAGAGCTTGAGGACTGGTTGTTGGAGTTGTTCATTGATCCAAGCTGTGAGACAAGGGCTTGCAAAGTAGAAGTCAGACCATTCAGAGTGGCAGTAAAGTTGTTTTCCATGGCCTGTTGTCTCCGATCAATAGATTGTAGTAACTCATCATTAGGAGATGAAGAGGGATAAGTGATCTGAGAGGTCTGCTGAGATTCTTGAGGCTGTCTTAGATGAGGTGCTCTGTAGGCCTGATTCTGATTCTGCTGCCTGAAGTTTTTATTGTTATTCCACCTCTGATTTCCATTATTATTTCTGCCTCCTCTGTTATGATTATCCCTCCAACCCTGGTTAGAATTATCTCTCCAGCCTTGGTTAGAGTTATCCTGCCAATCATGGTTATAGCTGCCACCTTGATTGTACCCTTGATTGGGGCGTTCATAGAAGTTATGAGTGGCTGCTACAGTGTGGTCTTCCGGTTGAAGTTGCGGACACTCATCAGTGTAGTGACTGTAATCTGCACAGATTTCACATACTCTTTGTGGAACCAACTGCTGGCTGTGCTGTGGTGTGGTGGAGAAGGCTAAACTTGCTGAGACTGTTGTTGACTTAGCTGCATCTGCTTCAGCAAGTTAGTCATTTCACATAAGCTCTGAGCTATAGCAGCAGTCTCTTTGCTAGTGGATACCTCTGCAACAGCTCTTGACCGACTTTGCTTCTGCCTGTGATTCCTGGTAGATTCGGCTAAGTCGCTGATCAATTGCCATGCTTCTTCCGTAGTCTTGTACTTTTTCATAGACCCATTACTAGCACCTTCCAATGTGGTCCTATCTTGAGATTTCATGCCCTGTGTAAAGTAGCCGAGCAACACTATCTTGTCAATCATATGGTGTGGACATGCTTCTAGAAGATTATTGAAGCGTTCCAAGTATTCATAGGGAGTTTCAGATTCATCCTGAACGATCATGGACATGTCTTTTCTCAGTTTATCGGCAACTTCAGCTGGAAAGAATTTCTCCAGAAATTCTCTTCTAAGCGTATCCCAGTTGGAAACAGTTGTTCCGGGTTGAGTGTAGTACCACTCTCTTGCCTTTTCCTCAAGAGAAAATGGGAAAGCTTTTAACAAAATAGAAATTTCATCAGTGCCATCACGCTTAACAGTAGAACAGGCAGTCTGAAAATCCCTAAGGTGCTTGATAGGCTCTTGAGCAAGTAAGCCATGAAACTTGGGCATCAAGTTGAGTAGCGAAGGCTTTATTTCGAAATCCACAGCCACTGCTGAGTGGTGTGCCTGTAATGGTTGGAGTGTAAAATCAGGGGCTCCTTCCTCCTGGATAGTGACTCTCCTGGGTGCTGCCATGTCACCTGCACGTAAATCAAGTGGATCAGTAGAGAGAGAGCTTGCTTCTTCCTTAAATGACGTTTCAGGTTCGTCCTCAGAGAGGACTCCCCAACGCCGAGCTTGCCTTATACGTGAAAGAGTTCTTTCAATCTCAGGGTCAAATACTGGCAAGCTTGGATCAGGAAGTGAACGCGTCATTTAACGAAAGAAACGTACAGCTCATAGTGACAAAATAAAAAGAAAAAATTGTAATTAAATAAATTTCAATCAATAAATTAGCACACTGTTGCAATTCCCCAGCAACGGCGCCAAAAATTGACGTGGCGGAAATTGGCGAGTTAAGAATTTATCAATAGAAATACGCTGCAAGTACAGTCCTTAACCAGTCGAGAATCCGCTTATCAATTTAAAAGGGGTTGTCACAATATTGAAATTAAAATACTGGGAGTATGAATCCCAGGTCATCTCCCAATGAGTTGCAGAGAAATGTGCTATTTTATCAATCAGATGTTTTCAAAATTGGTTGAGTTGATAACAGGAAATTAAATTAGAGAATTTAATTAATCTTAAATAAAAGCCTTGACTGGGAGTAGATTAGTTGGAAGCCCTATTCTTGTTGAAGCACTCTCAAGATTAATTAATAATTGGAAGTTGCTCTACTTAGTTATCCCTTACTAGGTAAAGGAAAGTCAAGCAAGTTGGAAAGCTGTTTCTAGTCACAAGTCCTAGTCCTCTCTCTTGGGAAGGACTAGTGTCAATGATTAGAGGGTGATCCAACAAATAACCCAATTATAATCTCTCTCTTGAGTGGTTCAACTCAAGGGTTCCTTTCAATCATTTTCCAATCAAGTTATGGAACTACTCACTCATCATAATTATAAACTTCACAGAATTAATGGGGAAAATAAAAGAAGACATGATGAATAATAATGAAAAGGATTAATTGAAAATAAAAATAGTTTATATTAATAACTCATGCAAATAATCCAATGTCAACTCTAGGGGAATTAAGAATATGGAAGAATAAATGAAAAGTAAATAACAGAATATAATGACTAGTACCGGAGGTAGACTCTTCTCAAAAGTTAAAGCCAAAATCTTCAAAATCCTAACTATGAGTGTTCAAGTGAGTAAAACCTAGGGGAGGAGCAATTTTAGATCTAGAAACTAAAAATTATGCGGAATGAATGTTGTCCTCTGTCTCTGCATGTTCTCTGGCTCTAATCTGTGTTTCTGGGCCAAAAATTAGGTTGAAATCTGGCCCAGAAACTCTGCCAGCGACTTCTGAAATTCTGCAGATCGCGCACGTCACGCGGCCGCGTCATCCACGCGTTCACGTCACTCGGAGTTTCTCGTACCACGCGTGCGCGTCGTCCACGCATTCGCGTCGTTCATGCAGCTTCCAATCCGCGCGGTTGCGTCAGGCACGCGAGCGCGTCACTGTTATTTCTTCTATCTCGCGCGGTCGCGTCAGCCATGCGACCGCATGACTTCTCGCTGGTTATCTCCTCAATTCTTTGTGTTCCTTCCATTTTCGCATGCTTCCTTTCCAATCTCCACTTCATTCTTGCCCTATAAAGCCTGAAACACTTAACATACAGATCACGGTATCGAATGGAATAAAGGAGAATTAAAATACCTAATTAAAAGTCTCTAGGAAGTAAGTTTTCAATCATGTAATAATTTTAGGAAGGAAATATAAATGCATGCTAATTATATGAATAAGTGGGTAAAGATCATGATAAAACCACACAATTAAACACATTGTAAACCATAAAATAGTGATTTATCAATAATTCAATTGGTTCGATTCTAATTTCGCCTTAAACCCAAACCAACTCGATCCGTACTCAACCCTAGGTGAGACTCCCTCACCTCAAAATAAGATAACTTAAGTCATCTATATAAGGAGAGTCGTTTTTTCAAATATAGTCAACTCTACCTTACATACTTATTTCCTATCTCTCTAATTTTCTAACTTGAGTGTTGGAATAATTTTACAAATACCACCTACATTCTAAGGACCATCCACATCATTCTGTCGCACCAACTGGTAACTGATACATCACTCATCGAACAAGTGATTTCCTAATGTTTTTTATTCCTAATGTTTGTGATTTTTTTATCCTTAATGTTTGTGTTTTTTTTAAATATCGTTAATATTTAGTTGTATTTAATTTTATTTTTAATATTTTTTATTTGGATCAAATTAAATTTAAATGTTAAATTTATGTAAAATATTAGAGACAAAATTAAAAATTTTTATGATAATTTTGATAAAAATCGAAGACGCTAGGAGAAAACTGAATAAATCAAAAACATTAAAAATAAAGTTTAATAGAATTAAACCAATATTTTTGAAAAAAAAAATAATAGATGTTAAAGACAAAAAAAGTACTTCATTCATAATAATAATAATAATAATAATAATAATAATAATAATAATAATAATAATAATAATAATAATAATAATAAATATAATATACTGAGTGTGGTTATACTAACCGAAAAATATAACCTACAAATTGAATTTGAGCTGAAAAAGTAAGTGACAGTTTAACCCCAAATTCAGTTGAATAAATGTTGGGTCTGATGAATTATTGGGTCCAACAAAGTGGTCATGATCATAAAATATTCGCCATTGGATTCGATGATTCCAAAACGTTTAAATCATTAAATGGTTTTATAATAAGACATATTTTTTAAGTTTTTTAATAATTGCTAAATAATTCTTATTTAATTTTAATTACAAATTAATTCTTTATATATTATTTAATTATAAAATTTATTTTTTATTTTATAATCATTATTTTATCATTCATCTATCATGTTTATTAATAATAAAAACTAAAACAATAACAAATTAGATCTTCTATTAATCGTAATAAATATTTTGTAATTTTAATCGATCATAATTTTATCATTGATCCGTTACATACGTATTAGATTGGAAAAATCATGTTTGTTAGAAATTCAATCGATTAGAATTGATACACAATTAATTGAATTTTGCAAGGCATGTAGGGTTTTTCTTATTCAATCGATTGGTCATATTACCCAATCGATTGAAATCGTCAAAGCAACATGGGTTTAGTCAATTCAATTGATTGGTTTTGTTACCCATTGATTGACTTACGCTATTAGAATGATATATGAAAGTTTAATCGATTGAAATTTGTACGTGAGTACATGACTAATGGTATTTTCCAATTCAATCAATTTAAATGTGACGTGAATAAGGTTTTTTCCTACATTCAATCAATTGGTATGATAATAATAATAATAACAACTCTCTAGCTTTGATGGCACTAATTGGTATTTTCTGATTTTATTGTTGATGTTACTCAATCGATTGAAGGCTTCAAAGCAATATGAGGTCTCACAATTCAATCGATTGGCTGTGTTACTCGATCGATTTAAGCCTTCAAAGCAATATGAATTTTCACAATTCAATCGATTGGTTGTGTTATCCAATCGATTGAATTGTGCACTACGTTATATGTTACACCGTTCTCAATTTTTCTACTCGTGGTTATAAATTATTATTTTGTTATCCATCTATCTTATCTTTAAAATTGTATCTTCAATTTGTAAGCTTTTATTTTGATTTAAATACTCTAATCTTATCTTTTCTTTAATATTAAGGTTAAAAATTGGTGAATGCAAAACTTTTACCCTCAACTCTAGTTCTTTTTGCATTTTTAGTTGTGGCCATTTTGGGTATTGGTTCGGTGAATTTTGTAGGGATTTGGATGATGATTAATAATATGTATGTAGTTTGGAGTGAATGTGGATGAAATTGGAGAAGAAGAAGAGAGAAGTTTTCTAAATTTAGAAGAGAAGAGAGGTTATGCAGAAATGGAGTTGTAAAATTTAAAAAGGGGAAGGAGGCTGAACATGAATGGTTATCAGGTTTAATATATAGTGCATATCAAAATTCAATCGATTGTATTATCATACCAATCGATTGAATGTAGGAAAAAATCTTATTCACGTCACATTTAAATCGATTGAATGCTCATACCAATGGATTGAATTAGAAAATACCATTAGCCGCGTACAAACTTCAATCGATTGTATTATCATATCAATCAATTAAACTTTCATATATCATTGCGTAAGTCAATCGATTAGTAACAGAACCAATCAAGTGAATTAACTAAACCCAGATTGCTTTGATGATTTCAATCGATTGGGTAATATAACCAATCGATTGAATAAGAAAAACCCAACACATCTTGCAAAATTCGATCGATTGTGTATCAATTCTAATCGATTGAATTGTTAACAAATACGATTTTTTTAATCTAATACGTATGTAATGGATCAATGATAAAATTATGATCGATTAAGATTGTAAAATATTTATTACAATTAATGAAAGATCTAATTTATTATTATTTTAATTTTTTATTATTAATAATTATAATAGATGAATAATAAAACAATAATTTATAAAATAAAAAAAATTTATCGTTAAATAATATATAAGAGATTAATTTATAATTAAAATTAGGTAAAAATTATTTAACCGTTATTAAAAAATTTAAAAAAGGGTAAAAAAACATAAACAAGCCAAAGGGAGAACAATTTTACACAAATAAGCCAAAGCAAAATCTGATTCATCAATCAACCAAAGCACATTTCTATGTAGTTCGAACCAAGCTGGTTCGAACTAAGTTTTCACGTAATTCGAACCAAATAGGTTCGAATTACACATTGTAAACTAGAACCACATAATTCGAACCAATTAGGTTCGAATTACATTGAAGAAATAGTCACCAAGTAATTCGAACTAGGATGGTTCGAATTACTCAGAATTCGTTCTAGACAACAATTTAAGTTACGAACATAGTTTCCGCATCATGTCTTAATAAAACTCATACATTTATTTATTTCGGTGTGCATTAGACATACATTTTGTTTAAAATTGCGTAGATAGAACATATTCATTAACTAAAATCCCATTCAAAGTACATCGCACTAACGTTAACAAATTCTATCAGTCACTAACTACAACTAAGAAAACCGATAATAGTGGAATCTAAACGCGAAATTGAAATAACAAAAGTACCAAAGCCACCAATACACCTAATCATGTCCCCGTGTGTGCTCTGCTCCTCCGAGCTGTGGGCAGCTCCGACGTGTGTGGCCAGGCTGCCAACAAAGCCCACATCTCTTTGGCCGGTTCGGATCTGCCTCGTCCATTTTGGTCCGTATCCGAGTGGACCTCGGACGACCCTCTCTCGCACGCCTCTTGTTGGGGTCAGGGATGACAGTCGGCCCATCATATGGTGGCCAGAAACCCTCCGAAATGGGAGGTGTGAAACCCATCCGATATACACTGAAGACCGAACTAAGACGATACACCTGGTGGACGTAAGGCTCCCATGTAAGCCGTGAGTAGGCACAGCATGCCAGTGCGTGGGGACACGGGAAATGAAGTGCCTGGAAGTATCCGCAGTCACATGTGTGAGATGCAAGCGAGACTCTGTAGCTACCCAGTGAGAAAGAACCAGTCGGAATTGTCTCTGCGACGGTGAACTCGGAGTTATCCCTGTCGTACACAGTAACCGTGAAGCACCTAGCCGTCTTCAAGTTGGCCTCTATACACTTCACCAAGTGCTGACTAAATTGTGCTCCGGTTCCCATCTGCGCCTCAGCCTCTCTCCCTTTGCGAACAAATAATTCGGCCAACCTTCCGTATGTTGCCTTCACTAGCGAGCACACAGGAAGGTTTCTGACACCCTTGAGGATCGAGTTCACACACTCAGATATATTCGTCGTCATGTGTCTGAATCTACACCCCTCATCACAATGCTGTGTCCACAACGAATACTCAATCCGATTCGCCCAGTCATACATCGCCGGATCTTCGGACCTAAGAATATCAAACCAGTAATGAAACTCGACCTCGGTCTTAGCGTACGCCGCATTCACAAGTAGCCTCCTTGCGTCTTTGCCTTTGAAGGTGAGGGCAAAATTTGCCGCAACATGTCGAATGCAGAATGCCCGGTACGCAGATGGAGGTAACCAGCCTCCGTCAGGAGCCTCAAGCACGGCCTTGATGCCGTTATGCCTGTCCGAGATAACCAGCAGACCCGCTGTGGTGTCACATGCTGACGCAGGTGGGAGAGAAAGAAGGACCACGACTCAGCATTCTCACCCTCGACTAATGCGAATGCAACAGGGAGTATATTGGAGTTCCCGTCCTGTGCAATCGCGACAAGCAACGTTCCCCCATACTTACCATACAGATGGGTGCCATCAATACTAACTAGGGGCTTGCAATGACAGAATGCCTCGATACACGGTGGAAACGTCCATAATAGTCTGTGAAAATAAGCTCGAGACTCGTCCAACTGTCCACCGACACGAACAGGGCTCGTCTTTAGGACTGCAACAGTACCAGGTATCGTCAACTGGACTCCTAACACCCACCTTGGGAGCTCGTTGTACAACTCATCCCAGTCACCATAGATGAGGGCAACAGCCTTCTGCTTCGCCAACCAGACCCTCCTGTAAGTTGGGCTAAACCCAAAGTGTGCGGCGGTGGCATTTAGGAGCACCTTGATGTTGACGGATGCATCAGCCCTAACCATTGGCATAATGAATGCCGATATCACATGGTAATCCAAACTCCTGTAGTCGCTGGAAATGGAGGTGGCGAGACAAGTATGCGGTCCGTTGTAACGTTTGACCTCCCAAAGTCCATTGCGCTGTCGGAGACTAAGCCGAATCAACCATGTGCACCCATTGCCGAACTCAGAACACTTGCCCACATACCGGCGATAGTCAGACTCCACGACCTTGTACTATACCCCTCAACGGATGCTATAAGTCTTGACACTTAACAGGGCTTCTTCTTTATTCGGAAATTGCTGACCAACCTGAAACTCTGTCAGACCTGCAGACCCTTCAGCATCTCTAGCGCCAAATCCAGCCGGCTGCCCAGGAACCCCCTCTTGCCTCATGGCATCCAAGTCCAAAGAGAAAAAATGTGGAGGGTACTACTGCGTGCCAGAGCTAGAACTACCGCCCGCCCCCAGCAGGCTCACTTGCTCCAACATCATCGCCACTGTCATCAGCAATCATATCCGGCTCGACATCATCATCCTCTGGATCATCCAAGAATCCATCTCCAACCCCAGCCGGTGCAACACACTGTAAAGAGGTCCGCAGATGTTCCCCTTCTCCGACCTCGTCGCCTACACTGTCGTTGAGATCAACAGCGAATGAAGGGGAGGCGACATGTTGGATGGGTGGCTCGTACGCAGGGACGGAAGAAGATGCAACGGCAGGTCTGGAGATAGAACCGACTACCGTGGCTAAAGTGGTGGTATTCCGGTTCGAACCCCCGAGCTGGACACCGCGTTAACCAACTTTGCCAACAGTTCTGGTGTCCTTACCTCTGAAAACTACCGGCGACAATGAAACATGACCTGCAAGTTCTCATCACTCCCGATCGTGAAACAATCGTACTTTACGATTTTCTGGAGCACCGTGATTGGAATTCGATAAAAAAACTTCTTAACCCGTTTCACACCTTCTAGACCAAGTTTTAGCAGTACGGAGCTAACAAGGTCCTCATACCTCGTCGTAGGCCTGACGATAATACACAGAGGATCCTTATTAGTGAACTTCACACCGGAACGAGTTTTCCTCTTAATGGATCATCTGTGGTAAACCAACACTACGAAACTCTCCTCACTAGCCATCTTACCCCCCTCTACTGATAGCAACTCACGTTCACACCATATATATACAGGTCTGGTCCTCACTAATTCGAACCAACCTAGTACGAAATATGGTATGTGGTTGGTTCGAATTACTTCAGGAGTGTAATTCGAACCTAATTAGTTTGAATTATGAAGCTAGAATTCGAACCTAATTGGTTCGAATTATATGGTTCTGGTTTACAATGTGTAATTCGAACCTATTTGGTTCGAATTATGTGAAAACTTAGTTCGTTCGAGCTACATAGAAATGTGCTTTGATTGATTGATGAATCAGATTTTGTTTTGACTTATTTGTGTAAAATTGTTCTCCCTTTGACTTGTTATGTTTTTTACCCTTTAAAAAATATATTTTATTATAGGACATTTAATAATCCATACGGACTATCAGCGAGCCATAAGTGCATAGTGCCTTCCGACCTTAAACTTCTCGGATTAAATTAAATTACAATTACCGTAACAGAAGCAAACAAAACTTGGAAGAGAGAAAGGGTTACATTACGTTCATACCATTTCGTTTGAATAACAGATTTTATTGAATTCGGATTTCGGAAGGCAGCTCATTAATTCATGTTCACCTCATCGAATTCTGATCCTTCGTCGCCGTTGGTAACACATTCTGATCCTAATTCCGTTTCCGCAACACACCCTTTACTCCCAGCTTCAATTTTTAATCGTTTTATGGTTCGATTTCTCAATCCCCATATTCTCCGGTTCATATAATTTCGCTGATTTTGAGTGCCGCATCTAATTTCTGGTCAATTATTATTGGGTTCCGTGTTTTCTAAGTCAAAATTTGCATCTTTATATATATATTTTTTAATTTTTAAACTGGTGATCTTTATATGTAGGTACATTGAAGTGAAATTTTGTTGCTGGGAAGAGTGAGAATTTGCTGTGTTTAAGTCAGAGTTCCTGTGAGTTTTGAGTGATAGGTTTACCCTGGTACTTTCTTGTCTCAATCACATTACACTAAGAATTCAAGTACCTGTGTAAAATATGATGCATTTTATTGGTATAGACACTCATAATGGGTTGGAACAATTACAGCTTTTAGCTGCATTACAAACTTGTATCAATCAGATATTTGGAAGTAACAACGACTGGCCATTAACTAGAATGAGAAGAGTTATCAGCCTATGTTTAATGATTGGAAGATTGATCAATCCCTTTTTTCTTTCTTCATAATTAGGTTGCCTTTATATTAATGTGATATGTTTGCATGTTCACACCTCTATATCACTTAAATGACTGATCCATTTTAACTGAGGTCAATCAAACACATGATTTAGAGAACTCAAATGAATTGAAATGCTGAATTATCAAATTTAAGTGTCAAACAGAGTAGTTTGGGGTTCTGGAACTGATGCATAAAACAGGAAACTTGTAGAATTAGCAGGGCTTGCATGTAAGGTAAATTTCAGGTGCATAGATTCATGTTCTGTATGAATAATTACCAAAGTAATAATGGGTTGAACTGTGAAAACATTGCATATAATGATTTGTTTCAAGCAATATCAATGTAACTTTTTTGTCTCTTATAACAGAAATCACATTGAACACTCCATTTTATACCTTGGTTAATCCTGGTTGTTGACCGCTGCAAATGCTGGCAAGTGGCCCCCCATCTCGTATGGGTTCATCTGTTTCTCCGTCTCAAGGAATATTTCCACCTTCGAATATTGGAAATAGTGAATTCCTTAATGTTGGGGCCTCTTCTTCTTTTCCCCCGCCTGAATTAGATATGAACAAAAATGATGAAACAGATTTACTCTCAGTATCATGGAATCAGAACAGTGGTTGTATTGCTGCTGGGACAAGTAATGGTTTTCGTATCTATAATTGTGAACCTTTCAAGGAAACTTTCAGGCGTGATTTAAAGAGTGGTGGTTTCAAAATTGTGGAGATGCTGTTCCGGTGCAATATTCTGGGACTTGTTGGTTCTGTAGGTAATACCCATTACCCACCCAATAAAGTTTTGATTTGGGATGATCATCAGAGCAGGTGCATTGGTGAATTTACATTCAGATCTGAAGTTCGCGGAGTGAAGTTGAGACGTGATCGGATTGTAGTTGTCCTTGAGCACAAGATATATATTTATAACCTTATGGATCTGAAGCTTCTTCACCAGATTGAGACTCTGGCAAATCCTAGGGGGTTGTGCTGTCTTTCTCACCATTCAAATACATTTGTTTTGGCTTGTCCAGGTCTTTGCAAAGGACAGGTTCGGGTTGAACATTTTGGACTAAATGTTACCAAATTAATCAATGCTCATGATTCTCAAATTGCTTGCTTCACTCTGTCAATGGATGGACTACTCCTTGCAACTGCTAGTGTAAAGGGCACTTTGATTAGAATCTTCAATACACTGGACGGGTCGCGATTACAAGAAGTAGGTTACTATACAATATTATAGCATAGGATAGAGATATTTCTTCAATAGGATTTGGTTTGATCTTTCATATTGATGTTCTGTCATTTGCTTTCTCTTTCTTGTAGGTGAGAAGAGGGGTGGATAGAGCTGAAATAAACAGTATGGCTCTGTCACCAAATGTGCAGTGGTTGGCAGCATCAAGTGACAAAGGAACTGTTCATTTATTCAACTTGAGAGTGAGAGTGTTTGGGGAGGATACTCGGCCAAACTCTCCCAGAGGGCCTGCTCTGGCCCATCAGAATTCTTCAACTTCTTTAGATCCCTTGGTTTCTCCAAATACCGGTGCCAATCCAAATTCATCATTATCTTTCATGAGAGGTACAATATATTTTCATAACTATAGGGATCATCACTTGGAATCATGGTAATTCATACTTTGGAGATTCAGTAATTTTGTCTTTGTCCAGTTTATCTATTAAATTCTATCCTGGGAGCTAGATTTTGTGTCTGCATGCACACGTGTGTGTTTAATGCTAATTTATCAATCATCTTATCAATCTTGATGGAATGTGTGCAGAGCATTATGTATATAATGTGATGAAATTGTGTTGTATGTTTATCTTTCTAGTGGGACAAAACTCTGGTTTGTGCTTATTGGTCTTCCTTAACATTGTAGGAGTTTTACCAAAATACTTTAGCTCAGAATGGTCATTTGCTCAGTTCCACTTGTCTGAACGCACAAAATTCATTGTAGCATTCGGATCGCAGTCTCAGAACAGTGTCCTAATTGTTGGCATGGATGGGAGGTACTTTTCTTACTCTTTTTGTATATTTGTTAACTTGGTTCTCATTTTTGTTCCTCACAGCCTCTTCTCTCTTTTTCCTGTGGCTTCAGTTTCTATAGGTGCAGTTTTGATCCGGTGCGTGGGGGTGCAATGTTGCAGAAGGAATATGTTAGTTTTCTAAAGTTTCAAAGTAGATCAACTATTTAGAGTTGTTCCACATCCTCACCAACCAAACTCTTCTCAGCCATGTAAATATGATGCATCCCCAAGATCAGGCATATGTGTAAATATGATCCCCCAACATTGAAGGCTTGGAGATACATTGCTGTCTATTACTGTATAAATCTTGTATATAGTAGAGACTAGAGGAAAATAAAATGAAATGAAATTGTAAAAGAACAATGCCCATGGCAAATAATTCACTTGTTGAATCTGCCATAACACCATTTCCGGCAAAATTTTTGAGTATCAGATCATGTTACAAATATTTGGCAAGTTTGCATAACATAAGTTCAAATCTCAATGCCCTTGATGTATTAAAATGTCTTGCTACATTTGCTTTTACGCTTATGTGTATTAATCAACTCGGTTGATTCCTGATTACAACATACTTAGGTTAATTATCACTTATGCTTGTGCTTCATCTTTCACTGAACTTGCTCTCTCTTAACCATTAGAGGAGGTATGATTGTAAAACAATAATGCAAATTTGACTGGTAATATGGATATTCAGGAATGTAGGTTTTATTAATGAAAGAAGCCATTCACATTAATCTTTTTACAAAGTTTTTGTCAACGTGATGACTAACCTGAACAAAGAGAGCACCACAAAATTAACTTGAAATAATATAAAGGAAAGTTGTGTAATAGAAAATTTGGCTTCTTGACGAGATGGAGAAGTAATTTTAGTGAACATTCCTTGATCAAGGTTGGCAGGTTGGAAAAAATTATTTGACCATATGAAGTGTGCAAAATTTACCATTGATTGACAAAGGTAACCTTCACATAGTAAATAGTACAATTTGACGATGTTCATTTGTATACATTTGTTATTCTTTGGGTAAACTAAGACACAGGTACACAGCACATAATTTCTATATTCTGTTCCGTTCTTGTACAATAATATTCTGTTGGACGTTGGGGTGCTACTGTAGCACATATTATTCAACCGTAAAGAAGAATTATCAGAAGGGTCACAGCTTAGATCTTGTAAGTTTGTCATCAAAAACAATCATCACCTTCCCAATGACTTTCCTATCTTTGATAGCAGAAAACGCAAGGTTGGCCTGCAATGATCAGAAGTTCATGTTAGCACAGATGACATGCAAGTGGTGCAAATTTATAACTATCTACAGTTTTTTCATAAAAGTATTTATGCATTCACACTATAGAAGCTGTATTGATTATTGAATTAGATAGGAAAAGAAAGTGATATTCAAATCTGTAGAAGAGCTGTAAAACGAATTCCTGACCTCTGACAAGCGGTAAGAATGAGAAATGTGGATGGAAATCAAGCCTCTTGCCAACCAAGACAATAAGTCTTTTAGAGAATCTTCAAGAACAGCTGGGCGATTTATCTTGTAGCTACCCCAATAAAGACCATGAACTGTCCAATTCTGGCAAAATGGTTTTAAATCAATGAAATATCAGTAATGAGGGATATAAACAAGTGACTTTTGAAGTTCGAAGGTTTTACGAATAAAGCATAATTAGATCAATCAAGACTTAACTCATGAGAGTATACCTTAACAAGAGCTATGTTAGCAGGGATGACAGGAATTTCGCCGCTCGCAAACCCAATTATGAGAATCTGAGCTCCCCATTTCAGAAGTTTCATACTTTCTTTCGTAAGCTTGCCTCCAACCGGGTCATAGAGGACATCAACACCTTTAAGCCTTCTAGCCTTAAGGAACTCTTTCACACTCTCGATAACATTTTCACTGACCAAGTCCACCACATGATCAACACCAAGAGTCTTCAAAATCTGCACCTTTTCAGCTCCCCTGAAACCGAGTTATGCAAAACAATAAACATTCAACTCCAACGGATACCTAGTAAATGGAAATATCAATCAAATGCAGAACAATTATATCAGTCATATTCAACCTTGCATTGAAACAAATTAGTACTACCTAGCAACAGCAATGACAATGGCACCACACGCTTTTCCAATTTGAACAGCTGCAAGCCCTACACCTCCTGCTGCACCCAAAACCACCAACACCTACAATTTCATCAACTTTTCAACCACTCCAAAGAGATATAAACATAACCAACATGTGAAATAAATAAACAAACAAATAAATAAGTAAAAATTAACTACGTATGACATACCTGACCAGAGGTTAAATTAGCTCTATGGACAAGTGCTACATGAGAAGTGCCAAATGCCACAGCAAGTGCTCCAGCAGCAACAAGATCACAACCTTCTGGCACACGAAACCTTCAACCCAAAAAATGGGTTAAAAACAAAGTTAATAACTTTACACGCCACAATGAACAATTTGTCAATTTCTCAAATTTACCATCAATTTTTGTTTTGAAAAGAAAAAAAAGTAAATGAATTAGGAGGGGAATCTCACAACTCGTTCTCGTCAACAACAATGAACTCAGCGAATGAACCAAGAGCAGCAAAGGAACAAACAGGGTCCCCAACACGAAAGTTTGAAACTTTGGGGCCAACGGCGTCAACGATTCCCGAGTAATCGGATCCAGGTATGAATGGCAAAGTCGCCTTCTCCTGATACTTACCTTGGATCTGCAAGTAATTTGCAAAATTCAAGCTCGTAGCCTTGATTCTGACTCTTACAGAAGTGGGAGACTTCAACTGAGGAACTGGATGGTTCTTGGACACAATTATTGGGCTGTTATCGTCTTCCAAAGATAACGATGGATCACCAAGTTTTCTGCACAAAAGAGCTTCCATTTTCCACTATATGTCTCTGGATTATGTAATTCGTAATCCAAATTTCGAAGATAGAATAGAACCTTTTTGTCACTTCATTTTAGATGAGCAATCATGCGGCAGACGGATATTTTTTTATTTAAATTAATTAAGTATATTATTTATCGAAATAAGTAAAAGACAGTGTTAAGACTTAAGAGTATCAGTTCTATGATATAACGGTAAATACGGGTCAGATTGGTTTAGGTTTTAGAATCAAACTAATTGAATTATAATTAGTTTGATTTGTTTTGGATTTATATTTTTTTGTATGTATTTAAATTAAATCAAACTGATTAATAATGGATTAATAATGGATTAATTCGTTTGAATAATTGAGTACTCAATAAAATAAAAATTTATAAAAAAATAAAATTTTTATCTTAAAAATTTTTAAATACAATAAATATGTAAAATTAATAGAAATAATTTAAAAATGTTAAATACTAAATATATTAAAATTTAAACACATTAAATACCATGGAAGTGATTGCACTTGAAGAAGAAGTGCTTCCAACAACAGTATTATTTAAAGGTAAAGTGAGGTTTGAGAAAGTTTTGCTAGGGTTTACTCTATAGGGTGAGGAAATTGCTGCTAGTGCTAGGGTTATTGGGTGAGAAACTTAAAATCATTAAAAGGTATATATGTTTTTAAAATCGGGTTCCGTACTCCTAGAACCGTTACCCGAACTAATTACTAGAGAGAGGCATTGGTTTGGTTTAGGTCGGACCCAATTACCCGTTGGTTCCAGCTACCCATGCTCACCCCACTATGACCCAAATTTAATTAAACTTATATCCCGGTGATTAAGTAATAAGTACTTGAAACATGTCACGATAAGAGTTGAATATATCTCAAGTGCATCCGGATATGACACGTAATTAAAAATTGGATATTCACTATACAAAATATGATCGTATTTTAAACAAGATCACAGTATCCGAGATGTGTTCGAAAACATAAACAAGGTTATACTACTCGAGATATAGCCGAGACACAAAATAGGATCACAATATCCAAGATACATGTCTAATTAACTAAGTGTCTCTACATCCTAGATGATTATATCTGAAAAAAAATATCTATATAAGGACTTTTCTAATTCCATCATTAATCACATTATATCTATCTCTCCACTTTTAATCTTTATACTTCTTTTTTACATACACATGGATAATAATGAGTTCTTTTTTATAATAACTTATCCCAATAGAACAATAAGTAATGGTAAGGAATGTGTGATATTTGAGGGTAATTCAACTGTGAGGTTGTGGACAAGCCATGTTGATTCTCTAGATTTGTAGAAGAATGTCATACTGAGCAACATGTGGATAATAAGTTCCAAGGAGGTTGGAAGAGTTGCATATAGATTTTTATTAGTACAGTCGAGTGGAGGGTTTACTAACAAGGTATTTTGGTTGGAAGCTGATTAGTATGTAAGAGTAATGTTTGACGTACATGCTAGGCTAATGACACAACATGTGATGAAGTAGTACATTATGGTTCATGACAATAGTGGTAGTTGTGGGCTGTCATCTTCTAATCCACTCTAAAATTATCATATCAGATCTAATATTTGTATTTTTTTAGGATCAGATCCGATCCACTCCACACACAAATAGATCGGATATTGGATATATCCGGTTAAAATTAGAAAATATACCTAAAAATTAAAAAACTAAAAAAAGTTCGAAACTTTTTTTTCACAAAGTACGAACCAGAACTAGAATTCAATCCACAGCAGAGAGAACTAGAAATTTCATACTTAATAATAGCACCAAATTTCACATAACAATAATCATACAAATCCAAAATTTTTTAACAATAGTACTAAAGAAACTTAATACCTAATAGTATCTAAAGTTACCTAGTAGTATTTAAATTTAAAATAAAAAATTAACCCAGATGCAAAAGAAAAGCCAAAAACCAGAAGTTAAACGACAAAGAGGCGAGGAAAAACACTTGAATAGAGGCTAAAGCCAGAAGTAGAACGACAAGGAAGTAAGGAGTGACGAGTGGCAAGCGGCGAGGCTGAGCAATGAAGGGCGAGGGATGAGCAACAAGCGGCGAGGCCCAACGACAAGGGGTAATGCCGAGTGATGAGTAGAGGATTGAAGGTAAGGACAATTCACTAAGGGAGAGAGGATTGTATGATGCCGGCAGCATAAAAGAATGATGTGACTGAGGGCCGAAAGAAAAGAAGACGTGGGGTGAGTGGATGTGAGTGAGAGAGAAGCGCCAAAAGTGAAGGGAAGTAATTAGGATTCGTTTGATTTGAGAAAATAACACATATGTATAATATATTTTATTTATTTAATTATTAATGTGCGGATTTGTTGATCGTTTCTGCGGGTATCTACCTGAAATCTGCAATCCGATCCTATCAGTTTTGGATCGAATCTTTATCCGCAACATTTGGTTCAGATCTAGATAAACACTGCGAATCTGTAAATCGACTCTGATTCATATGTACCCCTATTTGCATCTGCTCCAGAGGCAATGTGTGAGACTCTGTTCCTCAGCCAAGTCATCTTCAAACCAAAATCCTACTTCCTATCATCTGGTTGTGAAGGCAGCCAGTCGTCGAGCAAATTCTCAATCCACTGCCATGTGCGGTGCCCATAGAACTACTGGAAGTCTAGAAGTCTTTGGTGCAACCCTTGATTGGTTCACCATCTGTGCCTAGGCCAAGATGATAAACAACATCCTTCAAAGTAATTGTTACCTTACCCCACGGAAGGTGAAAATTGTGGATCTTTGGCCTCCACTGTAACGACCCATATTTTTCAAAATATAAATATAAATAAGTTATAATTTATTTTATAAATTGGAGTTCCTTATTTTTAGAAAGTATTTCCATTCACTCTGATACCATTAATTTACAAACAACAACAATAATTCAATAAGATTTTAACATAAACTTAATTAAACTCAACTAATAATTAATCAAACCAATATTTACTTATCAAATTCACATTTAATTATTATAAAATTACAAAACCCTACCTCCACATTAAATTAAAATACTCGAAGTTCCGGAGAAGCTTTCTGACCAAGCTACCGAAGAAGAAAACGTCAGAAATTATGTGTGCCTCCTAGAACTCTAATTGGACGAACTCAAGGGGAAGGGGAGCTATGTCACCGTCAACTTCTACCGAACAAAAGTGATATCAACGTATAGAGGAGGAAGACAGAAACATTTTTATTGGATTAAATTTTTTATTAGAGTTACAGATCACAAGGAATCGAAACCAAAATTTTTGGTGTGGGTCACGGTTTCTTCATGTAAGCATTCGGTCTCTCTCTCCGTATGAAAGGAAAAGAAGCCAATGAATTTTGATGATGATTATATGTGATTAGCGAAGTGTTTCATTTTTAGGAATATTAAGTGTAACACCCTACCGCACAAAACTTTACGCTTAAGCCGTAAAACAGAGGTGGTGTGGTATTATGGCCTTTAAAATAAAATATATACATATAGTAGCAGAAAAAGTATAATAACTAGAAGCCTTGAAAAACAGGTGAAACAAAATTTGCAAAATGAAAAGCGCAACGCTCAAAAAACGAGATTACTTACGTGCTAAGAAACTTAAAGCTTATAAGTATAAATAAACAGAAAGTGGGATTGGAGAGTCAATGATGCAGAACGACTAGCTTCTAACACAGCCTCTAAAGCCAAGGTTGGCCAAAGAGTATTACATACATACATATATATATATATATATATATATATATATACAGAATCCCAAAACCCCTAACTCTCGATAAACCTCTAAGAGGATCAAAATAAACAAGTCATTTGGAGAGAAAGCTAAGTATATAGACATATGAACTATACAGCAAAAAAGGAACCCTCTCGACCTGCATCTGAAAAATAATAACACAGTATGGGGTGAGAACCAGAGGTTCTCAGCATGTAAAGGTGCCACACACATAATATATAAGGTCCTGGGAATGCCAGAAGCAATCCTAGAATGCCGACACTCAGGCAGTACTAGCAGAAGTGCAGTGGTCAACCTCTGTTTCAATGCTAGAAAACTTTCTTCACACTAAAGAGTCCAGACGAAAGGTACATCTTTCCTAATCAGCTTGGTTAAAGGTATGGCAAGCTGTGAAAATCCCTTAACGAATCTCCGATAATAACCTGCCAAACCTAGAAAACTTCTAATCTCTGTCACCGAAGTTGGTCGCTCCCAATTCATCACTACTTCAACCTTAGCAGGATCTACTGCTATTCCCTAGTTGCTCACCACGTGGCCAAGAAACTTCACTTCAGTCTTCCAGAACTCGCACTTATATGGTTTAGCACACAACTTCCTATCTTTCAAGATTTGTAGCACAGTCCGTAAGTGATCCACATGCTCATCTTCTATCTTAGAGTAAATAAGAATGTCATCGATGAATACGACAACAAACTTATCCAAATACGGATGGAAAATTCTATTCATGTAATTCATGAATATTGCCGGAGTATTTGTCAACCCGAAAGACATCATTGTGTACTCATAATGTCCATAGTGTATCCTAAAAGCAGCTTTGGGAATATCCTCATCTCTAACCCTTATCTGGTGGTATCCGAATTGCAAATCAATCTTAGAAAACATGCCGGCTCCTTGTAACTGGTCCATTAGGTCGTCAATTCTTGGCAACGGATATTTATTCTTTACAGTAACCTTATTCAGCTGCCGATAATCGACACACAGGCGCATACTTCTGTCTTTCTTTTTTACCAGTAGCACTGGCGCTCTCCACGGGGAAACACTTGGTCGAATGAAGCGTTTATCCAATAGATCTTCCAGTTGAACCTTTGATGCGTGCTATAAACTTGATAGCCACGATTTTAGGAAATTGCACGATCGGCAAAAATTCCTTCCGGCAAGTGCACCGGTTATCGTCAAGTAAAAACTCACAATAGAGTGAGGTCGAATCCCACAAGGATTGGTTGAGTGAGCAATTCGGATTAGAAGTGTGTTCTAGTTGAGCGGAATCAATATTTAGATGAGGATTGCGGAATGTAAAATTGGCGGGAAATGTAAATGGCAAGAAATTGAAAGTGCGGAATCTTAAATTGCATGAATTAAAGAGCGAGAAGCTAAATTGCTGAAATTAAAAAGGGATCGGGGTTATTGCATGAATTAAATTTGCAGAATGTAAAGAGAAAGTGTAGATCAGAAATGGGGAATTCATTGGGTTTCAGGAGATATTGAGATCTCCGAATCAAAACATCTTTATCCCTTCCTCAACCAATGCATTCATTGAATTTTGCTCGGCAATCTTATATGATTGGATCCCAATCCCTTGGCTCACCAATTCTCTCTAAAAACAAACAAATTCCCAATCCCTTGGTTTAAATGTTCATAAGAAGAGATGATGCTCGATCACTGATTATACCACACAGTTTCATGAACCATAATTTGGTAGGATTACATGTTACAATATCCATCCAAACCCCAATCCAATTCACTGTGAGAAAGCTTCTCTAGCATGAATCCTCCATTCCTTTCCCAAGGTTCCGAAGGATTCCAATTATGGATAGTTTCTTTCCCAAGACAACTATCCAATGGAATTAGATCGAGAAGCTTTCTAACAAAATTCAAGAGAAAAGATTGAAGAAGAAGATAAAAACTATTATTGATTCATTGAATTACAATAGAGCTCCCTAACCCAATGAAAGGGGTTTAGTGAGTCATAGCTCTGAATTCAATTACAAAAAGATGAAAACTAGCAAAATGATCCCCAAAAGTATCTAAAGGTCCTTTCAAACTTAAATTCTATCCTATTTATACACTTTCTAAATTGAGCTTCTGTTGTGTTTCTTGGGCTTTGAGGCCTTTTCCTGATTTCCTTTTGCTTTGGGTTTATGATCCATAATCCTGATGAGGCTGCTGATCCAATTCTGCAACATTCATTGAGCCAACTTAGTGATAATCAAGTAATGACATATGACTCAACAAATTGAAATTCCAGACTCCTCAATTCTTCAGGCCCAATCCCATAAACCATGATATTCAATTGGGTTTCATACCAGAGTATATTTAAGTTAATATTTGTGCTCAAATGCTAACTTAAACTGCAATATTCTTGGCCCAGAAACCTTTTCAATTAGTGGCGTTTAAGTTGAAGTTTAAGCTTAAACTTCAACTTAAACGCCAGACACTTCCAGGAGGTAAAATTGTCGAACACGTTTAAGCTTCAGTTTAAGGTTAAACTGAAGCTTAAACGTGGGAATGGAAGAAAGCAATCCTGGAGTGTGAAATGTCGAACACGTTTAAGCTTCAGTTTAAGCTTAAACTGAAGCTTAAACGTGGAAATGAGAAAGCAACCCCTGGAGGAAAATTGGGTCAAACACGTTTAAGCTCCAGTTTAAGCTTAAACTGGAGCTTAAACGTGGAAATGCAAAACGCAACCCTGGAGGAGAATGGTCGAACACGTTTAAGCTTCAGTTTAAGCTTAAACTGAAGCTTAAACGTGGAAATGAGAAAGCAACCCTGGAGGAGAAGAAATAGTCGAACACGTTTAAGCTCCAGTTTAAGCTTAAACTGGAGCTTAAACGTGGGAATGCTCCCTGGTGCTTTCAATTCTGGCGTTTAACTTCCAGTTTAAGGTTAAACTGGAGGTTAAACGCCACTTGTGATATTCAAGCTTCCTTTATTGATTTTGTTGCTTCCTTGCCTAGCCTCTTCTTCCCTGAAATCATCCAAACAACTGCATCAAAGTCTTGCAAAAATTTCATGAGAAATCTTTCATTCATAGCATTCAAGTAATATAACTAAAAACTCATGAAATTTGCATCAAAAATCATACTGTTTGGATGGTTTATTGCTTTGTTATTCATTTAACCATTCTTGGTTACTTTAAGCTCAAGAAAATGCATAAAACAACTAAAACTAACAGAAAAATGCTAGTGAAACTAGCCTAAGATGCCTTGGCATCACAACACCAAACTTAATACTTGCTTGTCCCTAAGCAAGTCCTGAGTTATTGGAGAAGAAAGTATGAAACAGAAAGCAATTACATTGGCTATAATAGCAAGCATTTGAAGTTCATCAGAAGGGTTTTATGCAGAAAGTTGCAGCATCACTTTTTCATTCTTATCAGGTAAGATTATCACTTTTTCATTGCATCCATCAAACACTGATATGGCCTCTTGTTATTCTTATGTCCTTGGCACTTTTCCCTTCTTTGTTTTTCTTTTTCTTAGAGCTCCTTTGCTCCTTGTTTGCTCAGTGTCATGTGTTGCACAAGCCTTTGGCATTTTCTTTTTTTCTTATCAGTGCACTACACATATCCACTACAGGCATTTTAGTTCACATTTCTTCTTGAGACATTGGTGCCCAGCACCTCTTTGTGTGACTAAATGTTTTGTATTTAGGTTGCTCTTGATAATGGACTTTTGGTTGATAATCCCGGGTTAGTTAACTCAAGTTACCAAGTGTTGAAACACTCCTCAGAACCTATTCATCCAAGCATATCCTTAATACATAAACACCACAGGCATTTGTTTCAGAAGTTCAAACCATTGGTGCCTAGCTTATTTTCTCAATTTTTTTGCTTTTTGGTTGCCCTTTTTCAGTGGCTTTTTCTTCTTCTTTTTCTTTCTTTTTCATGGCCAAAGACATTTATTCATCAAGATCCATAGACAGTATTCAAACTTCTACACAAAAATGATAATTCTACACTCAATTTCCAGTGATCTGACTAAACAATCAAGCATGCATACCACCACTTAATTCTACTTGATTTGTCACTAATTGAGCCAAGTTACTTTTGTTCAAACTTTTCTTTTATTTTTGGAAACAGAACAAGCATGGCAAGCATTTGTTTAAGAAGGTGAATTTATATCCAAACATCTAGGCATTCACTTTATTCAAAGCAGTAAACCAACACTCATACTAAAAACTTCACATTCCAGAAAGATTCAACAATTACAGTTTAAACCAGAACAAGCATGCTTTTGTTTGCCTTTTAAAGAATGGTCAAGGAACAATACCACCTTGTGAAATTTCTTGTTTTCTCTTTGTTGCCAGGAAACAATTTGATTTCTCCTTCTTCTCCTAGTTGTTGCTTCATGTTCTTTCTAAGATCCTTGTTTCCTTTCCTGCAAAGAGTGATGAAGTTGCTTGCTTCTCAAGCACTTGAATGGTTAGCTCAACTATGTATGGGCAAGTGTCTGAGTCTTAAGTTGGTGTGTGAACACCAAACTTAGTCTCCTACTTACTCCTCTGCTCTTTGAATCCTTGAATTCTCCTTGGAATGAAGTTGCTGCTAAGGATTTTAAGCATTTCTGTGATTGCTTAGAATGGTTGTTCCTTTCATATAATTCAAAGGTTGTTGTGTTCAGTTGATCTGTATGGTGGAACACCAAACTTAGAGTCACACATTCCCCTTTGAATTATTGATCCACGAATTCATTGTTTGGTGTGAAACACCAAACTTAATTCTTTGCAATGCACAGAAACTACTTCACCTTTTTATTGAAACAAATAAAAGAGACAGCAAAGGAGTATTACCTCAGGTTGGGTTGCCTCCCAACAAGCGCTTCTTTAATGTCATTAGCTTGACGGTTGTCCCTTGTTAGGGTGGATTGTAGTGCTTGATGTCATCTCCTCTCACTATGAAAACGTCCCCATTTGATTCCTTCATGATTTCCAAATGTTCCATAGAAAGAACTTTCCTGATTGTGAACACTTGAGGGAGCTGGGAAGGAATGGTTTTGAGGCCAGGTGGGATTGGCAGATAATGACTTGATATCACTTTATCTCCCGGAGAGAAACCTTCAGTGGGAATTTTCTTGTTTCTCTACCCTCTTGGCAATTTCTTTACAATTCTTCCCTCTCTCTTGAGGATTTCTTCATTGACCCTTATGCCAGGAGGATCCTTCTGAGCTGTTTCTATTGATTCTTGTGGCTTTAACTCTTGCAATTCTTGTTTGCCTTCCAAGGACTGTTTCAGAGTTTCAGCTGCTGGGTTGCTTTCCTCCAAACACAGATGGCTACTATCATCCTTAGGCTTTTCAGGTTCTGGTTCAGGCTCAGATGCAGGTTTGAAAACATGGAAAATGAGCTGTTCATCATGTATTCTCAAAATTAGCTCTCCTTGTTCTACATCTATGAGCGCTCTAGCAGTGGCTAGAAATGGCCTTCCCAGAATGATAGGGTGTAGGTAGCTTTCCTCCATGTCCAAAATGACAAAGTCTGTGGGGAAGAAATAATTTTCCACTTTCACCAGCACATTCTCAACTACCCCTTCAGCTTGCTTCTGAGTTTTGTCAGCCAGTTGTATGATTACATCAGTGGATCTCACCTCATTCAGTTGTAGCCTCTTCATAAGAGTCAGAGGCATCACATTTATGCTAGCTCCTAGATCACAGAATCCTCTGTCAATTTTTGTTTCCCCTATGATGCAGGGGATATGAAAACTTCCTGGGTCTGTTTTCTTAGAGACTATGTCCTTCTTGATGAGGGCACTGCATTCTTTGTTCATTATTACAGTTTGTCCTCCCTTCAAAACTCTTTTCTTGCTCAGCAATTCCTTCAAATACTTGATATGTGTAGGCATCTGCTGGAGAATCTCAAGAAAGGGAATATTGATATGGAGAGACTTAAATGTCTCTAAAAACCTTGAATATGTTTTCCCTTTTTCACCTCCTCCTAACCTCTGAGGAAATGGTGCTTTTGGTTGGTATGTTTCCAGCATGCCTTTATTTTGCAGTTCCTTGGCTTGCTCAGTTTCACTTTCCTGCTTAGCTTCTTCCACACCTTCCTTCAAGATTTCTGGCTCCTGTTCTGAGGGTCTGATTCCTTCTTCTTCTGAGACTTCCTTCAATATGGTGATGGCCTTGCATTCTTCCCATCTCACTCCCTTTTGTTCCCCTTTAGGATTCTTTTCTGTGTCACTAGGGAACACTGCAGTTTGATGGGATTATTTTGGTGGAGACAAAAATCTCTCCCAAAACAACACCAATATAACTGGCAAGTGCACCGGGTTGCATCAAGTAATAAAAACTCACGGGAGTGAGGTCGATCCCACAGGGATTGAAGGATTGAGCAATTTTAGTTTAGTGGTTAATTTAGTCAAGCGAATCAAGATTTGGTTGATTGATTGGTGATTTGCAGAATTTAAATTGCATTGAAAGTAAATGGGATGGGAAACTGACATGAATTTAAAGAGAACAGAAGTTAAAGTACTGAATCTTAAGAAACAAGAAATTAAATGGCAGAAACTTATAATGCAAGAAATGTAAATGGCAAAAACTTAAAGTGCTGGAAATGTAAATGGCTTAAATTGTAAAGGGGATTGGGGATTGGATTTGCAGAAATTAAACAAGGAAAAGTAAAATTGCAACAAGCAGAGAAGTAGAAAATGATTTAAATCAACCGGATCTTAAACAGAAAAGTAAATGAGCATAGAAAGCATTAAACAGAATGTAAAATTTGAATTTAGATCTCAGGACCCAGAGACTAGAAAACCCAAGTCTAGATCTCAATGCCTTCCTAGATCCAACAAGAACAATTGCAAGGGAAATGTAAATTGCAAAGGAATTAGATGAAGAGCAATTAACAGAAAGTTAAATTCAATTAAGCAGTAAAGAAAGAGAGAGATCCAAGGATGAGATTGAAACAGAATTCCTTCAATTCTCCAACCCAAGATCCAGGACAATTGTAATTGAAATTGAAAGCAATAAAACTAAGAGGAAGAGAATGGAATTCTCCTTCCCCAAACTAAGAAACTAAAGATCAATCAGTAACTAAAACAAAAGGAAAACTCTATGAAAAAAATCCGAAAAAGGAGCTCTCGAATAACTTGAATTCTAGCCTATTTATACACTTTCTTCAATTGATCTTCAAGCCTTGAGTTGGGCCTTTGCTCTTGGTGGAATTGAGTTGAAAGAGGCTGGTGCACGAAATTGTGATCAATACTTTTCAAAACATAAACAATCCCTAGTAATGGCTCCAAAGACTTGGTGCTCAATACCATGGCATAAACACAACTTCGCACAACTAACCAGCAAGTGCACTGGGTCGTCCAAGTAATAAACCTTACGCGAGTAAGGGTCGATCCCACGGAGATTGGTGGTATGAAGCAAGCTATGGTCATCTTGTAAATCTCAGTCAGGCAGACTCAAATGTATAATGGTGATGAACGAAAATAACATAAAAGATAAGGATAGGGGTACTTATGTATGTCATTGGTGTAAGAGCTTCAGACAAGTGTATGAAGATGCCTTCCCTTCCGTCTCTCTGCTTTCTTACTGTCTTCATCCAATCCTTCTTACTCCTTTCCATGGCAAGCTTGTGTAGGGTTTCACCGTTGTCAATGGCTACCTCCCATCCTCGCAGTGAAAGCTAATGCACGCACTCTGTCACAGTACTGCCAATCACCGGTGTGGTTCCCTCCCCTACCGGAATAGAATCCAGTGATTCTTTTGCGTCTGTCACTAACGCCCAGCAGGTTACAGGTTTGAAGCACGTCACAGTCATTCAATCATTGAATCCTACTCAAAATACCACAGACAAGGTTAGACCTTCCGGATTCTCTTGAATGCCGCCATCAGTTCTTGCCTATACCACGAAGACTCCGGTTAAAGAATCCAAGAGATATTCACCAAGCCTCGAATGCTTGTAGAACAAGAATGGTTGTCAGTCACCTTGTTCATAGGTGAGAATGATGATGAGTGTCACGGATCATCACATTCATCAAGTTGAAGAACAAGTGATATCTTGGTAAAAGAACAAGTGGAATTGAATGGAAGAACAATAGTAATTGCATTAATACTCGAGGTACAGCAGAGCTCCACACCTTAATCTATGGTGTGTAGAAACTCCACCGTTGAAAATACATAAGAACAAGGTCTAGGCATGGCCGAATGGCCAGCCTCCCACTGATCTAAGAACTAGATGTCCGAAGATTGAAAATACAATAGTAAAAGGTCCTATATATAGAAAACTAGTAGCCTAGGGTGTACAGAGATGAGTAAATGACATAAAAATCCACTTCCGGGCCCACTTGGTGTGTGCTTGGGCTGAGCAATGAAGCATTTTCGTGTAGAGACTTCTCTTGGAGTTAAACGCCAGCTTTGGTGCCAGTTTGGGCGTTTAACTCCCATTTAGGTGCCAGTTCCGGCGTTTAACGCTGGAATTTCTGTAGGTGACTTTGAACGCCGGTTTGGGCCATCAAATCTTGGGCAAAGTATGGACTATCATATATTGCTGGAAAGCCCAGGATGTCTACTTTCCAACGCCGTTGAGAGCACGCCAATTGGGCTTCTGTAGCTCCAGAAAATCCACTTCGAGTGCAGGGAGGTCAGAATCCAACAGCATCTGCAGTCCTTTTCAGTCTCTGGATCAGATTTTTGCTCAGGTCCCTCAATTTCAGCCAGAAAATACCTGAAATCACAGAAAAACACACAAACTCATAGTAAAGTCCAGAAAAGTGAATTTTAACTAAAAACTAATAAAAATATACTAAGAACTCAACTAAAACTACTAAAAACATACTAAAAACAATGCCAAAAAGCGTACAAATTATCCGCTCATCACAACACCAAACTTAAATTGTTGCTTGTCCCCAAGCAACTGAAGATCAAATAAGATAAAAAGAAGAGAATATGCAATGAACTCCAAAAACATCTATGAAGATCAATATTAATTAGATGAGCGGGGCTTTTAGCTTTTTGCCTCTGAATAGTTTTGGCATCTCACTTTATCCTTTGGAACTCAGAATGATTGGCTTCTTTAGGAACTCAGAATCCAGATAGTGTTATTGATTCTCCTAGTTAAGTATGATGATTCTTGAACACAGCTACTTTATTGAGTCTTGGCTGTGGCCCAAAGCACTCTGTCTTCCAGTATTACCACCGGATACATACATGCCACAGACACATAATTGGGTGAACCTTTTCAGATTGTGACTTAGCTTTGCTAAAGTCCCCAACTAGAGGTGTCCAGGGTTCTTAAGCACACTCTTATTGCCTTGGATCACAACTCCTTTTTTTTTTCGTTTTCTTTTTCTCCCTTTTTTTTCTTCTTCTCTCCTTTTTTTTTTGTATTCACTGCTTTTTCTTGCTTCAAGAATCATTTTTATGATTTTTCAGATCCTCAGTAACATGTCTCCTTTTTCATCATTCTTTCAAGAGCCAACATTCATGAACCACAAATTCAAAAGACATATGCACTGTTCAAGCATACATTCAGAGAAAAAGTGTTGCCACCACATCAAAATAATTAAACTGTTATAAAATTCAAAATTCATGCAATTCTTTTTCTTTTCAATTAGGCACGTTTTTATTTTAAGAGAGGTGATGGATTCATAGGACATTCATAGCTTTAAGGCATAAACACTAAGACACTAATGATCATAAGACACAAACATGGATAAACATAAGCACTAAAATTCGAAAAACAGAAGAATAAAGAACAAGGAAATCAAGGAACAGGTCCACCTTAGTGATGGCGGCTCTTCCTTCCTCTTGAAGGTCCTATGGAGTGCTTGAGCTCCTCAATGTCTCTTCCTTGGCTTTGTTGCTCCTCTCTCATGATTCTTTGATCTTCTCTAATTTCATGGAGGAGAATGGAGTGTTCTTGATGCTCCACCCTTAGTTGTCCCATGTTGGAACTTAATTCTCCTAGGGAGGTGTTTAGTTGCTCCCAATAGTTTTGTGGAGGAAAGTGCATCCCTTGAGGCATCTCAGGGATCTCATGATGAGAGGGGTCTCTTGTGTGCTCCATCCTTTTCTTGGTAATGGGCTTATCCTCATCAATGGTGATGTCTCCCTCTATGTCAACTCCAACTGAATAACAGAGGTGACAAATGAGGTGAGGAAAGGCCAACCTTGCCAAGGTAGAGGACTTATCCGCCACCTTGTAGAGTTCTTGGGCTATAACCTCATGAACTTCCACTTCTTCTCCAATCATGATGCTATGGATCATGATGGCCCGGTCTAAAGTAACTTCGGACCGGTTGCTAGTGGGAATGATTGAGCGTTGGATAAATTCCAACCATCCTCTAGCCACGGGTTTGAGGTCATGCCTTCTCAATTGAACCGGCTTGCCTCTTGAATCTCTCTTCCATTGTGCGCCCTCTTCACATATGGTTGTGAGGACTTGGTCCAACCTTTGATCAAAGTTGACCCTTCTTGTGTAAGGATGTTCATCTCCTTGCATCATAGGCAAGTTGAATGCCACCCTTACACTTTCCGGACTAAAATCCAAGTATTTCCCCCGAACCATAGTAAGATAATTCTTTGGATCCGGGTTCATACTTTGATCATGGCTCTTGGTGATCCATGCATTGGCATAGAACTCTTGAACCATCAAGATTCCAACTTGTTGAATGGGGTTGGTAAGTACTTCCCAACCTCTTCTTTGGATCTCATGGCGGATCTCCGGATATTCACCCTTTTTGAGTGAAAAGGGGACCTCGGGGATCACCTTCTTCAAGGCCACAACTTCATAGAAGTGGTCTTGATGCACCCTTGAGATGAATCTATCCATCTCCCATGACTCGAAGGTGGAAGCTTTTGCCTTCCCTTTCCTCTTTCTAGAGGTTTCTCCGGCCTTGGATGCCATAATGGTTATGAAAAAGCAATGCTTTTACCACACCAAACTTAAAATGATTGCTCGTCCTCGAGCAAAAGAAGAAAGAAGAGAGTAGAAGAAGAAGAAATGAGGA